>NC_080095.1:19521865-19821865 GCF_950005125.1 Chionomys nivalis | reverse complement strand
GAGTAACATTAGGTTGAGGTAGGAAGCCATGGCTCTTGTCTCTTCTGGATACACACCCTTCACCTACCATGGAAACCGCATGTTCCTCCTCTCTGTTTGCAGTGTCCCAGCTTCTTTCCCGGCAGCATCTTAAAACAGAAAATCCCACCGCGATGTGCCCAAATGGTAGCCATGTGTGAGCCTCCTCACACTTAGGTCCCCAGCCCACCTGCAAGTTACCCTGGGGTCACACGGGCTCTGTTTTTGCAATTTGAAACGAGGCTAGCTGGTGAATGCATTTTTTCCTCTGTAAACGGCAATGCTTGGAACAGAAGCCTCGTTTTCTGCCTTGTCTCTGATGGCTTCCTTCCCTTGCAGAAGGCTCCAATTTGAGCTATTCTCAGCTCCTGGCCCTTTGGTAGGTGCCAGGGACACAAAGATCCATCCAATCAATGCTCTCTCTGTGAAGAGGGCAAAGGCAGATGGGGGCCCTGCTGGAGGACACCTGGATTATAGGTCCCTAGAGGTTGAGGGTATGAGAAGCTAGGGGGCCACTATGCAGCCAGTGCAAGGCTGGTGAAGCCAGGACTCCAAAGCCAAGAAAGCCCCCGTCTCTCACTCTCCCTAAGAGAGCCCCAGCCCCCATTCACGTATTTCTAGTTTCAAAACAGCACAGCCATACTGGGAACACTGTAGTAGCCAGCCCGGGATTATGGGGAAACAGGAGTGAAATTAGAAGTCAAGCCTGTGAGACACAAGTCTAGTCCCTCTTGCTCATAAAGTATTTCTGTGCAGAGAGAAAGGGTAGCAGCAGAGAAAACCAGACAGCAGCAGACAGCCTATCCCCTGCAGCTGGCCAACCTGACCACAGCGACGCAAGATTCTGAATCTGAAGGCTGGAGATTCCCAGGCCCATGTCACCCTGCACTCAAAGGGAAATCACATTTTTCAACACAGCCTAGACTCACCAGCTGTGCCCAGGTGCTCCCAGTGTCCAACAGGGCTCTCACATGGGTGGATGCATGCATTCAGGTACATGCATATACGCATGAAGTTATGCACCCTCATATATACACATATGCACAGTCACATGTACATACACGTGCATAAAGCCCCATGTGTGCAGGCACACACGCATGCATGCACAAATACCCACACAAGCTCAAGTGCTCTGAAACCCTGTGTTGTAGCCACACCCTCCAACAGGAGGGTCTCTTAGCTCTTCTGCTCTATAATCCAAGGTCAAACAAGGTCAAATTTCTGAACTTACACTCACAAGTTCATCCTTCAGTCCAAGTATCTATGGCCATTGCTGGGCAACCTAGCTAACATATCAGTTACATGGCTATGACTGACTCCAGGAACGGATAAATACACACACAGACACACACACACACACATACACCCCACACACTTTGGCACAGGAAGCGTCATCAGAATTTTACAGTCAGAAAAACTGATAAGTAACTATAAAGCCCCCCGTGCATCTAAATCTCAAGAGAGTTAAAAACAAAAAAACTAGAATTGGGATTCACCATTAGAGTCAGGTTAGGGTATGAGCATCTCTAAACGGCTGAGCCCTGCCCTAATGGTAGCTCAGCCCGAGGGAGGGTTTCCCACTCCAGTCTGAGTTGCTCTCTCTTCCCATTCTTCCTTTCTCCATCTCCGCCCCACAATGTCCTACACATAACCATTTCCATCCCCAAGCTCTTCTCATTCACTGAACAGCTCTTCAGCTTCAAAGTGATTAGAGTTTGAAGATCTGCCGTTTAAAATTTAAATTAAATCGATTAAAATTACAGGAGCACTTCACACGTTTTAAGCAAATAATTATTTTTTTTACAAACAGATCTGGAGCTGGGCAAGCCAGGTCCTACACAGGAGAGAGGGAGAGCCTTGTGGTCCTTGAAGTTTACTTGGAATGCCGCCTGCAACACATGGCAGCTACTCTGAATTCTGGGAGAAGACTGTCCCAGACACTGGAAATGACCCTGGGTCTGCCTGCCAAGGGCACCCCAAGCATAAGATTCTGAGATTGGTTAGAGGTGAGCCTCATTCATGGAAGGACAGATTTGTCTCAGCACATGGTCCCTGCCTATGCTGCACATGCTACTCAGCGGAGAGTGGTGGGCCCCTACATCTATAGGACACAGACCTCAAGGTCACCAGAACTCAAAATGGACCTCTGGTTTGTCAAAAACTTTTTGTGTCTTGGACATAGCCATGACTCAGCCGAGGAGTGAAATATAGATTACAGAACAAATTTCTATCCTGAAATTCATGGAAATTGTTAACACGTCCCTTCGTTCACCTCATTTAAAAAAAAAATGAGTTTGTTTGTTTGTTTGTCTATTTTTTGTGCCCAATAAAACTTTATTTACACAGACAAGTACCCAGCCTGCAAGCTACAGCTTGCCTTCCCTTAACACATCTGTAGGCTACAAAGTCAGCCTGTACTAATTGATCTAAAGCCAAAAGAACAGTCATGGCTCGCTGGCCTCTGTCTCTGGTGTAGTGACTCGCTGCTGTTGATGGACACCATGCACTTCAGCTTGAGGCGCATTGCACACTGCCCTTTCCTGTGGGGCTCGTAGGTCTGCTAATCAATAGAAATGCTTCTCGTACTTGACTGACAGGTGTGTCCTCGCCAGAGAGCCAATCTATCGCAAGGTTGGAAAGAGGCCAAACCTCTATTTACAATAGCTAT
This sequence comes from Chionomys nivalis, assembly GCF_950005125.1. Taxonomy (NCBI): domain Eukaryota; kingdom Metazoa; phylum Chordata; class Mammalia; order Rodentia; family Cricetidae; genus Chionomys; species Chionomys nivalis. Next base: position 19,819,179 of record NC_080095.1, on the reverse strand, counting down.
CTTCAAATGATGACTTCTGCTTATCTATGTGCATGGTGAGAAATTCACCTGCACATGGTGATGCTCAGAGGGTCCCCGGGGATGAGATGACTAGACACGCCTCTCGGGTCTGAGTTATTATAGAGCAATGAGGCACAAAAGCTATAGACTGGTTATCGTTTAGATGGGGCTATGCAGAAGTCTAAAGAAGAGAGGTGTTGACACAAGCTGGCATGGTAGGATGGACGGGAGTTTCCAGCTGACGAGAGAATGTTCATATCCCAATGATGGGATAGCAGCAGGGGGCAATCTGTACACCCTCGCTGGCTGAGTTTTCCTCAGCGGGCAGGAGCTCCTGCAGGCTGGAACTTTCTGGTTCTGAGGTGCCCTGTAAGCTTATGGAAGTCTTCACCAGCTGTGCCCAGATGTTCCCAGCACCCACCACATTCGAAAGACTGTCCCTGCAGAGGACTATGGCATGACATTCCCGCTGCAGTGCGGGGGGGGGGGGGGGGGGGGGACCGGACCTGTGTGACAGCCTACTCCATTAGGTTCTCTTTCCAAATTGGGCCAAGAAGGGTTTGGAACTCCTGTCTCAAGTGATGACCAGAAAGCTAAGACTCAAATTCTAGTCTGACTCCCATGCCCCATATGCTTCTGCTTTCTGTTTCTTGATATTTGAGGCCAGATATTGGTATTTAAAACCTTCTCTTTCTTCTTTATTTTTAATCAGACTTCTACCTAGGAACAAAATCAACAAACTCGCCAGCCCCCTGCCTCTGGTCTCTATATTGTTTTCCACCCCACATCAGACTAACTGTTATCATATCTTCACCAGAGTGGGGAACTGGTTGTGGGCCCCGGGGGCTGCTGAAATCCATGCAATGAGAGTGGCTTAGAGGCTGGCTGGAGAAGAGAGACCACAGCCCAACCACTTGGTGCTCAAGACTGCCAAGAGGCTCCGTACAGCCCAGACATCTCCAAAAGAAATCTTGCCAAGCACGAGGGCTCAAACTATAACCTCAGCACTCAGGAGACGGAGGCAGGAGATTTGCCACAAGTTTGAGGCCAGCCTGGAACATAGTGTGAACCTGTCTCAAAATGGAGGAGAAAGGGAAGGAGAGAGGCAGACCTGAAAACCTCCCACCTGGTCTCTGCCTCCAAGGCAAACCACACCCTTCGGAAATGGTTAGCTCAGCCAAGCAGCTGGGATAATTCCCTTAGAATCTGCCTTTCTTTTTTTTTTATTTTTTTTATTGTTTATTTATTTAATAAAGATTTCTGCCTTCTCCCCGCCACCACCTCCCATTTCCCTCCCCCTCCCCCAACAAGTCCCCCTCCCTTATCATCCCCAAGAGTAATCTGGGTTCCCTGCCCTGTGGGAAGTCCAAGGACCACCCACCTCCATCCAGGTCAGGTAAGAAAAAAAAAAAAAAACAAAGTTTCCATTTAATCATTAAGTTTTTAAAATACTTCCGGAAGGACAAAAGGTCTTTTAAAATAAATTATACTGGCAAATATTGGATTTAATCCTGCCAGTAATGAAGGAGCAACTAATCACTTCTAAATGTACAGAAATGCAAAATGAATAAAGAACTGTTTAATTTCTTTAAAAAAAAAAAACAAAAAACAAAAAAAAAGAATCTGCCTTTCTTTCTTCTCCCTGAGTGGCCCTCAGCCTGAGAGATTGCCTAGGCCTTAGGCTCAGTGCTCTTGGTGTTCTGGAGGATTTATGTTTAAATATTCTCAAAGATCAGGCAGTAGAAGGGTGGGAAGAAAATGGTGTGCTAAGGAATTGGCCACCGGGGCTGGGAGGGGCAGGGTGGCTGTCACTAATGGGGACAGAGTTTCTGCTGGGGATGATGGAAGTGAGCTTGAGCACATCGTGTAAGAAACACAAATGGATGTCTTGCATCTCCCTCCAATATTGGAATTCATTGAACAACAATAAATTCATAAGCTACATCAGTTCTGTTGGGTACAATCTTTGGCCGAGAACTCTCAGTTTTCCCTGATAGCTGGCTGAGGCAAACATGGGTTCTTTTATTCCAATCTAAACTGCTAAAGTTAAGTCTCAGCCTCTTATGGTCAATATCTGTGCAGAGGGGTGTGTGTGTGTGTGTGTGTGTGTGTGTGTGTGTGTACACAGTAGCTACAAAAGGTGACAGCAGCAAAACAGAATCCAAGGAATTAGAAGAGGCACAGATGGAGCTATCTTTGGGGATGCAAAGACAATCTGAGAAAATTGGGCAACAAGCCCTTGAAGGTGTTGCTAAGTAGTCTGTCCAGAGCTGAGCTACACAACCAAGGGGCAGGACAGTGAAGGTCTAACAGGAAGACTTCAGGACTGGACCAAGATGGAAGAAAAGGCAGATCAATGGATGACTATTCAAGTCACATCAGTAGTGGGGACTGATCCCAACTAAAGCCCTTGGGATGGTCGGGAGTTCTCTTCCTGTTGGCCCCTTTGCACACAGGGAGACTGGGGTGGTCAGATGATATGTGGGTGGAGCTGTCCATTACATAAAGAGGGGGCCTCCTCTTTATGGGGGTCAGGTGATGATGTTGTACCCTTTCCTTAGTCTGCGTGTCCTGTTCCAAGGTTTGGTTTTCTTGATATGACTTAATAGATCCGTGTGCTCATACGGTCTCACTTTGGTAAGTTTATAGAGTGGTACCCTTCTGACTTTTCATGAGTTGCCTATCAGTCTGTGCCTCGTGGGTGGTGCTGAGCAGATGGTGTTTCACCTACTAATCAAGGTACATGGCCATCCTCCCTCTGTGTTTGCATTCCAACTGAATGCAAAAGCTGTAACATCAAGTCTCTTGGTACAAGCTGGCGCAGCCTGCAAACCTACTGCCTTACACCATGAGAGAGACTCAGAGCAGGACACAGCCTGACCTCAAAAGGGGTGTAGGCTGCACTGCCAGCCCCACAGCAACAGGAGTGTGCAATGAACTTTGTGCAGGGAGTGGATGGATGGAGTCCTGAGTGCATGTGTACTGTTAGTGTGAGCATGGCCGGGATAAAAGATGTGCACACCACCACCCCGCCCAAATGTAGTTTTTTACTAAATCCCTACTGTTCTATTTATCAATAAGACTTGGGAGTCAGAGGCTGGGGTGAAAACCTGCTAGTTCGGAGAGGTTGAGGAGCAACTAGCTGGCCTTCCCTCTTTGCCGGCATCTCAGAAAGAGAGTGTCCTTCCACTCTGCCAAACCAAAAAGGACCACCACATCCAAAGTTTCTCCTACTACTTCTAGTGCACCTCTCCATCCATCTTCCAGAAAGAGAGTGTCCTTCCACTCTGCCAAACCAAAAAGGACAGCCACATCCAAAGTTTCTCCTACTACTTTCTGTGCACCTCTCCATCCATCTTCCAGACTCCCTCTGATTCTCTGTGATTACTTTCTGCCAACTAGTTGCTGGCTCTACCTCCTCACCCAAGGTTGATTTTATTTAATTAATGTAAATGCAAACTTGGGGTTCACAGTGTGATTGGATATCCCAAAACAATTGTACACAAGAAAACTATCAAGGTCAACTATGTCTTCCCCTACAGAGACCTCCTACCAAGACCAGCTAGCCTGCCTCTTCCTCAGTTGTACCCTATGTAATAATATATGTGCTGAGGTTCTGGGCTGCTGTTGGCACATCTCCGTCAGAGCACACAGCCCCCCCACCCAACCCCAGCTTTTCTGTACGCATTTTGCTGCAATCAGGTCAATCCCAGAATGGAGCAAGTAGCAACAACTTTGAAATGACTAACATGGCAAGGACCTTGTCAGCAATATTGTACCATGATACAAACATAATAGGGACCTGCCAGGGTTCACTAGGTAAAGGGGTTCGCCATCAAATCTGATAACATGAGTTTGATCTCTGGGACCCATATGGTAGAAAAAGAAAATTGACTCAGAACAAGTTGTCTTCTGACTTTTGTATGTGCTCCATGTCATGCATGCATACCCACACGCACACACATACAAACATATACACACACACTAAATGAATAGATAAACAGACAGACGGATGGGTGGAGCCAGCCTTTGACCCACAAGCAGGTGACTTCGACGACAATAATTCCTCCGTTGGAACAGAATTGGGACAGTTTCTCTTAGACCCCGGTGTGGCTGCAAAGATCACTATCACTCTCATGGGTGACATACTGCTTTTCCATGGAGACATAAATGCCTGCCCATAACCCCTGGACACAGCCTTGACGCATGGACCCTCATATCTGAGCAGTGTGTCCCCACGGAAGCCTGGCCTCCCCTCTGCCTCCCTTGATGGAGGGGGCACAGATCACAGGATGGCATAGCATAGCCTTGCAGAGGTCACAAGCCCTCCATAAATCTCCTGGGGATTAAAACTCTTGAACTGAGCAAACGAAAGCTAGTGTCTGTGAGGATCACATGTAGAGGGTCTAACAAGACCTGCCGTTCCTTCTGTCATTCCTAAGAGTGACACACATTAGCTCAGGGACCAAGAGTAAGCTTCACTGAGGCTGAGACTGTCAAGGTCATGGGTGAGACCTTGCTCTCTCTTCATGAGCAGAGTGAAGGCCTTGATCTCTGCTTTATGTGGTCTGTGTGATTCTATGATCTGGGCAGCCTTGAGGCAGGAGGAGAAGGAAACAGGACACAGGAGCTAACCTAACAACTACACAGTGCTACACTATGACAGTGAGAGTCTGGTCAGGGTGCTGATGAGAGATAGGCTTTGGGAGAAGTGGAACCATTGAGACTGGAGAGCTGCACTCAGTCAGATAGAGGAAGGTCAACCAGCCTAAGGGTTCCATCCCTGGACAGAGGCCCAGGAGCCGTATGTAAGCTGTCTTCCCTGCTTGTGTTCTCTAGGGACCTCCCTAGTGTCTCCCCTCCAAAGGAGCCAGCTCTTTCTTGGCTAAGACTTAGTCCAGTACTTCAAGGAGAGAGCACTGATAAGCGTCCCCATTTCTACTGGTTTCTCCTTTGCACAGCTGCATCTTCGAGACACCCCAAGGAGAAGGGAAGTCCAGTCTTTGTCCTGCAGGTTTCAGTTCTCAAGGACACGTTTGGGAAATGCAACCTTTATGTTTTATGACTATGGCTAACCCTCCATGAATTATCCCCAGCTCTTCCTACATGTGTGCAAAGTCTTGGCAGCTAAAGTTCTTGAAACCTCAGCTTGACTTCTATGCCATGGGTGTTATGAATTGTGCCCACCCAGTTGGCCACCAGAATGAAGGACATACTTCCAACCCCACAACAGGCCACGGTGCCTGCAGCTCCTTCATGGACAGTGAAGGTCCAGCCTTTGTCATCACGTCACTTTGCTCTCAGCTGTCCACATTCTGCGAACATCTCCTATCTGACTGGGAGACATTAAAGGACGTAAAGAAGTGACAGTCAGAAGCTGGGCCTGCATGAGTTGAAACCCAGCTCTCCACACAGGTTCCAAGGCAACCTGGGCAGGCGCTGTAAGTCACCCTTTAGGTGACTGGGACATTTCCAGAGTGACAATAAGGAGCAGACCAGATGATAGACAGATGTGCCACGTATGGAAGTAGAGGGAAGGGTTCCCGAAGGAAAAGAGACAGGAAGAAGAAAGGCTGGTCTCAAAAGAGGCCCCTAAATGAGGGGTGGAGGAGACAAAGATAGAGCCTGAGCTAGACCAAGACTGTAAAAAAGCAAGGACTTTCTGGCCTCTGTATGGGATTTTCAGAGTTGCTGGGCACAGGGGGTCTTACCTGGAAGCTACATAGAGAGCACTCATATACTCCAAGCAGGAAGATCAATGGGAACCCAGTCCTCTCGTTCCCCCAGAAAATTCAACTTGAAGTAGACATAAAATCTAATGAAGAGATCATAAGTACCAACAATTCTGCTCTTAGAAAGAGAAATAAAAGCTGGCCTCCAAGAAAGCTCAGCATGGATGCTCATAGCCGCAGTATCTGTGTTAACCCAAAGGTATCGCCAATACAAATACCAGTTGACTAGTGAACAGATAAATAAAAGAAGCCGTATCCAGAGAACAGAATACAGCAGGATGGCTAAGTCTTGAAACCATTTTGCCACATGAAGGAAGCCTGCCACAAAGAAGTACATTGTACAACCCCATGAGTCTCCGAATTCCAGAATAGGATGTCAGTTGGTATAAAAGGTAGATTAGTGGTTGCCCAGAGCTGGGGAGGGGGGGGACCTGGAGTTGATGGGAAAGCGTTTCTGAAGAGCAGCTGATGGAAGGCAATGTTCTAGAATTGACTGTGGTGAGGCTTCCACATGCCTTTGAACTCTAAACCCCATTACATCGTAAACTGTAATGGGCATTGTGTGGCGTGTGAATTACTTCCCAATAAGACTGTATCTAAAATCACGCAGAGACATCGATTACTTTCCGTTGTAAGTTAGTTAAGCCTGACCTCCACACTGGGAGGTTTGTTGCTCCTCCTCCCATTTTGCAGAGAGGAAAAAGAGATTCTGATGCAGTGACTTGTCTGGGGCTGGGATACATGGTGTCATCCAGCTGCAACTCCAAAGCCCAATTCTCCCTCAGCCCAGAGCATCAGTCCTCATGACCGCCAGAGCCGGCCTCCTTCCCCATCTGCTGACAACCCCAGACCTGACAGTTCTCCCACAGACCTCAGATCCTTTCAGCCCCCATGCCAGCCTCTTGCCACTCAGTCCTCACCCCTCCCACTCTTAGTCCCCACACGGCAGCACCACAGGGCAGGCTTCTAGCCAAGTCATTTATCTTCAAAGACAGCTTCCACTCCAAATATTTATGGCAAAATACAGAATGTCTTCTTGCCTGGGCCTGGGCCTACTTTGGAGGGAGTGCTCCCAGTGCACAAATATTACACAGGCAAGTCCTCCAGGGGTGCATCTAGATCCCCGTGGATATGGCACGCTGCCCAGACGCCCACCCATTCACTCAAGTCCTTACACTTAACACAGTCAAGTGGAGGAGGCCCCACCATTGCCTGTCTCCTCTGCTCTGAGTCCCCGGTACAGCGTATACAGCAGCTCATGAAACCTGAAAACCCCACCTATGGTGGGTGGATGGAGAAACCCAGCTCTTCTATGGCATGGGCACCCCCGAGTGACCTGTAACAAGCAACCTCTCACGGCCCATTTCCTTTTGCTGGAAAGCAAGAACCAGCAGCAATCTCTTCAGCCCCGAGCAAGCGGCTCTGGGCCCCCCGTTCCTCCTCTAGGCCCTTGCTCGCCTCTGAAGACTCACAGCCTCCGTGCCCTCTGAGCTGACCCTGAGTGAAGCTGAGGCTCAAGGGGACACCAGGTTCTCTCAGGAAGCTCGGTGTAGGCTGTGACCAGAAACAGAGTTTTCCACAGCATACACAGTCACAGACATTCAGATCAGACTCAGTTCTGGGACACAATCCTCAGTCCTTCTGAGTAAATGCCCTTGAGTGTTGATGGGGGGACACGCTAGAACCGACACTGTCAGCACATTCCTGGGGTGGGAGAAGCCAGCCCCCGCAGGTGACACAGCTGAGCCCCACCCTGCCCTTCCCCACTCTCACCTCACCAAGGTAGCCAGACCGGGTTGGGGGAACTCAGGCCAGGATCTTGGAGGCCCTGGCAGGGGCCCAAAAACCTGAAGAATTTTTCAGACCAGGTGGCCCTGATCCAAAGAATTGACCAGGTGGCCCTCCCTGACCTTCACCCGCCAAGACTGCATTTTTGAGGACTGGTCAGGACACGGTCAGGGGAAACAGGGGCAGTTCCCCTCAGGCCTAGGGTAAGCGATGGGAAGAAAGTTCTCAGGCCCTGGGGGTTGGGAACCTCCCTGGCACCAAAAGAATTCCTGGTGCAAGCCAAGCCACGCACTCTGCAGGTATGCCTTTCAGGAAAGGGGCCAGCCTCTCCTTCCACAGGGCCACACCCTGTGTGTCCACACCCTGGGAACAAGGCCTCCGAAAGGGACAGTGGAATGCCCCAGCACACAGAAACTTGGAAGTCCTCAGGGATTTTCATCAAGTTAGCAGCTAAGACTCACGACCCCTCTGCAATAGGAAAGGGACTCACCTCAGCCACCTGCCCTTGAGCTGATGGGAGAAAATCACCTGTACATTCTCTATTCCAGGTACCACAAAGCTGGACCTGCGTCTTGCCTGTGACTTAAGGTAGCCTCTCTGTCTCGCCCACCTACACCAACTCACGAGGATATTACTTCTATTTCCAAGTCTGGCCTTCGCCTGTGCTGTGGTCCTGCTCAACTCTCTCTGAACCGATGGTGCACGATCTACTCATTCATTTACTTGTAAACATATTAAACATCCACACATCGTTTTGTGGGTTTCCTGGAGCGTAAGCAAACCAGGCTAAAGGCAGATTCTCAGTAGTGTTTCTGTTTGGTTTTTGGTGCGTGTGTGTGTGTGTGTGTGTATGTGTGTGTTAGTCTGGAGGATTCAGTTTGGATGAATTTCGAACACTCATAAATCTCTGCTTCAGATACCCTTGTCACATTCCGCTACACGAATGCCATGAGCTGCAGTGACCCTGGATTGCCAGCTTCTTGTCCCAAGCCAGGGCCGCACAGGGAATTCTGTTGGAAGTAACAACAGAAATCACCCTGTTTAAGTTCAGCCTGTCTGAAGTCATCCAGAACATGACCATTCTCAGGAAGAATAGGTCCCCAGAGCAGGGTGGCCACGCTGAATGGGAACAAACAATGTCTTCACATCTTTAAAAAATAAAGTAAAATTACTGAGGGACTGAGGAGATGGGTCAGTAAATTCAGTGCTTCCCTGACCATTGGCATGAGCTCAATGTCCAGGGCCCATTTTTGAAAAGTCAGATGCGGTGGCAATTGAAATATCAGTGTTGCTGGAAAGATTGAGACGGAGCTCCCTGAGGCTCCCTATTCAGCCAGCCTAGCCTATTCAGGGCATCCCAGGCCAGTGAGAAACCTTTGCCTAAAAGAAATATAGATAGTGCCAGAGGAACAACAGCCAGCATTGTCTTTGACCTCTACACACATACATATGTGCATGCAAACCCCTAGGCATGCATGAATCAATGCATGCATGCATACAGGCGCACACACACACGTAGTGGCATTTCATGTGTATTTTAATAAATAAAGCTTTATACACGTACACTGTAAGTCAAAGCCCACTGGTAGAGCCTTCACTGTTGGGTCTGAGCCTTCATGCCCACCGTAGAAATCAAATACATAAACACACAGGACTTGCAACCCCTGCACACCCAACCCCTGGATGCAGGCAGCTGCTGTGGCATCCAAGAGCTAACCCAGTCCAACCCATCACCCCTTCTGCTCCGATGAATCCGTACAAACATGCCCTGCATGGATGTCCCCGGAGGCCTGGGTCCTGTCTGAGCAATTCGAAATTCAGATCCCTTCTCCCCAGTGCCTTGGGGTCCCACTGATGTCCATGGCCCCTCCCTGATGTTGTCTCCTTTAGGCAGACCAGGTGTGCGACTGATGGATGGCCCACCTGGCCTCCTCCATCCTGGGGTGGTTGAGTCCTAGTGGCAGGAAGCCTTCCCGTGGCCTTTGACAGACAGCAGGCACGTCAAAACTGGAACCAGGCAGCCTGTCTCCAGAGGACACACCGTTGTTTCTCTCTGAGTTGTAGAGGCTCCCTGGGAGGAGGCTGGTGGCTCCCTACCTACTGGCGCCTTCTGCCTGTACTTGGTTCCCTGTGAGAGCCGAGGTTAAGTCCATAAGGCACAGACAGGAAGTAAGTGTGAGCTCACTTAGAAAGTTTTTCTCTCTGACCTTAAGATTACACCCCAAGGGTGCCCCATCACCTAGGTGCCCCTTATAAACCTGTCATCTGCCAGTCATTTAAAAAGAAGCACAGCATCTTTATCAAACTTAAAAGCCTCCGATTTCTCCTCCCTCCCTCCCCCCCTTCTCGTTTTTTTTTTTTTTTCAGTCCTGCGGACCTGGTATATTACAATAACTGTTGCATCTGATTTTTTAAAAGTAAGATTTGATAAAGGTCAGCATATCTCCCCGCCACATATGCAGAAACATTTTTTTTCTTGGTCCAGGAAAAAAGAGATTCTATCATTAAAACTAAAAAGCATTAAGGACATCCCTGGAGCCCATGGGGAACAGGAGAAAGAGAAGACATTTTGTTATCGCTGTGCAATCACGGGATTTTTAAGCTATCTCTAATCTGCCTCCCCCTCCTGCCCCCTGCCACCCACCCAGCCCCCACTGCTCTCATGTCCCCCTCCCCCTTCTTTTCACATCAAGGTCTTTTATCTTCCAATTTTGCATCTAAAGATGAGGTGAATGCCATTAGCTCAATTCAAACTCAAGTGCAGTCAGATGGGCCTCTGATTTCTGAAAAGCGCCGTCTAAGGTCACATTAGAATGTATAAGAGCAGCTTGATGCCTGCAACGGGGGCTTATTATCCACCCGCGGTGTGAATGGAGAGTGTCAGTGGCCACAGGCTTGGGTGAAAACAAAAGAGATACCAGGATTCCAGGCTTTTGTAGGCAAGCTTCTCTGATTTCTTTTCAGGACTCTCCTGCCAGCCTTGGAGACAGCACTGCAGATGGCAAAGCTCAACCAGGGGACGCAGAAGGAGAAGAAAGAGAAAGCAATTGTGGAGGAGGTTGTTGTTGTTTGCTTGCTTGTTTGTTTGAAGTTTTGCTGTCTTCTCTGCTCTTCCTAACTCTGTTGTCTTATTTAATTTTTGTTTCAATCCACCCATCTGCAGTCATCTATATGTCACTAGCTGTATGTCACTTGCTTTGCTATGAATGGTAATTGCCTCCACTGACTGAAATTGTGCACTGTGTGTATCTGTCCTTGCAGTAGACTGGATTCGGTATGTACCTGTGGACTTATGAAGGAAGTCAGCCTGCTTTTGACATCTCAGTGGGATGTGACCATGGGCACACACTTGGTCACCTGATCCACAAATGTCTACAAGATGCTAGTCAGGTCTCAAGGGAATCGGAATGCAGAAATGGATAAGGCAGCATTGGTGAGAGTTTGCACTCTCAGGAGGGGCTGGTGTTTTGCTCCTCTTCAAAGAGGAAGCAAGGAGAGAGTCAGAGACAATAAATACATCCAAAGAAATTAACAGACTTCTGAGAAGGAGAAGAGAAGGAGGAGAAGGAGGAAGAGGAGGAGGAGGAGGAAGAGAAGAAGAAGAAGAAGAGGAGGAGGAGGAGGAGGAAGAGGAGGAGGAGGAGGAGGAAGAGGGGAAGAAGAAGAAGAAGAAGAAGAAGAAGAAGAAGAAGAAGAAGAAGAAGAAGAAGAAGAAGAAGAAGAAGAAGAAGAAGAAGAAGAAGAAGAAGAAGTTGTTGCTGTTGAGACTACACCAGCCCAGCATTTTCCGGGTTCAGGAAAGTGTGAGAGAGTCACTGCTCCCAGTGTCAGCAGCTACATTGCCCCTGAAACATCTGCTACCCTGCATACATAGTCTTGGTGGGGTAACAAGTCACCCTGACCCAGAGACACCCATCTGATTCTTACAGGGACATGCATATCACAAGGTCAACGAAGGAGTTGGAGACTTAAGGCATTGATGACATGCTGATTCGAATGAAGGCTCCTTAGTTTCACTTCCTGGATCCCCAAAATGTCTCTAACACCTTATTGTTCCCCATTTCGGTCTTTAGCTACCAATCAGAGTCTGTGAGCCACCACAAAGACTTCCAAGTATACTTGTTTTTGCTGTTTGGTCCAAATTTGATTCTTGATTTGAAAGCAAAGAATCATCAATGATGCTGGAATCAATGCAGCATCACTTTAAATGAAGGAGGGCCTTGAAGATGTAGGCCCTACTGAAGTGGCCTCTAGCCAAGAGAAGGAAGACAAAATGAGGCCGTTAGGCAGAGAGAGTCCGGCAGTCAGAGAGGACTACAGGAGGAGCAGCCAAAGAGACTGGGTATCTCATAAAGCATTGTACATTTCTAATCATTCTGCCGGTACAGTTGCCCTTTTCTTTTGCAAATTCAATCAAAAATGGAGACAGAGGGATATCCTTGCTGAACAGACATTTTCCCCTTGCCAGAATTCCTTAGAAATGTGTTAACCAACAACTACTTATAGCGTATTTATATTTGATTGGTATTATTAGTAATTTAACTTGACTTAAGTAAGTGGAAGGATATGTACAGGTTATACACAAATACCAAGCCAAACACTAAAAGATTTGAACTGCATAGATTTTAGCATCTATGAGACATCCTAAAACCAAGCCTGATGGATACTGAGAGACAACTATAACAGAAATATAGTGAATTCTCTATGTTGGTTTCCTACAAGAAACAGATTTATTAACTTCATATCATTCTGACAGACTCATTTAAATGTTCATATTCATCCTATCTTGATATAAAGATGACTTACATTTTATTTCCAGTCTTTGTGTTTTCATCTGATTCTTTTTCTTGCTTTATCGCATAGTCTAGCACCTCTAGTCAGTACAGCCATCCTGGCCTGCTACTGATCTCAGGGGAAAATACTACACTTTCATTATTATGCATGGTATTATACAAAAACTCCAGAGCCTTTGTACTGAAATTTTTTTCTTTTCTAATCAGATTTTTACTACTTTAGATATTCTGTGTTTGCCAAATATTGTCAGATGATTTTATACAACTCTTAAAACAATCATTATATGTTCCTTGGCTTCGCTGGGAATATTGTGAAGTATGTTGACTGCTTTTTTGAGGACAAAAAAACACTGCACCTTAGCAAAATCTCAGGAATGTTCCCAACATGACAGCACATTGTAACTATTTTCCTTCCATATTCATGACATAAACTGGCATGTATTTTTTTATATTTTCTTTATGTCAGTTTACATCACATCATCACAGCAATGGTTCCTTTTTTTCTGTTTCACAAAAACATTTACATGTTAGATATTTAATTGAATTTGCTCATTGAAACATTTAGGTATTAAATTATGATTATTGATACCTTTAATTTCTCTACATCTATTCTAACAAGTTATACATTTCAAATACTTTATCTATTTCATATCCATTATTTAAATTATTGGCATTAATAGGCCGGAGAGATGGCTCTGCAGTTGAGAGCACTTGCTGTTCTTGCAGAGGACACTGTTTTGGTTCCCAGCACCCATATGTTGGCTCACAGCCATCTATAACTACAGTTCCAAGGAATCTGATACCTCCTCTGGCCTCCTAAGGTACCAGGCACACACACAGTATACACACATACACTCAGGCAAAACCTACATATAAAATACAAATATGTATTTTAGTTATTGGAACTAAGATTGCCAAGATAGTTTGTTAGTAGCTCTCCCACTCCTGTGGTATTTGGACCCAGGTCCTCAAGGGCACTAGGCAAGCCCACTACCTTAGGATATCCTGTTGATGATAACAACGTGTTTGTATTTTGAGGGAGAGCCTCAATTAGGTAGGTGGTCAAACAGTTCTTGAATGTTCCCTGTAGCCAGGCAGGCCTTGAACTTGGGGTTCTCCTGCCTCAGCCCACTGAGGAATTACAAACCAGGGCCACCTTTTGCACATCTGCAGAACTTGTGTGGTGTCTTTTGACATCTGAGTGTCTGCAGGCTCTGTGGTAAGAGCTCCTCTTTGTTGATTCTCCCTTAGGAGACAGTCCCAGGCACCCCTCCGACCAAGCAGTGCGGGGCTCACAACACACCACGCTGGTGGAGAACAGACTGGTTTTCTTTCACCTCTACTCGACTGTTCTGTTCGCTGTCCTCTCGTCAGCTGCTCCTCTGACAGCCTTCTTTTTGCTTATTTAAGGTTTTAATTCATTTGTTGTTCTGCTTCTGTTTTTAGCTCTTGTTCTGCTTAGTTTGGGGGGAGGAGCAGAGTCTAGCTATGTACCAGGTTTGGTCTGGTGCTCCTGACTCAGCCGCTGAATGCTGGGATTTGAGGTGTGCACCCTATGCCTAGGTTCCGCTTTCTTAAAGTTGAGTCTTGGGGCTTTTATTTTACGTCTTTTCTCTAATAGAAATGCTTAAAAGCATTTACCTCCAAATCCCTTAAAACTTAGAATTTTAATGTTTCCTTTCTATCCTGTTTCCATTCAAAATATTGTTTCCTTTTCTTTGACTCTTCTTTGACCCATGGATTATTTGCCTCCAAACAGTAGCAGACTCCACACCTACACACCCACACCCACACACACGCACACACACACACACCAGTTTCATCATCCTTTCCTCGTTTCTCATTATTGCAGCCACTTTTTCTTCGTGTAGTTGGAAGGCGTGGTTAGGTTCACAGAACTGCTGTCATCTCAGCAAACCCATCATTGGAACCCCACAATCTTAGATGTCATCAGTTTCTTCCTATGGCGAGATCACAGCCTCTGCATCCGCTCGCCCCTGGCTTCCACGCTGTAACCAGTTCAGCCTCCGATTTTGCCCATCTATTTCTTCTTGGAGCACTGGGATCGCCACCTTTCGACTGGAGTGTCTGCCCTCTTAGAACTGACCAGGGTGTGCTTGCATTTAAACCCACCCTATTGTAATTTCTTTCGTGTTGACTCCCTCTCTTCTTTGTTCTGTCCCTCTCTCTCCCACCTTCATTTGGGTTAATGAGTATTTTTCCTACAAGTCAGATATCCCTAATAAAAAAAATTCCAAAATGCTTCAAAAATCTACAGCTCCTTGAGTGGTAGCCCAGTTCCCTGAGTGGAGAATGCACCTTTCCTGGACTTCCTTCTCTGCATACTTTGTGCTATCTTGCTGTATATTTCATTTCTACTCTAATCACCCCCCCATAGATTGATATTTATCAGCCAATTATCACTTATCAGCAATGTAAATTGTATAGCAAATTTCTCCATGCTTGAAACATTCCCTCTGGGAGGAGAACTCCTTAAAGTAGAAAGTAAACAATTCAAAGAAGGTTCAGGAAGTCCCTGAAACTGACCAGATTCAGTAGACTCCTCTCCCCACCCCCCACCCCGCTGCCCAGTAATAAACAATAAAGATTTCTGAGAGTCATATTCAGACCTTCAAACAAAGCAAGCTGAAAAGGAGACTCTCAGATGAGCCAAGCAGCCTGGAAAAAAGGCAGGAATCAGATGAGGTGCCTGGAAGAGCTTTGGACTGGCTGAGCTGCTGGGAAAAGACGCTCTCCAACCTGTGCAGCTGCCTACAGGCTGTGCAGGGTCTCCAGGCTCCCAACCATGTGAGCCACCCATTCTAGGGTAGGCTTTAGTGATACAGCTGTCTTTGAGTTATTCTGCTCCTGTAAGAGACCTCTCACCCACATTCCTATAAGTAATCCCAATAAAACTTATTAGTTCACCAAGCTCAACTCCAGTGGTATCTGTACTTTGATCTGCTATGAACTCTCTACTTGGAGTGAATGTGTGTCTGTCTGTCTGTCTGTCTGTCTGTCTGTCTATCTGTCAGTGTTTGTTTGACACTTGTTAGCACAGGTCTGCTGGTGACAGACTTTCTTGTTTCTTGTCAAGTAGGGAAAGTCTTTATTTCACTTTTTTGGAAGGTTTCCTTTGGGATATAAACTTCTAAGTAGCCAAGATTAGATTTTCTATTTCCCCTTTCACACTTGACATGAACGGTTCCTGAGAGAAGCCAGAGACATTGTTCATCTGAACTCTCCCTTGTGGTCTCTCCTTCTCCGTGGAAAGCATTTAGTTTTTTTTCTCTTTGTTGGTGGCTAATAAGGAAGATTCAGGATCACACATAGGCTGATGATCTGTACTGCAAATAGAATACTAAAACCGTAAGCCTCCATGTGACTGCGCTCAGAAACAAAGCCTGAGAAGATGGTGAAGATCAATTGAAGTAGGAAGGGTGAGGCTGATACTTTCCTGAGGAGAGATACCCAGGGCTGGAGAGGTGACTCCGCAGTTAAGAGCACTGACTGCTCTTGCAGAGGATTCAGGTTCAGTTTCCAGCACCTACATGGTAGATTGCAGTTACTTATAATTCCAGTTCCCCGCCGGGCGGTGGTGGCGCACACCTTTAATCCCAGCACTCAGGAGGCAGAGGCAGGCGGATCTCTGTGAGTTCGAGACCAGCCTGGTCTACAAGAGCTAGTTCCAGGACAGGCTCCAAAACCACAGAGAAACCCTGTCTCGAAAAAAAAAAAAATTCCAGTTCCAAGTGCTGCCTCCTTTTGACCTCCACAGGTTCCAGGTCCACATGCAATACACAGACATACATTCAGACAAAACATCCATACACACAAGAAATGTTGAGATAATAATTTCTTTTTTTAAAAAAAAGAGATCAGTTATCTGTGTGTGTGTGTCCATGTCTCTCTGCATGTGTTGTATGTGTATGTGTCATATTTATCTTTATATATGTGCATGTCATTGTTTCTGTGTCTCTCTCTAAGTAGATGGGTATGAGTTTTTCTATCTATCTATCTATCTATCTATCTATCATCTATCTATTTTTTAGATTCATACAAAAGAAGCCATGTATTCACACAGTACAAAGGTGACATGCACAAATATGTCTTATTAGAAACCTACCTGGACCGCTTCTACATTTCAAATATTTCCAAATAAATGCACATGAAACTATTTAACTCTCTGAGTTGAAATTCTCCTATACTGTCCATGTTTTTACATGTAAAGATTTCACTGTAACTCAGTTTTGTATATTTGTTTTCCTTTCTGATTTCCTCATTAGCCTGTGAAGTCTGAAAATTTTTCTCTTATACTTAATGTCTCCAAACATATGTGCAAGGGTTGTTGTTTACTATTAATATATGGTGAAAGGGTGTGCTTTGTGAGTTGACTACTCTTTGCAATGTTCTTAATGGTATGGTATATTAAACTTACCTGTGAATAGTTTGTGTATACTTAAGAATAATCATGTTCCTAAAGAACAGATTTCTATATGTATTCTTTCATATTAGATTTGCTGTTTAGGTTTTTGCTTGTTTAGGGTTGGTTTTTTTGTTTGTGTTTTGTATTCTCATTTTATTTTTTTCTCAAATAATCTATTTCTGGGAGACTACGTAGCATTAAAAACATCATTATTGCAGGTTTAATCAATTGCATCTGTCATTTGGGCTGTTACTGCTCTTTGTATTGTAAAGTTATATAGTTATTGCTTGTGTACACACTGATAATTGATATGTTCTCTTGGAGGGATATTTTTGAGACTGGGTTTCTTTGTGTAGCCCTAGGCTGTCCTGGAACTCACTCTGTAGGCCAGGCTGGCCTCAAACTTGCAGAGATCCACCTGCCTCTATCTCCCAAGTGCAGGAATGAAAGGCATGCACTGCCACTCCTAACTGAGGGTTATTCTTTTTATCAATGTAAAACAGACCTTTCTAATCTAAAATGTAATGTTTTCATATTAAATTTTCTATTTCCATCAATAAGGATATAATACTAACTTCCTTTTGGTTGGTAAATACCTTGTATAGTCTCTTTACACTTCAGTTTTCAAATGCCATCATATACTTCTAAGATTCTAATATAATCTGAAGTCTTTTTCTTTTAATTGTGACTTTAACCTATTTACATTTATTCTATTTACTAATATATATAGCTCTATACCTTCATGATTCCTTTTATCTTTTTTGTATGCTTTTACTTATTTCTTTTGTTGATAAATTAAATTTTCTATATTAATTTGCTTTCTACTACTGATTTAAATGTTATTCTTTGAGTCACTACATATCTTTACATTTTAATTTTTTATATTTCATTTCTTCCTTCTGGATTATTTTTGCTTGCTTAAAGTGTTTTATATAATCATTACATTAGGGATCATATTATATAGTTTCTCTCCCATGTTCTGATCATCTAAAAATATCTTTTTGTTATTTTGGCCCTTAAACCATAGTTTTATTAGAATGTAATTGCATATTAATAGTTATTTTCTGTCAGCCACAAAGATGTATTTCTGTTTCTTTCTGGCATATGTTGCTGTTCTTGAGAAACTGGTTGGCAGTCTGACAGCTGTTTTGTGGAAAACAGTGTGTGTTTCATTCTCTGGTGACCTGGTGACTTTCTCTTTACTCTTGATACTCTACAGTTTCACTAGGGGTGACTAGGTGTGAATCTTCACGGCCTTTGAAAAGTCCTCAGTTATTAAAACTTTACAGTTCACCTCACTGTCCACCACCCATCTTTCTTTATATATGTAAAAACGTATGCTACTTGAATTCTCTTTTTATTTTCTTTTCTATTTCAATAATTTTCATCTTGTTAGGTTCCTATGGGAGATTTTCATTGCATATTCAGCATCACTGTATTTCATTCAAAGTTGCTATTTCTATTAGCTTTAACTGTCTATTCCACACACTAAAAGACCTCATTTTGCCATAAGTTCTGCTTTCCATTTTCTGTGTCTTTAATCATTTTTATTCTAGGAATTGAACTCAGAGCCTCATGCACATTAGGCTACAGCTCCATCCCTACGCTGCATCTGAGAACTTTATTTTTAAACAAGGTCTCACTGTGTGGTTCAGGTTGGCCTTGAACTTGTGATTCTCCTGCCCCTGCTTCAGAAGTCATGTCTTTAACAACGTGCGCCTTCGAGTTTGTCCTAGAGTTGGGAAGGTTCACTATTTTAATTCATGTGGTCTTCTCTCCGCTGTGTCTGGCTGCACACTGAGGTTTACTGAACAGTTATACTTCCTTTCTGTTTCCTCCTAGTTTGGTTCCTATTGCTATAAAACACAATAACTAAAGGCAGCTTGGGAGGAAAGTGCTTACTTCGGCTTACGGGAAGGGAGCGTAAGCAGGAACCTAGAGGCAGGAACTGATACCGATGCCATGGAGGGGCAGGTGCTTCCCAAAGTTTGCTCAAACTGTTTTCTTATACAGCTCAGGACCACCTTCCCAGAGATAGCACCACATCAATCACTAACCAAGAAAATGCCCCCACAGACTCGCTTACAAGGCAATAAAATAAAAAAGAGTGCTCAGTCAAGTTCCTTCTTCCAAGGTGACCCAAAATGTGTGCCAAGTTCACAAAAAAAAAATTAATCAGCAGATGCTCAATGCTTATTGTTATTCTTTCTCTTACCTAAGATGCAGGTACCTCTCATTATACTACTCCTAATTTTAAAGCACTTTTCTATTATATATTTATACAGTGCACTGTTTGTCTGTCTGTCTGTCTGAAACATGGTTTTGTTCTGTTACTCTGGCTAGCCTGGAACTTGATACAGAAACCAGGCTGTTCTCAAGCTTGCAGGAATCCACCTGTCTTTGCCTCCTGAGAGTTGGGGTTACAGGCCCCACGATACCCAGTTATTTCTCTTTCTTTTTGTAAAATCTCAGTTGCTACTGTTCTCTGGCCCTTTGGTAGAATATATGATATATGGAACATTGCTTGTGTGATTTACATTTATGGAGAAGGAGGCCACAGCAAAAGTTCCTGAAACACGATCTAACTTCTGCATGGTGAGCAAGTCCTCTTCTGGCCTCTTTTGCTGGGAGATACAGGTCCATTGATGACTTTCAGGGGAAGGATTCGAGGGAAAACTATGTGCATGGAAAAGGGTGTTGGGGTGACGGGACAACACACTCAAGGCTGCAGAGAGCATCCGACGTGTGACTGTGGGAGAACTGTCAGTCAAAATGTCTGGTACCCCCTCATTCTAAAGCAGGACTCGCGTGTCATCTGCAGAGCCCAGAACAAAAAGAAACCATGTGGCCCCTTGCTCAAAATGGTTAAGGATTTCAATACTGAAGGATCAGAGCATTGAACTTAAGTCAGGCCCAGAGACAAAGCTCGGTAGTAAAGTACTTGCTGTGTGTGAAACCTGAGTTCAATTCCCAGCACTGAAAAAAGTTCTCGGGACCTTCTATGGGTTCACTTGTCTATTACTCAGGGTTCTGTAGAGTAACAGAATGAAGTGTGTGTGTGTATGTGTGTGTGTATGTGTGTGTGTGTGCGTGTGTGTGTGTGTATTGAGGAATACATATAGGATTTATTAAACTGTTTTACAGGCTGTGGTTCATCTAGTCCAACAATGGATGTCTACCAACAGAAGGTCTGAGAATCCATAGTCATTCTGTCTACAAGGTTAAATTCCTGAACTGGCCTTTAGTATACCCTGGAATCCCAAAGAAGTGGCTCCAGTGCAATGAAGGAATGGACTTGCCAGTGAGAGCGAGAGCAAGCAGGCAGAGAGAGCAAGCTTCCTTCTTCCATGTCCTGATACAGGCTTCCCTCGCGCAGGGTGGCCTCGATTACAGGTGGATCTTAACCCAAAGATCCCTATTAGAAGTGGGCCTTTCCATTTCAAATAATTTAATTAAGAAATACCCTTTGTAGGTGTGCCCAGCCATTTGGGTATTACATCCCAGATGTGTAGTCAAGTTGACAAATAATAATAACAACCCAACTTTATAATACCACCCAGGTCAGGCACCCAGGAATTCTGTACTCCCTCCAAAAATATAAGATCTGATCGCAGTGGCGTAGGATTGTGGGAACCCCATAACTTCTTTTCCCTAGAAGGCCCCACTGGTCTCTGACACACAAATCCCTCCTTCAGCTCCATCAACCCTTGTTCTGGTTAATTTTGCTATCAATGAGATATAACTTAGAGTCACTTGGAAAGAAAACCTCAACTGAGGATTTTCCAAATCAAATTGGCCTGTGGCCATGTCTCTAAGAGACTGTCTTGATTGATGATTGACATGAGAGGGCCCAGCCCACTGCTGGCAGCACCATTCCTAGGCAGAAGGTTAGGGACTATGTAAGCCAAAGTCATCGAGCAAGCCAGAAGCAGAGATTGCCCCCATGGCCTCAGCCTCAGTTCCTGCATCCAGGTTCCTGCACTAGCTCCCTTAGTCATGGAATATGAGCTGTAAGGTGAAATAAACCCTTTCTTCCCCAAGTTGCTTTTGGTCCGAATGCTCGATCGTAGAAACAGAGAAGCACTTTAGAAGAGCCTGGCATCTTTTCCTGCCTCTCATGCCTTTGGCTTTTTGCATCGAGACTCCTAAGAGAATCCATGAGTGGTGGCGCTGCAGAATCTCTGTGTTCCTCTGAAACCCAGGGCTACTATGCATACCTCCAGGAGCGCAGCATTTAAAAGAGAAAAGGTGTGAAGAGCCCCATCCAAGCCCTGAGTACACGGTAAGCTTTAAATAGAGTTTTTCTGTGCACACAGTACAGAGGTCTGACTGTGACCTTCACCACCACGCAGGCGGGCGGGAGAGCCACGGGTATGTTTGCTGAGTCTGCAGTTCACCTCCACCTGGAAGCAGATGGTGGAAGAGGGAGTCAGCTGTCCCTCAGTGTGGTCCCTGGAGTGGTTCCATGTAACATCTCCGACTTCAGAAGCCAAAAGGCCCACAGTCCTTCTGGGGGAACCAAGATCTGCCCCCAGCTGATCAGCACCCATCTTATAAGATTTGCCTCTTGAGTCAACACATGGCAATGTTCCAGGCCATATTTTTGCTTCCTGCTTCCTGGACCACATCCCTTCCTGGGGTTTTCCTGCTCCCTGGTATGATCTCCAGGGTTCTGTTTGTGTCAGAAGCCCCCTACTTGTCAACACAGACACACGAGGATGTCTTTCTACCACAGCTGCTGTGCACACGGGAATGTCATTGGCTCTTGTCTAATAAGTCATTCCTTGAGTTACTATGGGAAAAGAGACGGTGCCTTCCGGAAGAACAGGGCTTCAGGAGCCAAAATCAAGCAAAGCTTTCGAAAGAGTGGAAGCCAAGAGTGAAAAAGGAAGCCAGAGTCAATGGCTCAGTGTGACCGGGTCAGCACTAACAGAAAAATCCTAAACTAGGTGAGCCCGTTGGATTCCAACTGGAGATATTTGGGTTCTCTAGGTTTCAGAAATGGAGGCAGAACTACTCACACACCCAATGGATGGGGAAGCTGAGACTTAACCAACAACTGAAGAGCCCATATTTCCAAGTGAAAAGTAGTCCATACGTTAAGTTTTAGCCACACTGCCCCTTGGTACCTTTGCACAGCCACAGGCCCGTCACTGACTGGTGTTACATTTCCTATCTACAGTTAAGATGCAGGATGCTCCAGTATAGCAAGGGTCCAGCGTGAACCGGGCCATTAAGAATTTATCCTCCTAACAGACACCTGTAACTGAAATAAAATCTCAGCTCCCTGTGAGTCAGATTTCATCTTGTAAACTCTTTGTAGGCACTGCACCCATAGACAGGCTGTCCCTCGGGTCCTGCTCTGTGTACGTGACCTCTGACCTATAAGGACTGACTTTGGAGAGTGGGGAGACAGCTCAGTCGATAAAGTACCTGCCATACAGATCTGAGTTTCATCTCTAATGTCCATGTTGAAAATAAGCAAAACAAAACCCATAGTCAGGCATGGCAGCATGTATCTGTAAGCCAGCACTAGGGGCAAGAGGAGGCAAGTGGTTCTCTGGGGCTAGGTGCCAACGACCTAGTCAAATGGGTGACCTTCGGGATGTGAGAGACCCTGTCCCCCCCGCCAAAAAAAAAAAAAAAAAAAGAGGATGACACCTGACATGAAGCCATGTCTCATGTGCTCATGAGAGGAGAGAAAAGGGGAGGCAGGGGGCAGAGACCTGGAGCTCAGGGTCAAGTAGTAAGCTACTGAGCTGGATGAGCTGCCTCAGCCCGGAAATGTAAGGTTTCGTCCAATGGGTGATAAACATCCCTCTTTCCAAGGCTCCTTTTTGCCTTTGACAGGGCACTCAACACTCTTCCTAGGAAGGCATACTTTGCTGAAAGGAGCAGTAGCCTCAGGACCACACTCAGAAGAACCACGTTCAAGTCCCAGCTTCACTGATGACTGGAGATGTGACATCATTTCAAGGTTCCCCACAGGTACCCAGGCATACTGCCCCAGGGGCTAAGCTAAGAGACCACAGGCTAGGAAGCAAGTCTTAGTGGGGAGCACTAACAGAAGGTGAGGTTACCCCGAATATCAGCACCCAATTCCCACCTTCTGGAAGGTTCTGATGGCCACCATCTGGAGGAAGAGAGCTGGACCTGGGGCTGTGGGCCAAGAAGCACGCTCTTGTGGGAGACTCCTGGGAGCCAGGCAGCAGCATGTGTCTGAGCAGCACCATTTACGTCCAGGAGCCCGCTATTCGGAAAACAGAGCTGGTACCAAGCCTGCCATCTGTGGCCAAGATTTCCCGGCCCGTCACACCATATTGTGGAAGGCGCCGGCTGAAGGAAACAACGTCCCCTGTCGCACAGTGTTTGTTTGGTTTGGGGCTTTTGTTGATTTTTTTTGTTTTGTTTTGTTTTGTTTTTTGTTTTTTTAACAAATTCAAATGTGGCTTCCTCAGTTAGTAAAGCGGGCCGACTGGCCCCACGGAGTTGCGGAAGGAAGAAAGGAGTTGCCGCAATGTGTGATCTGTACACTGGCACTAGGTGCATTGTCGCACCCAACACACGCCGGGGGGTATTCTGTCAGGCGCTTGGCTAAGCGTGGCACACTTCACACATATCATATGTATGCTCCCTGTCATTTGCACAGCCACCTTATGCGGCATCTACCATTGCTATTCCATTCTATAGAAGTGTAGACAGGGGCACAGAGAGACTGAAAAACTTGCCTGTGCCCACACAACAAGCAATAGCGGATGCCAATGGAGCTGGGGTCGGTCCATTGCCACCTGGCTGGCATCTGGAACCTCTTGCTGATGTCATTTAGCCCCTCCCTTTCACCCATCCTTCTGTACTTTCTTCTCTGCGTATTGGTGGGCTATGAAATTGCCATCCTTATTAGTTTGGTTGTTGCTTGGGCTCCCCTCACCAGAACGCCATTTCCAAACAGGAAGGGATCCTGCTTGCCTTGTCACCCAGGGACTCCTGGAGTCCAGCATGGAGCCTAGCCATCAGAGGGTATTTGTTGCTCATCCTGAGGTACTAGCATTCCAGCCTCTACGGTGAGCTTCAGGCTGCATCTCCAGCAGCCCCAGATGTGAGCTAGAGCTGAGATTCAGCTCCCCAAACTGTGAAATGAGGTGGAAACACCCAGGTGACCCGACCTGGGAGCCCACAGTGGCCCTTGCCATGCACATACCCTGTGGGAGAATTTTCTGTTCTTGGTTGGCCCAACCTCAAGATTAGGACAGAGCCATGTCCAACTCCTCCGCTGCTTGGCTCTCACAGGTACATTTTTTATCATTGAACATTAAAGGGAACCCGATTTTCATTTCCTTCTCTCAGCCTCAGTTTCCCCATCTAGGACATGGCCTAGTATTCTGGAAAGCCCTACGTAGCTCTAACACCATTTGGTCTAATTCCTCCAGTCAAGGTAAGAGCCCCAAGGGCTTGACAGTGACCAAAGAGCTCAAGACAGTGACCTGCATATAGGACCAGGCCCAAAGTGCTGACTCAGGCACTGGCCAGAATCAGTCTCCTGGCAGCCACCCTGGGGAGAAGCCGCCCATCCAGGAGCCATGCGTTACTCTGTTAAGTGACTCGGGAGGATGGGCTTGGAGAGTGGCGGGCAGGCTCCACCTCGGGAGTACACGGTAAATGTGGGGCAATTAGCAGTGAGGGAACACACGTTACAACCACGATTACGTTTGCTTGGCACTCCTGCCCGGTTACAGGCCACCTTCTTTCTTCAGTTCGCCCCTCCCCCACGAAGGAAAAAAAGATGCTCTTTGGGAACCGAAGTAGAATAAAAATGCCAAGAATTAAAAATGCAAATTCATCCAAGATGTTTTCTGCCCAAGACAGCATTGGCCACATGGCTCGATAACATTTTAAATGTTAAAAAATGGGTGATTTTGAGTAAAAAAAAAAAAAATCAAATTTGCCAGAGCCCGAGTCTAAAGAAGTCCCGTATAGCATTTGGGCACCCAACCAATATTAATGAACAAGTCCCCGCAGAAGGGTATGTGCTGTTAAAATGGGGCACAAACACAGACTTCACATATTTAACTCTGGTCCTTGGCTGTAAATACAGCTCAGAAGCCACCGCTTTGGATAGGTGTGGTGCCCACCCTGTACGTGGCTGCCTATCCTAGGTTTCCTGGGGTGCTGAGACCAGCAGAAATGCCAGAACACAGTACCCCGGTCTGTTTTCTGTAGCTAGAAAGAGATGCACTAGAGTGGACAAGGCAGAAAGAAAACCAAGTTTGGCTCCCGCCTTTGGGGGCAGAGGGTGTGATGCACCGCCTGCTTGGCTGCAGGTGAGGCTCTCATGCAGCTTCAGCTCCGCAGGAAGGAGACGCAAGAGCTGCTGCCTGCAGAAGAACACAGCAGACTCTGCCAGGGATGCATCCACCGGATGAGCTTTGACAAAGTGCCCAACAGAAAGCAGCTTCAGGATGGAGGAGTTTACTTCGGCTCAGGGTCCTAGAGAGTACCACCCACTGTGGTAGGGAAGGCTTGGCATCTGGGGGTGTGAATGAACTGGCCACGTGGCATCTGCATCCAGGAAGCAAAGAGGTATGAGTCTCTGTGCTCCCTCCCTTCTGTACAGTCTGGGACCCCAGCCCAGTGTGTTGTCACGTGCAATTAAGGTGGGTCTTCCTGCCTCCATTAGCCCAATCCAGAAGCTCCATCACAGGTTTAACCAGAGGTTTGTCTCCTGGGTGGCGCTAGATTTTTACCATATTAACAGCCAGTATTGACTATATCATGCTCAAGTTCAAGTAATCTGGTCCCAAGAGAACCACATTGATCCCTTTCAGTTTTCCCATTGACAACATTGACGACTATATTTCTCCTCCTTTTCAGATGGGTCTATGCAGCCCTGGAGAGCCCGGAATTCCATATCCTCCTGCCTCAACTTCCCAAATGCTGGGATTGCAGGCATGAGCTCCCACACAGGTGGCCAGATTTCAACAGGAATTTTGTTAGAGACAAACCACATCCATGTCATAGCAGCAATAAACACTATTTAAGCATTGCTAAATGGATATTTTTAAAGGCGGCCCAAATACAACTTTTGTTCTGGGACATCATTCCCTTTTCTCTCCACTGAAGCAAGAATTCCACGAAGGCCAGGTCTGGGTGATGTGAGTTTATCTTAAGACCCGAGTTTTCAGAGGAGAGAGGAAGTAGCCACCCTGGCAGCCAAGGTAGGAGCCCTGGAATTAGGAGACCACATCTCACTCTACTGATGGGAGATCCTGCCTCAGAAAGGGTCAGATCTGCCAAAGTCAGTGAGGTCAAATATGAACCCACCTCCTCACCTTCACTTGGTTCGTGGTGTGTCACCTGATACACAGAGCTGGTTGGATTCATTAAATTGCAGGCCTTTCATCCTGTCTCTGTCATTTTAAAATGTACCCTCCAGGAAGAGCTAATATGGGCTATCTAATGCTATCTCGACGCATCCTACACTTCCTGACTCCCCCCCCCCCGCTCCTTTCCAGAGGGTCATCTCATGGGTGCTTATGGATTCCTCCATCTGTCTCCTCTACACCTGTCTAGAGGGCATGTCACCTGTGCTGTGGGACTTCTCCATCTCTCTCCTCAGCAAAGCAATGCCTCTTATTCTGCTGACTGACAAGCCAGTCAACCAGCCTGTCAACTAGTTAATGAGTGGGTGAACTAGTTAGTTTGGTGGACTTGTTATTGGTAAATTGATTAATTGGTTAGTTTAGTAATTGACAGGTAAGTGGGTAAGTTAACTGGCTGATGAGTTAGCAAGCTGGTTGGTTAACTGGGCAGTTTTGATTGTTGATAGTTGGTTATTGTGTTGGTTAATTGGTTTCTTGAATATTGGCTTGTTGACTGGTCGGTTGTTCACTGGAAGGATGGTTAGTAACCTATCCAATAGATGGTTGTTTGGTTGATTGGTTGGTCATTCTATTGGCTAACTTGTTGATTATTATGTTGATTAATCACTTAGTTGGTTGGTTTGCTGGGCCACTGGTTGTTTTACGTGAAATCACCATGATTTAGCACAGTGTCACATCCATAACAGGTGTATGACAAACATTTAAGGGTCACTCCCATATCATTTCTCTCCTCGACTTTTCAGCACTTCAGTGCGCTGACCAGGGAACAAGAAACCTTGGCTCAGAGAAGGCTGATACTCATGCATAATGCCATATTCAGTAAGGGACCAGGCATTCCCTAGGCCCCTGTAGCTAATTTAGTGTTTTGTATCTATCCCTCTGGGCTTCCCATCCTGCTGTTCCATGAGTAACAGATGGCCGTGGTCAGGAGAAGGTGGCCCAGCCTCATGGCAGGGGCTATGCACTTCCTGAGCAGCTCTAAATTCAGGACCTTTGGTTCAAGCAGGATGGCTGCCTTCTGAGCTGTGGCTCTAGCCAATGTCCCCAAGACTCCCTTGTAAGGACTTCTGGCAGGTGTACAAACCATGAGCTCCCAAGGCAGGGGAAAAACAAACAGGACATAGAAAACCTGAGCGGGAGGCAGGCACCCTCCACATGACAGACAGAGCCTACTCCAGAGCTCAAACATGTAGACGATAGTCAGGGAGAATGGGGCCAGGAGAAACCTTGGGACTCTTCACGGAAAGTCCTAGCCCTGCCAAGAACTCTTTACCCACCAGGCTACAGTGCCCGATCCCTTCTAGAACCCTCTAGGGTACAGTTAGAGGGACAGAGTGCTATAATTCCCTGTAAAGACAAGATTCAGCCTAAACAGCCAGAGTTCAAATCCAACAAGTCAGGCCCAGTGCCAGGCATGGAACTAGGGAGTCCCTGGGCCCCTGGCACCACCCCCAGCCCACCCCAGCCAGCCAGCCAAGCTCCTGGAGACTGTCAGCAGGCTCTCGCCTCTGATGAATGAGAGGAAACCCTCCATGGCAATGTCAAGAAAAAACATGAGGGAAAATAGCATGTTTGTTCTCTATTACTAATTGTGCGGCCTTTGGGTTTTCTTAGTCTGTATTTTTGGTCCACTGGTTTTACATAAGCACATTACTCTCACACCGCTTTACAAATTCAGTTAGCAGGCCCTGTCTCCCCCATGGCCTCACACGCAGCCGCCATGCTGCACAGGGCAAGCGTTGCTGGAGGATCATCTGTTTCAAATGCACATGGGGCTATTAATTGATTAGTGCCCACCGTAAGGATCTCCCTATCACATTACCACATAGGCAAGTGCCCTCTGCCCTACCTTCTGTTTATATAAAGCCCAGCGATCTTCAAAAGGCCACTGGACACTGCCCTGCCCCTGCTCCAACTGCAAGGCAATGGCAGTGAGTGAGTGACCTCAGGAAGTGACTCCCTGCCTATCAAGGAGTTCACCGGCTTCATCAAGTTCTGGCCCATGTTTATCCAGTACCTGGTCAATGGCCTTAACTAAGTCCCTTAACACAAATGGCCTCTGGAGAAATATGCAGAAGTCCCTTCATAGCATCTTGCAGGAAAAATATCTAGAGAGGGCTTAGCACAGAACTGAGTGTTGTGTTATGTTTTATTAAGAACAAAGATTTATTTAGGTTGAGCATAGAGCAGACTCTCCCCATACTTCCCATTTGGGACCCTGTAAGGCCCTAATGGCCTTTGTTTGTGACCAGCTTAAGCGTTAGCATCCTTGCTTACAAAGGAAGAAACAGCAGACACAAAGGACTGAGCAACTGGCACCGATTTCACAGTTGGTGGGTGGAGGGCCAGGAGCACCAACCCGGGCAACTGCTGGTGGGGTACCTATCCTTTGCCACCGTTCTACAAGTCCAGAGAGACAAGCTGTATGTGGTTGGTGTCATTGCTACCTCGAAGGTGGCAGCTGACACAGAGGTCAGTCCTGCTTGGGCATTTTAACCTGACTTTGATGGAGGAGCTGGGTTCTCCCTCCTGGACAATAGAGGGTCCCCCGCCTCTGGCATATTGCCTTAATAATGCCATCAATACATGAGGAAGCCTGGAGTTTGCAAAATCAACCCCAAAGCATATTTTCTCAGTATGGAAACCATCAACAAAGACCTCCAAAGATTAGCTGCAGCCACTGAAGGACCCTGCCAAACCCAGCCACCCAGCTTTCTGGATGGACACAGTCTTGCACACGCTCAGGACGCTGCCAAACCCAGCCACCCAGCTTTCTGGACACAGGCATGCACACACTCGCTCACTGCCATGACTTGTCTCCCCACTGTCCCATCAGGACAGGAAACTAATCCTTCACCCCTTTCCCCCAAGCACGCAGGCCAGAAATTCCCAGGCTGCTCCAAGGAGGGGTAATTCGCTAACTCCAGCCTGTTCCAAGATCAACAGAAAGCTCGTACTGCCAGGCTCCTCCTAGATCCTGTGAAACATGATGCGTGTTTTCTCTTTCACACTATGCGTACTTGTGCATGTGTGTGCTTAAATCGTGTTTGTGAGTATGTGGTACATGTGTGTGAGTTGGGGTAGAATCCACTAAACCACATAGCCTCCCTCATGAAACAGCACTGCCGAGAAGCGGATACACTGAAGAGATGCTTTCTGGTTGAATTACCACCAAAACTTCCTTCCACCCCGTCTATCCCTAAAACCTACAGGCAGAAAAGTACTGAACCTTTCATGGCTGTTTTGTGCCAAAGAAATAGAGCCACAATGGAGAAGCCTGCAGGAGGCGAAGTTCTCAGTATGGTGATGAAGATGGTGTCTGAGTCCCAGATAAATGCATCTTGCATCCTCCTTGAGGTTCATTACGCTGAACTGCACATGGGACTGAGCTGTAGGCCCATGATGCCGAGTCCAGCCTGTTACGTGGGAGGACGCCAACGGGGAGAGGGGTAGCCGACCCGGAGCATCTTGTCCGTGTGACCCTTCTGAATAGAGACTACTGCATGGCACTCCGGAAAGTAGCCACTGCTCCTCCACAGTCCTAAGAGCTAGGCAGGCGAAAGGACAATCAGAACCGCAGCCACTAGTGTAATGGCCTACCTCACTCTGCACGTCGTGCCCATCCATCTCCGTCTCTCACCCACCACACGGCTCCCAGCCTGGGGCTAGCTGCTCCTTGCGGCCCGCTGCCCACCGCTGCCACTTGGGGAACCTGCGGTGTTTTATTTTTACCAGAACAGCTAGCTCCAAGTCTGAGGCCCCGGGTAGATGGTGTGGCTTTCCCTTCAGTGTGTGGTAAGGTGTGTGGAGGAGCATCGAGGAAAGCAGGGCTTTTCGTGTGGTGGCTGCTGTGCTGGGCCAGCTCTTCCGTCTGGGTTAAGTCTGGACAGAGGACTACCTGGAAAAGGGTGCCACTGTCCCCTTCTTTACAAAGGATCCTGTGCCTGAGTCTCCTGTTCTGTTTGGATTGAGCAGCTGCCAGCGCCCAGGCCATCCGAGGCCTGTTGAGACTAGAAGGCCCCTGTGCAGGCCCTGGAACTTCAGCTCCTTCTAGACCTGAGTTTGGCTGACAACCTCACTGAAAGGCCACAACATATATAAGTTGGGGTCCTTTGAAGGGACAGAAACCCCCTGAAGAGGATAGAGGCAGCTGAAGTGAGAAACGTGGGGCCTTCTGTGGGGTCTGACCCTGCCTCTGACCTCCGCGCTCAGCACATCTTTTCACCCTTTCCCTCTGACCCTGTGAAATCCCCTTGTTCTGCCACCACCCCCACTCGTGCCTCTCAGTGGTCAAGGCAGCCTTTAGCTTCAGGCTCTTCTGATCACTTCTAGTTTCCCATCCCTGTCCCTCCAGGCTCTCTTCCCCAGAGCAGCTGCCCTCAAGTGCCTTTCCTCATCTGACCACACAAGGGCTGGAGGGCATCAGCCTCAGCTTCAGAGTTGGGTTCCACTTACCCAGGCTCAGTCTGCCAGTGTTCACTGATCTCTGACCTCTGAGAGAAAGCTTCCCATGCTGAAAAATGTCTCAGCAGACTCTAAGGAGAACCACTGAAGTCATGCATGGGGCAGGGGGGAAGGAGTCCACAAGGTAGCATTCAGGGATCAAAAGCTGCCGTGACATGAATGTGGGACAGGCGTGAGGACACTCCTGGGCCCCACCTTGCTCTCCTCTCCCAGCTCAGCCTCCCGGCTCCCAGCTACCCAGATCTCCTTATCACAGGGCTTCCTGTACCAAACTGTCCCGGAATTGTTCTTAGTCCCTCTTCTCCAGAAACAGCTAGGCTGGAGCCCATTTGGCAGAAGGACGAGCTGGTAGACAGTTCTAGAAATAAAGCCTTTGCCGTGAATCAGAGAGACCCTTCTTGGCCTACTTGCCTAAAAATGGACAAAATTAAATAGCCACAATCTATGAAAGAGCAGGTGACACATGAGCTTCTGGGTTGCGGGTGGGTGAGAAGGAAACAAGGTTCTGAGCACTGCTATATGCTAAGAAGAGAGGGTGATGCTGGCAACAGAGGACACTGTAACAATAGCTAGGAAGGCATCACAGGAGTGTGGTGGCACATGCCTGGAATCCAGCACTCAGCAGGCTAAAGGAAGGAGGATCATCACACACACAAACACACACACACACACACACACATCTCAGTAGAACAAAATGAAAAAGACTCACACACACATCTCAT
This sequence comes from Chionomys nivalis, assembly GCF_950005125.1. Classification (NCBI taxonomy): domain Eukaryota; kingdom Metazoa; phylum Chordata; class Mammalia; order Rodentia; family Cricetidae; genus Chionomys; species Chionomys nivalis. The sequence goes on along the minus strand of NC_080095.1, from coordinate 19,787,877 downwards.
TAGTAGAAAAAAAATGAAAAAGACTAAATAAAGATTTTTGGCTTAAATTGAAATGAACATTATAAGAAGGTCTTTGTAGGTGATCATATTTAATTTATATAGTACATGTAAATTTATATGTGACAGCATAGAGTTTATAAAAGTACATAGCTTATTCCATGAATCTATAAAAACATTTAAAGCATATATAAATTTATGAAAGAGAATATTGTAACAATAGGAACTGTCTAGATATGTCACTGGCTACCTTGGAAAGTCGCACACTCCCCATCATGGGAAGGGTCTGGGCAGAGGTTGCAGTCTACTGTGGGAGCTACTGTGAAGAGTAAAGCACACAACTATGTTCATAGCAGCTGTGTTTGTCATAGCCAGAACCTGGAAACAACCTACATGCCCCTCACTGAAGAATGGATAAGGAAAATGTGGTACATTTACACAGTGAAGTACTATACAGCAGAAAAAAATAATGAAATTTGCAGGCAAATGGATGGATCTAGAAAACATTATACTGAGGTAACTCAGACCCAGAAAGACAAATATCATATATACTCACTTACAAGAGGCTTTTAGACATAAAGCAAAGAAAACCAGCCTACAATTCACAATCCCAGAGAACCTAGATAATAATGAGGACCCTAAGAGAGACATACATGGATCTAATCTACATGGGAAGTAGAAAAAGACAAGATCTCCTGAGTAAATTGGGAGCATGTGAACCATGGGAGAGGGTTGAAGTGGAGGGGGGAGGAAGGGAAGGAGCAGAGAAAAATGTAGAGCTCAATAAAATCAGTTTTTAAAAAAAAAAGTTGTTTTTGTTTTTGTTTTTAAAAGAGTAGAGCACACATACCAGGGGTCTGGGGTCTCATACTCTATGGCTCCTATTGAGATGCACTGGGAGAGAGCCAGCTCAGGCTCCGCATTGTAGGATGGGTGGACAGAGGTCAGAGGCAATGTCAAGAGCAGCCAGTTTCCCTCTCCAGCTTTAATATGGGGCTATCAGGTGGTCAAGGGAACACAGCCAGAAAGTATGTGGTGCTCCATGGGGATACGAGAGGGCTGAGTGGGAGTGGGGCTTGGGGGATATGGCCCTGGCAAGAGGATGATGGGACAGCTCCGCTGCAGCCTCAGCATGTAGGGAAGATGCTGCAGACTTTGGGTTCTCCCTCTGTACCACCAAGCCCCGGAATCTGAACCAGAGAGACATGGCTTTAAATCCCAGCACTGAGCCCTCATAGCCAGAGTAGACACTTGGCCTGTTCTTACTTTCTCCTCTATAAAATGGACTTACATTAAGTGCCCGGTGATGTGGTTGACAGTGAGAGGAATTACCATCTACAGAGGGGCTAGCTCTGAGCCCTGCCCACTTGCCTGGGAAGGCCAGCAGGATTGTGCGAACTCTGTTGATACCTGGGTCCTAATGGCAAGCTGAGTCAGGAGACACTCTGACCCTAGGTCTGCTTCTGCCTGCCTCACAAGGTCCCTTTGCTTCTCCTCTGAGAAATGGGGTCTCAGATCCAAGACTGACCAAAGACTACCACGTTGGAATAAGCCCGTGACAAAGGAGACGTGCCGGGCATTGGGTCCACCCTAGGCATTGCAAGGACCTATGACAGACAGAGACTAAGGAAACAAACCTCTGCTCAGATGGCTGTTCCAGAACGCATTCTCCTTCATTTAGACAGCAATCCTGAGAGCCTGGAGCCCTGTACTTCTTCCCAAGATGGAGAAACAGAGGCCATGCACGCCACTCAGGTTATCAGACTGCCTAGTTGTTTTGGCTTCACCTTCACTTATTCTTCCTGGAAAGAGATAAATGAAATAATCATAACAAGGCCATGGTTCAGAGAGCCCTCCCCACACTATAGGACCCCCCCATCCTGGCGGCAGCCCTCCCCACACTATAGGATCCCCCCATCCTGGCGGCAGCCCTCCCCACACTATAGGACCCCCCCCATCCTGGTGGCAGCCCTCCCCACACTATGGGACCTCCCCATCCTGGTGGCAGCCCTCCCCACACTATAGGACCCCCCCATCCTGGTGGCAGCCCTCCCCACACTATAGGATCCCCCCATCCTGGTGGCAGCCCTCCCCACACTATAGGATCCCCCCATCCTGGTGGCAGCCCTCCCCACACTATAGGACCTCCCCCATCCTGGCGGCAGCCTTCCCCACACTATAGGACCCCCCCATCCTGGCGGCAGCCCTCTACACACTAGAGGACCCCTCCCGATCCCTATGGTCTTGTGTTTACATTGCCCCCTTCTTTCTGAGAATGGCAGAGGAAGACAGAGCCTGAAGCATTCATGACTCTCTCCCTTGCCCCAGTCAGAGCTGGAAACATCTGGAATGAACAAAAGGAAGGAGCCACAATCAGAAAGGACTGGGAAGCAGGGGCTGCAGGTTTGATGAGAGGGGGGCGGTCAGACATCCAAGGATGAAGTGGCCTTCTGTTTCTTCCCAAAGCGGTTTCATGTCTAAAAGTCTCTGCCTGGATTTTGATTGGACCAGCATTAGGTGTCCTTGGGAGAGGAAAGGAACTTGTGGCATTCCTGCCATAAGAGCATGTTCACATGGAGAACAAGGTGAGCTTCCAGCCGCGTCTGGCCATCACCATAGATGGCAGCTGAGCCGAAGACTCTTCTCCCCTGGGCGCGTTTTTCTGGTCTCCTAGGAAGCGGCTTCTCTCTAGGGAAAGCAGATCTCCCTGTCAGCACCGCAGCCTTCCAGCCGGCCCTCTGCCCTGTGTCTGCTGCAGGATTACGAGGCCCTGTTTCAGGAACGACAGTCTCCTCTCTGAGTGAAGACAGGAGAGCCAGGGCCAACGTCTTACAGAACAGGAAGGAAGCCGGGGTGGGGTGGGGGGTGGCAAGGGAGGTCCACAGTCAAAGTAGGACAGCAGTCCCCAGGAGGAGCCCAGCAAGATTCCACATGATCTCAACGCAGATGTCAGGCCTCCGACTCCCAACCGGAGCCAGGCTTCATGTCTACAAAACATCCTGCCTTCCAGGTGTCCTTCATGCTCCCTCCCAGGAGCCTCTCCTTGCTCCCGGGAGCCCACCTGACATGTATTCCATCCCTGACCATTCTGTTTTCCAAGGCCAATTGTTGCCCAGAACATTCACACCTGGGTACAGTTTACAGCGTGTCTGGTAGGTCTCCCAGTGTTGAACACGGCGTACTAGAACAGCAGAGGCCCTAAGCTACTCCTGGGCTGCTGTTCCTGGGGGAACATTTCAAAGAGCTACACAGAAAATGACGTGGCCCTGTTTGTACTCAGTGGGATCATGTTTCCAACCAGAATCCCCAACAAGAAATCAAAGAAAGGAATCCTTCTATCAAGGGGAGAGTTTAGACACTTCTGACAAGAGACTGCAGAAAGCAAGCCTCCACACTTAGGGGCTGGAGACCGCAGGGGTAAGAGACGGGGTAATGGCTGCACTCAGTCCTGTAGCCTCCATCTCCTTGTGCACAGGACAAAGCTATGAGGACTTGGGGACTTTGGGGCACAAAGCTAAGGTGTAGGTGGCACAGACCCAGGTTAGTGGTTCAAGTCACAGCAGCAGGCCCTGCCACGGCAGGGCTGGAGCAGTCTCCCTAAGATAGTAGGGTTGGCCATCCAGATTTTCTATCCACATGTATCTGGAGCCAGTAGAGCCTCCATAACCCTGGTGTGATTCACATCACAATGAGTAAGGCCAGATGGACAGGCCACCTAGAGAGGCCCAGCTGAGCAAGTATCTATGTTGATATTTAATCAATACCTTACCACATGCTCGTCCACAAGCCCCTGAGTGTGGCTGCTCACAGAACGCCCTCCCACAGGTTCAGAGGAGGAAGTTTGGGCCATGCTCCTTCTCATCTTCAAGATCTGCCCTCCCAGGCCCCATCCCTTTGGTCCACCCATAGTCAAAAGCAGCTTGGCCAAATGCCATCAAAGGATGCGTTCCACTGTGAGGGCTGAGGGACTCTGCGCTCTAGATTTCAGCCCTCAGTGGGGTTCACATACACCAGGGAGGTGCAGGGTCAGAGTGGACCGTGAAGATGAAGAGGTGCCCCTGTACCATCGGGCAGAGGTGAGGCCTAGGTTTCCAAAAATGCCTGTTCGTGGCACTTCCCCTCTGCCACCTGAGGCTTCGACTCCGGATTCCTCAGATCCACTTGCCAGCCCCTGTCTGCTCCTTCCCATACTGGGGCCTCCCTCTGCAGGGCCACAGCACAGTAGGGTCCCTTCCTCTTTGAAATAAGCAGTGCCTGGAAGATCAAGAGATGTCAGCGGGGCCAAAGGGAGCCTGGACATTTAGATCAAGGCCCTTAATCTTAACCTCATACCTGGGGGTAGGGGGTTGTTAAAGGGGACAAAGGGCCACTTCCCTCGAGAGCATAGATCAAACTCTCAAACTGTTATGCCCACTGACACAGACTATAGAGGTGAGAGTAAGAGGGGAGGGGTGGAAGCGCTTGCTCTTTCGTTCTTTCGTTAGCTGACCCATTGTAGAGTGCTGGGGGGGGGGGGGCTTGCTTGTACAAGGCTCGGGACAGTGTGTTGGGTATACAGTGGAAACTAAAACCTGTCCTGTGGTGTTTACAGTCTCCAGGGATGTGGGACTGTCAACTATTAGACAGGTAAACATAAGCCAGCCGTTCTGCCTGTTAGGGTGAGATGGCTAAAGGTCCCAGGCCCCAAATACGAACACATGACAGGATAAAGTCACGTCCAAGAACCCGAGGTGGCACTTCGGCATGTGACGTGCTGATAGTTTGGTGTCAAGAGGGGTGTGTGGTCTATGGGAAAGCTAATAACCCACGGAGCCTGGCTGAGTCATCCCACTGAGGACATGAAAAGGACTGCTCAGGGTAGCTGCCTCTGTGGCACAGGAACCTCCAACGCCTGGTATCTCCTGGAGGAGTTTGGAAGGGAACTCACCATAAACCAGAAACCCCCACTACCCTGGAGACCTGCTTCCTCCAGCCACCACAGGAAAGCTGGGAGCTCTTGGGTGGGCTTTCATCACCACAAGACCAGATACTCGGTGGCCCATGGGTAGCTGCCAAGATAAAGAGGCCCATTGTTGAGGGAGGATGGCTACCGTAGCCCCATCAAAGTCCCCTCCTTACCTGGGGGCTGACAGGAACATAGGAGCCAAGGGGCCAGGCTCTGCTTTTAGCCCCAGACATTGTTCTAGGACCATAGCACATAAGCCCACCTGTCAACGGTCCACAGGTGGGAAACTGTGAACCACAGATGAGTTCCTGTGGCTGCTTCCAGCGGAGAGAGCCAGGCCACAGCTTTGGGTTCAGAAGCCGCCACTCTCATCAGTCACCTGAGTCTGCACCCGCCGGAGCAACATTCCACCAGTTCCCTGCTCTTGGCATGAGAAAATGAGCATCGAATGACACACTGGCCCAGAGCAGAGCAGGACCATGTGCGGGGACCGGCTGAGCTCCAGAGATCAGCTCAAGCTGGTGGGTGGTCCAGCCAGCTGGGATCAGGCCCTCCCACCCAAGCAGCTCTCTGTCCCCTCTGCCACTGTGCCCAAGGCTATAAAGGTCTGAGCTCTCACTCACACAGCATGGCCGGCCCACTGCCTGGAATTCCACAGACATGGCTATATCCGGGCCTTGGAGGAGAGAGGCCACACACAGTCTGTCTGGGGAGCATCAGGGATGCCACAAAGGAACAGGGACAGGGCTGGACTTGACCTACATAGCAAGCAAAGAGAATGCACAGCAAAGACAACCGACAAAGATACTGCTCAGGGAAGGCTGGGGATGAACAGAACACAGACAGGGGCAGCATGATGAGGAAGCTAGAGTAGGAAGACAGAGCTAGACACAGAGGAGGTGTCCACGGCCATGCTGAATCAGGAAGGTGCCCCTACAGTCAGTGACGGGGCTCTGACCAGAGCTAAGACATGGCCATACTAGACTTTGCAAAGGAAAGCAAGGCGGCATGCAGCTGGCCCCCACAGCTCCCAGCCTGCCTGGCGCCAATCAATTCCCAAGCCCCTCCCCCTCAGGAAGCAGGCCTAGGCTAGCTTGGAACAATCCCAAATCAATAATACATCTTAATCAAATAGTAGCAAATCTTTAATTGAAACCAATCACGAAATTGCCTTCTCCTCCCTTCCCCAGAGCGTGCTTTTGATTAGGCAGACAGAAAGTGGCATAATTTCCCTCCCAGGGACTTGGGGTCCTACTCAGGCCCCCTTCTCTGCTCACAGCTGGGAAAGATAAGCTCCACGGGGGTGGGGAAATGGCGGTTGTGGGATCCCAGATAGGCCTGGGTCTGGGTCTGGGCGGTAAGTGTGGGTTTCCCTGTGTGGTCCCTGGAGTGTAGGAAACACTTGGGGACACCTCCTGTGATACCAGAGAAGATTCTAGATGCTACAAGATAGGCTATTTTTACCGGGCTACTAAGAGCTCTGCTTAGTAGAGTCTAAAGAATGGCAAGATTCATGGGTAGCTGAGGACTAAGGGCCAAGAGTAATTTGCCTACCAGTGGAGGCTAAGGACTCAGACACAGTGCCAGTTTTCAGTTCCTGTCTCTGGGCCACTGTCTAAATACAACCAGTACAGTCACCTGTCACATACATGCAGCTTTGAATACCTACTAGACCCCAATTTGTCACCAGGTGAGTAGGCTAGACCTCAGTCCACTGCTCTTAGCCAGAGCACGTTGAGACCACCCATGCCTCTAACCCTGGCTCTGCAAGGTGACCCACACCTACAGTCCTGAGCCCTATCTAGCTGTGTGCTGTGTTTGCACACCCAACCATGCCTTTGGTCCCCAGGAACTCGTGCCTGGCCTTGTGCCTCCCCACACCACACCACTCTGCCCTGTGTCCTGACCCCGACTCTTGCCTCTAACCATCAGAGGGGTTCACCCAGGCCTCTAGAGTAGTCAGTGATAGTTGTAAGCTGGTGCCGTGTGAATATCACACTCCCTTTCTGCCCACTCCTCCAGTTCCTTGGAGGATGTTCCAGCTCCATATGGTCCTGTAAGATAGTCAGATCCTGTCTTCCACCCATGGCAGCAGCCAATCTGTCAGTCAGAGTACCCCACCCTAGCCACAGCGGCTTGTCCAGAAATGGACAGAGGAGCCATACAAGAACAGAGGCTCCTGCTGAGCCTGAGACACCAGAACCATTTTACCTGCCAGATGAAGCCAAGTGGAAGTCAATAGGACTATGAGTTTCAAGACGCAATTGTTGTTCCCTAACACTGTTCAAGGCTCCGAATCCAGCTCGACTCGAAGGCTTCTGGGAAACAGTGAAATCCCTTTCAGTCCAGACCCATTTGAGTTTAACTCTGTCACTGTCATCAAACAATCCCTAACCAGCTTGCTGTGGGGGGCAGGGACTCTTAACCTGGTGTTGATGGAAATGTCACAAGATCTGTGAGCGTCCCAGTCAGTGCGGAAACATCTGGCTACAGATGGACAGGCATCACCACACAGACAAGGAAGTCCAGGGTCAGTGGGTCTTAACCCTGATACCCTCAAATTTCAAAGTCCCAGCAAAATGATCCCTGACCCTCTGGTGTCCCTTGAAACTTTTTAAATGACATTATTGGCTTCCACCACAGCAGCATTGGTCAGATAAAGCAGAGCATCCTAGTTTGCTGTCTGTTTTCTGTGATAAACATCACGATCAAACCCAGCCTGGGGGGTGTCCTGGCTAGTTTCATGTCAGCTTAACACAAGCTAAAGTCATCTGAGAAGAGAGCGCCTCAATTGAAATATATATATATATATATATATCTTCATAAGATTGGGCTATAGGCAGGCAAGTTCATAGGGCACTTTCTTAAGTTGTGATTGATGGAGGAGGGTTCAGCCTACTGTGGGTAGTGCCAGTCCTGGGCAGGCAATCCTGAGTACAGCGAGAAAGCAGGCTGGGCAAGCAATAAGGAGCAAGCCAGTAGCCAGCACCCCTCCATACCCTATGCATCAGTTCCTACCTCCAGGTTCCTACCCTGTTTGAGTTTCTGCTCTGACTGCCTTTGATGGTGAACTGTGATGTGGAAATACAAGCAGAATAAACCTTTTGCTCCCCTAGCGTTTCATCACAGTAATACCCACCCTAAGACAGGGAGGGAAGGGTTAATTTGGCTTACCCATCCCAGTTACAGTCCGTCATTGAGGAAAAAGCCATAGCAGGAACCTAGAGGCAGGAACTGAAGCTGAGGTCATGGAGAATTTATGTTTCTACCTCATTGCCTTACTCAACTACCTTTCTTATACAGCCCAGAACCTCCCAGGTTCTAACCTTCTATGCCACAGTGGACCAGGCTCTTCCACATCAATCATTTACCATGAAAATGTCCTACAGATGTGCCCGTAGGCCAATCTGATAGAGACAATTCCTCAGTTGAGGTTCCCTCCTCCTAGGTGTGCCACGCTGTCAAGAAAAGCTAACCAAGACACAAAGAGCTCTCCAGACACACTGAAGAATTAATAATTCGGCCCTGACAATTGTGTTCTAGAGGGTGGACATTAGAGGCAACTCTGGGCAGCAATGGTCAAGGTATTAGCTTTCATCACTGTTACAGAGTACTTGAGAAAAGCATTTAAGGGAGAAGGGATTCTTTTGGCTAAGGGTTTTGGAGACTTTGGTCATGGTTACTAGGTTCTATGGCTTGGTGGCATCTGGGCCCATGTTGTCAGAGCCCTCTGGACCAATAGTGTCTCAATTCTCAATGGCTAGGAATCAAGCATTCAATACATGAGCTTGCGCCAGGGGTGGAGTTGTGGAGTCACTTTCTATACCTATAACAATATTCAACAAAGTAGAACCTTTGTCTCTAATCTTGGGGCAAGGAAGCCACTCTGAAACTCCAGGTCCTGCCCTCAGAAATTAGTAGTCACTCCAGCTGCCGAGCCAGGAGGCCATTTTACTCTCATCTTACCGCATTCTCTTTCCAAATCCTATTCACTTTTTCCAAGAGGTCTATGCAGCCCTTGAACCCTGGGTCTGACCCAACCACCACAGACTAGCCTTAGGGATGCTATCTCCAGATCCAGCAGGGACATGGGTCTGAGACACACCTTCATGATCCCGGTCTTCTGTTGGACTGAAGCATGGCTGCCTTCCTTCACTCAGTGCTGCTGGGACCAGCACATAAAAGAAAGTGCTACAACCATGATGCAAACCTGAGTCTTGGTCTAGCAAGCCAAAGCTTTCCCTCAACTGTGCTGGGAAATGGTGTTTATTGAAGTAGAATTTTGTAGTGGGCTTTTGGGCAACGGTCTGGCTCTAGATTTTCTTGCTGAAGACAGTATAAACTGGGTGAGTGGTTGTTGGGGCCTGTGGACCCCCAGACCCTGAATTTCCTATAAACAATTTGTTTTACTCTGCTCTGAGCAGTCTGCAGCTGCTCTGAGCATGAGACCCTGATGACAGGGAAGTGGTTTCTGGTGGCCCTGCAGCTAAAAGATGCCAAGAGCTGGGACATGGCCAGAGCTCTATATAAGCTGACAATAAAAGGGGCATTCTTGATTCAAGAATGACCCATGTCTCTGTCTCTGTCTGTCTGTCTGTCTGTCTGTCTCTCTCTCTCTCTGTGTGTGTGTGTGTGTGTGTGTTTCAATCTCCAGCCCCTTGCCCGGCTCCCAAACCGTATCATAAGTGCATAGAACAGGTGGGGGGGGGGGGCTTTGCAAGTGGAGGCCCTCAGCAAGATCAGGAACTAGGAACACACTGAGAGATCGCCCTTAGGAATGGTGAGGGTGGATTGAAGATGGGTATATAGTCTATATGTGTTTTTCTTTCCCAGACTCTTGCCCGATAGCAATTTCAGGTGGTGAAGGCGCCACAGCGGGAGGCACCACTGAGATCGGGAGCTAGAGGTTCTCTGAGGGATGCCCTCCAGAAGGCTGGCCAGCAGGAAAGTAATAAAGAAGAGGCGGGAGAATGAATTGAAGGTCTCAAAAAGAATAGAAGAAAAAGAGTGAGTCTTTAAAAGAGACAGAGTGTAGACGGTCAGATTGAAAGGAGTAAGAAAAAATACTAAACCGCGAAGAGATGGGATATGTACGGAGAATCTGGATTATGTGTCTATGTGTTTTTTCACCCCCAGAGCCGCTCTGAGGCACGCCCTCCAGAAGGCTGGCCAACAGGAAGGTAATAAAAGTAATAAAGAGGAGGGGGAGGGTGAATTGGAGGCCTCGGGAAGATGGAATGTGCATATTGTTGTGTTTTCTTTTGGTTTTTTTGACTAGATATTATTGTTTTCTTTTTTTGACTGGAGAGAGACATTTGATTCTGGGGACTGCTAAGGATGTGTTGCTTTGGAGGGGAAGTTCTGCTTTGTTTCCACAGAAGATGAGAGCAGACTCCCTGAAGGTTGTGGTGAAAAACCCCAAAGATACTTCACCCAATAAACAGCAGGAAGTAGTTAAGAAAATGACACCCAAATTCCCTATTGGAGGTTGTGGGGCCGAGGGTGGGACGCCCTAGGAGGCGGTGGTGACAGGAGCATCAGCAACCAGGAGCATCAGCAACTGTGGCAACAAGTGCTGGATCTGAGGCAAGTCAGAGCCCTCAGACCCCGCTGGGCTAGACCCCGCGCTACCCGTCCGTGCCCCGCGGCCTGTGGAGAAGGCTGTGGTCTCTGGCTCTGAGCACCCAAAAGTTTGCAGCACAAGTGGTGGACTTTCCTGCGGCAGCCACGGAAGGTCCTCAAGCCAGCCTGCTTCCCCAGCTCCCAGCGGCAGTGGCGGGAGGTGCATCGCCCTGGCCCAGTTGGTGCCCTGCCTGGTGGAGCCACCCAGGCCGAGAGAGACTTCGGGATCACTACGGCTTGTAGTGGCCGCTGCCTTTGCGCCTCTTCTTCAGCAGCCAGAATTGCCATCAGAAGACGGCTGCTCTGACTATCTTGTAGCCGGCACCAGCATTTGATATCATTCATGTTGAAAGTAGAATGAGCATGTTCGCTAGGGCATTTTCCAACTTATTGCTAGCATATTTGTGCTGCACCCATGCCAGTCCAGAACTTTGGTCTAATTACATACAAAAGAGGGAGATGTTGGGGACTGAGGACCACAGACCCCGAATTTTCGTAAACAGCTTGTTATACTTGCAGCTGCTCTGAGCAAAACAACTTGTTTCCCTGTGTTTGCAGCTGCTCTGAGTATGAGACAGGGAAGCAGTTTCTGGTGGCTTGCAGCTGAAGGATCCTGAGAGCTAGGGCGTGGACATTGGACACGGAAGGCACTTTTTAAGCTGCCCTGGAGCACAATAAAGTTGGCATTCTTGGCATTCTTGTTTCAAGAATGATCCTTGTCACTGTTTTTGTGTGTATGTGTGTTTGCCAGGCTTGTGAACGAGCTGTCTCGTAGTGCAGGCACCGCACTACAGGCGTAGTACCGTAGTACACGTAGAACAGGCAGACAGTACAAGTGGTGGTTATTTCTCTCCTTGCTTTGGTAGCTGGGAAGCTTAGGGCCAGAGTTCTAGCAAGAATAAGTGAATATGTTGTCATTTCATGCAAGTCTTTTGTTTCTTTTGTCTTGTCTTCTTCCCCTGATGACCTCCCCCCATAGTCTTTCCTTTTACACTGCTTACGGAATTCCTTTAGAGTTCAAAGATGAGGAAAAATACCTAAACAGTGGCATGAAAACTTCACTGGAACTGGGATTAGAGGCCGCTTCTGGCCCCCACCCCCACTTCAGTGCCCTTCCCAGACCCCCACAGCCCTCCTTCAAAGGTGCTAAAAGTCATAGGGATCTTGGTTGGTTGGTTAGTTGGTTGGTTGGTTGGTTTGAAACAAGTCTCATTCTGTATCCCAGCCTGGTCTTGAAAACATGGCAATCCCCTTGCCTCAGCCTCCCGAGTGCTAAGATTACAGACAGGAACCAATGTTCCCAGATGCAAAGTACTTTAGAAAACGATCTCACCACCTTCATTTTCCCCAAGCTTTTTTGTTTGTTTGTTTGTTTTGTTTTGTTTTGTTTTGTTTTTTCGAGACAAGGTTTCTCTGTAGCTTTGGAGCCTGTCCTGGAACTCCCTTTGTAGACCAGGCTGGCCTCGAACTCACAGAGATCCGCCTGCCTCTGCCTCCCGAGTGCTGGGATTAAAGGCGTGCGCCACCACCGCCCGGCTTCCCAAGCTTTTTAAACCTCTACAAGTACCTGATTACCTGTTTTCCCAGCATGCAACGAACGTAAATGCTCCAGTCCCCACATAGCTTCCCAGCTCAACAGGAAGCAGCACTAGTGTGTGTGTGAGAGTGGAAAGGAGAAGATGGAGGGGACAACCTGCAGAAGTCACCGCTTCTGACCTATTTGTGTCCATTGTAAACAGCAGCACCTCCTACAAATACCCAACTGTTACGGAGGGCAGAAGCGGCCCTCAGGGCTGCTCTCTGTCACTTTACAAGGCGGTGATTAATTCCGTGCACAGGACTTGTCCGTTCTTTGGTACCCTGTGTATTTTTTTTTTTTTAATTTCAGTCTTCCTGGTCCTCCCTCCACAGCAGCTTGGGGGAGTGGGGTCACAGGCTCCTCTCCTCACACTGTCCCACCCATCCTTTAGGAAGCCATGCTGCCCTCCACTCCCTGATGTGTCTCACTTGAACCGTCCCCAGCAGAAAGGAAAATTCTTTCTCTGACACCCACAAGCACCAGAGAAGCACCAAGCGTAGAGGTCCAGCCCAGGGCAACCAAGATCAGACCCAACCTCAGAACTGGGTAGGAGCCTCCTCTGCAGCCTTCTCGCACCAGCACCGCTAGTGCTAAATGACCTGGAAATGACACCAATGTGTACCCAGAAAGCAAAAGTCCAGGGATATGTTCTATTTTTGTACTAACTGTTCGGATTCCCTACCAGAGTTTATTTAACACACACGTGCACGCACGCATGCATGCATGCACACACACATGCACACACGCACACATTTGATATTAAGTCTCCTGAGTGGGTGGAGCTAAAACGACTTCCCAGGGGAAACATTGTGTAAGGCTGTTACACAGAGGTGACATTCCCAGCAGGGGATGAACCTATGGAAGGACCTCCCTGACCCATGGGTTCCTGCATTGTCATCGGCTGCTCTCCTGCAGCCCCTGACTCCGTCATATTCCCTCAATCATAGTAACCAGACATACATAAACAGGGCCACTCACCACCCCTGCCGAGGCACCTCCCAAGTCTCCTGTTTCCTTACCCTGTTCACCCCCTCATTTTGAGCTTGTCTTCCGTGCCCTGATCTCTATCAAGCCTATAACCTTGGTTCATCTACCAGGCCTGGGAGAGAAGATTTTGGGTTTGTGACGGCTATCTCCAAGCGAGGTAGTGTGGCAGCACACTGACCTTTCCTTCAGTGCAACATACATCCTTCTCTGCTTTGGGGTTTGCTGCTGTTCATTTCTCCATCAAGACTGCAGATTTACAGGTGAAATGATGGCTGTCACTGTTGCCACCCGTCCGTCCATGGAGCCCACACAGCATATTAAAGCAGGCCAGCGGGCTGAGAGCATTGTCTTCATCCCGCTCATAAAGCTTCAAAATAAACAATTATACGGTGTGAGAACGTGCTTGTATCCCAACCCGGGGTCACCCGTCTTCTGAGCCTAACAGCAGGAATTAAGAGGTTTTCATGTCTCGTGTCGAATCCCGAAGAGCCCTATGGCCTCCAAGTGGGAATCTTCTCTAGTCATGGGTATACTTGAGACCCACTGTGGGGCCAGAGGTCACAGATGAGCCTCCTGGGCAGGGTGAGGATTCTGCACGTTTGTTCCGTGGCAGAAGGGTCGCAGGTGACTCCGTCCATTCAGCAAAGTGGGTGTGGCTACAGAAATAAAGGGGGAAGAACTTTGAAGTGATGGCTGGCTAGGCGGGAGAAGGCAAATTCTGGAGAGGCTAAAATCACCCGGGCTGTTGTAGACGGCTGCTTCTCTGAGATGTGTACCCATCCTGCTTTCCTAGAAATGTGCCAAGTTCGTTTTAGGAGTTCTTTTTGGTAACCGCCTTCAGGGAAGTCTATTCAGTGAAATTCACCGATTGCAAGCACACACAGTTAGGGAATTCAGTGGTGTGTTCTCAGCCCTGTAACCACCATTATTATATATACATATTATATATATACACATATACATATATAATATTCACCACAGAAAACATTTCCATCACCTCCAGTGCCCTTCTGAAGTCAGCCCCACCCCATCTATCGATCTGCTTTCCAGAGCTCGGCTTTGCCCTCACCAAAGTTCTAAATGAATCCAATAATGTCGTCAGGATCTTTCGTGTAACGTCGGTGAATTTGAGAGCCCTCCGTGCTCCTGCACGGGTAAAGGGTCCCTTGCATTTCACACCCACTAGTATTCCACCCTGTTTATACATTTAACCATGGCCGCCATGGCTGAACAGTTGGGATGTTCTCGGGACTGAGGTTCTGTTCTGTGTGGTTGGCTAATTTTGAATAAAATGTTTTGCTTTTACTACCCTTCAGCAAATGCTAAGGAGTGCTATTGCTGCTTCCTATGGTAAGGGTATGCTCTTAACTTCCTAAGACTCTGCCAAGCCATTTTCTAGAACTCTACCGTCCTGCATTGGCCGGCAATCCCTGGGCATCCCTGTTGCTTCCTGTCCTCCTCAGAACCTGTTACTGCCAGTCTTTCAGGCTCAGCAGTCAGCGGCTCGCGACTTCACTTCCTTTTTGCAGGTTGCCTTTTGCTAATGCCCCATGGTTGGGAGCATCCTTTCATCCATATATTTAACATCCATGGAACGTCTTCACTGTCCTGATTTTTCACACCTTTTACCTGGTCTTTATGTTATTGTCTTTTTATCGTTGAGTAGTCAGGGTTCTTTTTCATAGACTGCATCTCCCAGCTTGTGCCAGCCTTCCTAGTACAACAGTACCCAGGTTCGTAGATGAAGTCGGGCTTGCGGAGGCAAGGATGGTTAAGGTTGAGAAGCCACACTCTGGCCACACTGCATCTCCAAGGAGCTTGGCTACTGGGGGACGGTTTGTGAATTCTACCGGAATGATTCTCGGGGTCTGGAGTCGCAACAAACACGACATTGTAATCTCGGTTATGTTTTATGTATGGGGAGTATCGCTGCAGCCAGGGTGTGTTAACAAACAAAGATGATTGCATCTGAGCCACTCTCCCCTCCTGAAGTAATTAACACAAAGTAACGCACCAGTTGTGGGGTGCAACGAGGAGGCAGCCTTTTTTTTCCATAAGAAAATGTGATCCTCGGAACCCAGGCCAAAAGGGTGGGGGCAAGGGAAGTGGGGACACGTTTTATCTTCGGGTAAAGGTGCGTCATTAAAAGGCACTGGCATAAATTATCCTCCCTCTTTTTAAAAAAAATCCATACAACATTAAGAAAACTACAGAGTATAAAATGTCAGGGGCAGAGATGTGTGGATTTGCAGCTGTTAGCAGAGTGGGCCCGGGGTCCCTGCGTATCTCGAACAGCATAAATTAAAAATATTGACGGCAACCCAAATAGCATTTGCAATCAGCTCGATGTTGCAATGTGTTATACACACCATTTGCTTTTAAAAAAATTAAAATATGAATCAAACCTAGATGACAAAGAAGTTCAGCTTCTGGGGGAAAATCAAATATATCATCCAAAGGCCACAATTCATGGACAAATTGCTGTTAAAATTTATTACTTGTTTGCAAAATGTACTCTTGATCATTGGTAACTGCTAAATGCTTGGGCGCCCCTGACTAAATAAATAAATAAATATCACACTCTGCATTTGTTATGGGGAAAACGTATGAAAAATACCTGGAATGTCTCAGCCCAGGTGGAAGAGGCAGAAGAGAAGGGCTGTCAGGCTGGGTGAGGAAGAGGCAGGGGCACGGGGTAACTCAGGATGAATAAGAAGGAAATAACCGTGGGTAGGGCAGGCTCCTTCCTGCTCATTTGGATAATCCAAGCTATCCAGGTATGTGAAAGGTGCCAGAGTTCAAGCAGTGCCCTCACGTTAACTAGCAATGCTGTAAGGCCCCTGGGACAGTCTTGTAGACTCCGTGCGAGTCAGTGGAGTGTTCTGTCTGTCTGTCTGTCTAGACCTCATGATGGATCAGGTACTCACATTTGTTTGCTTACAGGTGGGGTTGCATACAATCTCCAAATTCCCACCCTAAGGTCATGCACACTCATCTCATCCCTAGCAGAGAACCACACATGGGGCAAGGCACTACTGTGTACACTGTGGTCTGCAGAGTACCACACGTGGGGGATGGTACTCTGGTGTGCACTGGGTCTGCAGAGGACCACACGTGGGGGATGGTACTCTGGTATGCACTGGGTCTACAGAGGACCACACGTGGGGGATGGTACTCTGCTGTGCACTGGGTCTGCAGAGGACCACACGTGGGGGATGGTACTCTGGTGTGCACTGTGGTCTGCACCCAATACTCCTCCAATCCTTTGCACCAGGCTGGTTATGGCATGGGCAATTGGTTTGTGGGCGTCTTCTAGTCAAAGGACTGGTTTGGGAATGTCCAACGAGACATGAGAAGAAGTTGTCTGGGAGCTTCTGAAGGTCTCCCTGACTTCTGAGAGGTTTGAGGGGATTCCAGCAATGGGTGCCCGACAGTCAATGTGGAGAGGGGTGGAGTGTGGAGGATTGAAAGTGAGCCAAGCGGAGCTGTGGGATGGGACTGGGGACACTGAGGCCAGTAGGCAGATACAGTCCCAAGATGAAACCCTTCACAGCATCCCTGAAAGGAAGGCAGGGCTGTGCCACTGCCTCCCGGTCAACCAGACGGAGACAGAAGTCACAGTCGTGTTCCCAGGCCTGGCTCATGAGATCACCTGCAGAATAGCATGCTATCTTCCTTCCACTGTGAATGACTCAAGGCAAAGGACTGTCAGTCAGTGCTATCCAAGAGCTTTCCATGACATCAGAAGCAGGCCATGTCTGAGCTGCCCATTGACACTCAGCAGCCATACTGTGGAGCGCTTGACAAACAGTGAGAGCAAATGAGGAGCTGAAGGTTTAACTGTATTGACTTTGAACTAATTTAATTGTAAACTGTTGCTAATGCCTTCCATATTGGACAAGGTAGAAGGAGCCACTGACCCACATAAAGGGCTGTCCCCTAACCACTGCGTAGCAAGAAACCTATACTGGGCCAAGCTGTAAGGATGTGAAGATTGCTTCATCAGCTGGCGGATGTGTCCTGACCTCTCTACACTCAGACTCACTGAATGCTTGCTATGTACAACAGGCTGTGCCCTTCACCCACTGTGTCTTATATAGCTGTCTCGATAGCCAGAGCAGGTAGTTGTCATTGGTGGAACACTTGTTTGTTCCTGGCTGCCCAGAACTGAAATAATCACACAGAAACCATATTATTTGCAATAGTGTTTGATCAACAGCTTAAGCATATTTCTGGCTAATCTGACTAATACAGATGACTATCTATTAACCTATATTTCTTAATTAAACATTACATTTTAAATAAGCTTGACAAACACAATACCTTAATCAAGATCAGAAATACATATATGCAGTATAACAAAATTGACCTTAAATTTGTATCAATAAACCAAGATCCATACCAATGCAAATCTCTGTAGCATATCCCACTTTAAATGTAAACAAACATTTATAAACAACATTTGGGAATTTGGGCATAGTTCTCTCCAAACTACTTACTGCTGCATATGAGGCAAAGCATTTTGGGGGTTGTTCATGAAGACCTTTCGGGGAGTCTTGGTCCACCAAACCACATTAGTCTGGAAGAAATCCACAGGTTCTCAACTTCTGTGGAAACAAAGAAGAACCTCTTTTCCAAAGCATCATATCCTTAGACCCAAATTTTAAAGACAAGATATCTTTAGAGTATATATGCTGGTTTAGTTTAACAGTCTGTGCAATGAAATGTCTCTCTGAACTTAGCTCATTCACAGTGAAAACAATTCAAAGAAAACACAATAATGTACATAATCCAGACTGTGTATTTTCCATCTTTATGAGGCTTATTTTTCTTTATTTCTTTAATCTATGACCATCTGTACCCTGTCTCTTTAAAGACTTTGTCTTATTTTTTTTTTAACATTTTACTTCTTTACCAACTTTCTATACTCTTTTTCTTCTCTCTCCCAAGTCTACATACATTTGTCCCACACAGTGACTCACTTAGATGTCTTTTCCATCTGAATTTGTCTTTATTGTGCATCTGTAATCCTTTTCTGACCAGGACTACTTCTTAAAATGCAAAGCACTTCTTAAAAACCTAAGCAGCAGTATTGCTAAGGCAAATATGGCCCTGCCTGCTTGCTCTGCCTAGTCCAACATGGCGGAAGTCCATTCACTGCCTCTGAGAAGACTGCTGAGTGGAAGCTACAATCATCACCTCAACTCTGATAACCAGGTGGCCCATGCTGCCACCAAGTAACTTTCAGCATGCTGCCCACAAAACCCATTTAAATGTTCGGCCTCCTAAAAAAGCCAGAGTTCATGCTGGCAGCATGACCCAAAAAGCTGCTGTTTCAAAACAGCACGGCTTATTTTTTTTTTCTAGTAACACTGAATCAGGAAGACCTCTCTTAAAGGAGTTGCAGCAGGCCACTATCCAGGGGAAAATTGTGGCTAAACTTTGTATTTTAGTGTCTAGAATTCCTTTGCAAGCCTTCTCAGGTTTTATGTGGATTTAGCAAGCACACATTGGAATACAATTTGATGAAGGAGAGCCACTTGTTTGCTCCCAGCAGCCCAGAACCAAAATAATCACACAGAAACCATATTATTTGCAATACTGTTTGGCCAATAGCTTAAGCATATTTCTGGCTAACTCATATCTTAAATTAACCCATCTCCATTAGTCCATGTATCGCCACAAGGCTGTGAATTACAGGGTAAAGTTCCAGTGTCCATCTCTGGCATGGCTACATGGCTTCTCTCTGACTCCACCATCTTTCTCCCAGCATTCAGTTTAGTTTTCCCCACCTATCTCTATTCTGCCTTGCACAGGCCCAAGACATTCCTTTATTAACCAATGGTATTTGCAGTATACAGAGGGGACCCCACATCAGGTAGGTCCTATGATTCATCACAATTTGCAGATTATTAAATCGAGGCATAGAATGGTCACAGAGATTGGTAAGGGCTTAATGGGATTCTGAGATGGGTCGTTCTGCCTCCATAACCCAAGCTCTTGAAGACATCCAGAGTAGAAGCAGTGGGCATCAACTCCCAGAGAGTTATTACTTGAGGTCATCTAGGAAGTGGGTCCCACAGTAAGGAGCCAGGCACCCAGCATAGACTCAGGGGTGTTGTGTGATGTTTTATTCTTTTGACTTTTTTAGTTTTGAGGGGCCCACTACCCAGATCCCCCCCAAAAAAATCAAACATGGAGGCTTATTCTTAGTTAAGAATACCTGGCCTTAGCTTGACTTGTTTCTTACCAGCTTTTCTTAAGTTATCCCTACGACTTTTTACCTCTGGCTTTTCCCTTTTCTTCTGTGTATCTTACTTTCACTTTTACTCCATGGCTGGCTGAGTGGTTGGGTGGCTGGGTGGCTGGGTGGCTGGGTCCTGATGTCCTCTTCCCCTTGCTCCTTATTGCTCCTCTTCTTCCTCATTTCTCCTTCTATTTATTCTCTCTGCCTGCCAGCCCTGCCTATTATTTCTCCTGCCTTGCTATTGGCTATTCAGCGCTTTATTAGACCGTCAGGTGTTTTAGCCAGGCAACGAATCACAGCTTCACAGAGTTAAATAAATGCAGCATAAACAAAAGTCACACACCTGAAAATAATATTCCCCAACACAGGGGCTCTAACTTCCCGTTGTTTCAACCCTGTGCTGTTTCACCACCAGAAGACCTGAGTGTCGAAGCTGCATTACCCCTCAGGCAGGTGTTCCTGCCACCAGGCACAGGAGAGCACCTCCTCACACACACACAGGCCCTCCAGAACCTGCTGTGCTAAAGGATGCAGGATGCTACATGAGGAAAAGGTCCCCTGATAGGGAGCACCTCACAGCCTGAGTGTGGGGGTCCAGGAGCTGGGGCAAAGGCAATATTAGACAACAGGAGCAGGAGTTGAGCAAAGCATTCCAGAGGATGGTGTCAGTGAGGGAAACCTTTGGGGCTCCAGGAATATCAGGGTTCACTAAGGAGTGGGAAATGCAGAAGAGTGGGATGGGGGCCACCATCACCTGGGTGGTTTATTTAGTGCACCATTATCTTCTAAAGTTGGTTTAAAGGCATGAACTCTTAAGCTTATTTCATTGTGCATGATGTCATCAGTCCTGCCCACTGACAGCTTGTCCCCTCGATGAATTTGAAGAGAAGGGACAAATCAAGAGGTGAGGGGACATGTCCAGATCACCCACAGGACAGGAAAAACAGAGCTGGGATTCTGTGATGGGCTGAGGATCCCAAGTTCCAAGTTTTATTCACCCAGAGCCTCCCATTCTCCCCAGTCTCTGCCTGGCTGTGAGCAAGAGTGAGGGGATCCATGCTAACCAGCTCATAGGCTAGGACAGGAAAGCCCTAAAGACTACTATATACCATGCTTCTTCCTCATGACCCTCAAAAATCCCCTGCCTCATAACCTTACAGGATTCATGTTTGAGGATACAATTACTTTACCTTGGGTGCTTACATTCCAAACATGGAAACCAGGAGTCTGCATTTACACACAGTTCACAGAAGATCCCTCTAGTTCAAGTGTGAGAGGTGCAATCTGTGTCCTGGTCTTGCACACTTAGGATACCTACAGGCTTTTCCCCAGTGGAAGCAGGGCATCCAGACAGGGGCATGACCTTTCCTGGGGTTCTAAAAATGACTGGGGCTGGGGTGGATGGAGGATCAGGCTGCTGCCAGGGAGAATCTCATGATGATGTACAAGAATCTGAAAATCAGGCAATCCAGAGGATGGAGGCAGAGAGGAACTGGAAGAGATGGGGCCAGAATGTCAAGAGAGGCCCAGAAAGAGCCAGGGAGACCAGCCAGAGCAGAGACTATGGAGTTCTCAATGAGGCATAACCAGGTTAAGTGGAGAAAAGAGCGAAGGGAAAGGGGGCAGGGAATATATGGGAGTCACTACACAGGTATATATGGGGCTGGAGGGGAGAGAGCAACAGACACCAAGGACACCAGCAGGTGTCCAGGGCCTCTGGTCCTCAACAGTAGACCAGACAGTGTGTGTGTGTGTGTCTGTGTCTGTGTGTGTGTCTGTGTGTGTCTGTGTGTCTGTGTGTGTGTGTCTGTGTGTGTGTCTGTGTGTCTGTGTGTGTGTGTGTGTCTGTGTGTGTGTGTGAAATGGGAAAAGAGGCTGCCTGGCGGGGGGATTTGGGGACTTTCTAGGGACTAACAAGAAAAGAAAAGCCAGTGGGGTGTTCAGGGGCACTTCCAATGTACCACTTGCCCTGTCTCCACTGGTCAGAGCCTCACAGGCATCTGTAGGTATCCTTGTTCTCACATTGTACATAGGGAAATAGGCAGAGAGATTCTGGCCCTCGGGCACTTAACTGGCAGACAAAAGATAAAGTTCCTACAAAAGTCAGGGTTGCTCACTTCTCTATCCCTTATTCTTGGTGCTGAAGTGATGGCTCTGTGGGTAGTAGCACTTGCTGCACAAGCGTGAAGACATGGATCCTAGCAACAGGAAACAGAAGTAGGCATGACCACACACGGGCATCTGGAACTCAGCGCTGTGGGGAGAGGAGACTGGAGGAGCATTGCTGGTCTCCAGCCTAGCTCCAGTGAGAGACCTTGCCTTGGGGGAATAAGGTGGATCATGACAGAGCATGACACCAACTCCTCTGCCTCTGTGAGCATGCATAGGCATGCACAGCCACATACATGTGTATGCCCGCACCACACGTACCTCACATCATACACACGCGAAACAAATAAATCCCAGTTCCGTCCCGGCAGATGTGTCTAACATTTGGTACTAATGTTCACACTTGAGAACCACATAATCACGTGGGGGAAAAAAAAAAACTTGCAAAAGGAAATCTCATAAAATTTTCAGTCAGTTTATGCTTTTGTGCTGAGCTGAATTCATGACTTTCCTCAGCCACATGTGTCCCAGGGACCACAGTTCGGACATGTCTGTTCTCACATTTCTCAGGTCTTCAGAGCACAAAGAACAATGCGTAGAGTTTGGAAGCCATGCCATTAGCAGTATCAGAGCTGTGACCCACTATAGCCACAGAGGGTTAGACATCAAACACAGCAGGAGCCTGGATGGGAGCAGACAGTGCGAACAGCATCCTGGATGGCTCTGTGGGGCACTGGGCATCGTCTCTTTATTTATTAATAGTTCTTTATAAGAGTGTCTTCAATATTCATGAGCTTGCAATAAAATTACATAAAGAACAATCTTATCAAAATGCTGCATCACAAAGACTATAGAAAGAGGAATGTTTTAAAACCCGAAATGAATACTTCTGATATTTTGATTGAACATTAAATTTAACATTGTGGTGGCAAGAAATGTAAACTGTAGTTAGTTGTGTGAATTTGAATACAAAATGAAACGTTAAGGTACTAAGGAAGTATTTAGTCCCTATTGCTAGGTTCTCCTGGTCCCTAATAGAGACTTACAGAGGAATAAAATATCTTCAATACTTACTATCCTGTTTTATTTATGTGTATGCATTTATAAAAATATAAATGCGTATCTGAGTGATACACACACACACACACATATATAACAATACATCTGTGCACATATATTCAATTCATGAACTTTAGAATCCATGAAAGTTAGAGAAATGAAAGTCAGATTGCTAAAAATTGACTCACAACTTAAGGGTTTCAGACCCAGAAAGGGACGTAGGGACATGAGTTTTAATGCCTGTGTGGCTATACATGTGGAACCCCAAGCACACAGCTCGGTTTTTTGGGAGTTTCCAGGAGAAATCACATTCATCAGGAGATAGATAAGAAAGTGTGTTGTCCACCTGCTCCCTATTTGGGAACTAAAGTTGGGAACCTTGTGCACATGGGGCCCACCCAGAAAGTCTCTGTGTTCCTTACTCTTTAGCTGCTGTGATGGAAGACTTGCCAAGAAGCAGCTTCAGGGCAAAGGGTTTACTTTTGGCTCCTATGAATACAGGCCACCAAGACTGAGAAGGCATGGTGGCAGGTCACATCACATTTGCACCCTAGAAGTGCCCCACTTCTAGCATGTTGGGCGCTGCAGACCCTCAGACCCTGAACTTTCTATGACCCCTTGCCTGCTGGAGTAAACAACTTGTTTTCCTATGCTTGCAGCTGCTCTGAGCATAAAACCCTCATGAGCTCCCCATAACAAGGAAGTGGTTTCTGGTGGGCTTGCAGTGAAAAATCCAGAGAGCTAAGGTGTGGCCACTAGTCAAGGAGAGCACTATATAAGCTGCCTTGGAACATAATAAAATTGGCATTCTTGCTTCAAGAGTGATCCACATCGCTGTTTGTTTTTTAATCCCCAGGCCCTTGCCTGACCATGGTTTCAGGTGGTGCAGGCACCACAGGTAGAGGCCCCACTAGAATTGGGAACTAGGGACACCTCTAAGGAACACCCTCCAGAAGGCTGGCCAGCAGGTAAGTAACAAAGAGAAGATGAGAGGGTGAATTGTAAGAATGGGGGTGGATTCTTCCAAGTTGACTCTCGTAAAGAAATTGCAGATACTACTGAAAAAACAGGGTAACCATGTTAAAAGAAAAAATGTACATAGGCTTGGGAAAGAGAAGAAAAAGAGTAAAAGAGTACAGAAGAATAAGCCATGTGAAGATGAAAAGTACACAGAAAGTCTGGATTATATATATTATTGTGTTTTCTTTAAATTTTTTGACAATGGAGGAGCTAAGTACAGAGAGACATTTCATTGTACAGGCTGCTAAACTAAACCAGCATAAAGATATCTCGACATCAGAATTTGGGTCTAAGGATATGTTCCTTTGGAAAATAGGTTCTTCTTTTGTTTCCACAGAAGATGATAACCTGTGGATTGCTTCCAAACTAATGTGGTTTGATGGACCAAGACCACCTGAAAGATCTCAGTGAAAATCCCCCAAAAACACTTTGCCCAACAAAAAGCAGGAAGTAGTTTGGAGAGAACTATGCCCAAAATTCCCTTAATAAGCGTATTCACCAGGGCATTTTGCAACTTAACTTACAGACTGCCCTTTTACAAGAGCAGTTAGATTTCCTAAGGGATTTGCATATAGTTACTTGCTACCCTTCCTTCCATCATATTTGTGGCACACCCAGGCCAGTCAATAACCTTAGTGCTACTGTCATTCATTTGACTCATATTCCTCCCACTTCCATAGATTCTCTAACTAAGGACATTCTTTATGGCCTAGGCTTGCTGAAGAGCTGGTCTGGGACTGTTGCCCTATTAACTCTTGTAGCTGGAGGATTTTTAGTGCTCTGCCTTTATAACAGGCGTCAGCAGCAACAGCAGCAGCACTTTAATGTTGCTGCTAAGCAGCTAATGCTTACCCAAGTAAGTGGGCTTCCTCCGAGCATAGTATGGGTCAATATGCTACAAGAAGACCAGTGAGCCAGAGATGGGTAAGACAGGAACCTGTCACAATCAACCTAAGACAGAGGCCATGCATGCTGAGGCAAGTGTTCTTGATGATGGCTAAGGTGTGGATTTGTGCTTCTGCAACAAAAGACAAGCCTGGTCTAATTATATAGAAAAGGGGGAGTTGTTGGGAACTGCAGACCCTCAAACCCTGAACTTTCTATGGCCCCTTGTATGCTGGAATACACAACTTGTTTTTCTATGCTTGCAGCTGCTCTGAGCATAAAACCCTCATGAGTTCCTGATAACAAGAAAGTGGTTTCTGGTGGGCTTTTAGTAGAAAATCCGAAGAGTTAGGGTGTGGCCACTAGTCAAGGAGAGCACTATATAAGCTGCCTTGGAACATAATATAATTAGGCCTTCTTGCTTCAAGAGTGACCCATATCACTGTGTGTTCTTTAATCCTCAGGCCCTTGCCTGACCACAATTCAAGGTGGTGCAGGTGCCACACTAGCAAAGTTCCACCACAAAGCCCTCCCTGAGGTAAGAACCAAATGTTCCAGCACAGGCACTCACTGAGAACATTACCCATTCAAATCACAGTGCTTCACTACCAGCTAAGGTCCCTAGGCAGCCCCACACATGACCATAAAAAGCACTGATGTTCCTAAGGTGGTTTTCATAGTTGGGACACAGCAGATGCACTGGGTAGGAAGCTGCAGGGATGAGTTCACAGAGAAGAGCTTACAAACCAAGGAGTCAGATGGATGAGAGTCCTCAGAAGACAAAATCCTCTGAGGGGATGTAGGTGATGGAATTCACCGAGCAAGACTATAGAACTTCTATGCTCCCTGCACAGCTAGCAACTTGGTAGAGAGCTCCAGCAAGATTCCTTCCTGTCCGCATAGTCAAAAGAAATGCTGGATGGTAAGAATTCTTCTGGAACGACCTGGTGGCAGCAGATAAAAACCCTAACACTGCAGTGAACCTTGTTTCAGATGCTGATATGGGCAGAGCAAAGATTACACAATCTGAATCCTCCTCAGATCCCTCAGATTGTCATTTCCCTATTGTACAAATGAGGAAACAGGCAAAACAAGGTTGCACAATTAGGTTCTGAGCCAACAGCCTGAAAGTCCAGGGCACAGCTATAAGCTAGGATAGCCGGTTCCCAGCATGGCTTTTGCTCCCAGCTTGCCTTTCGTGTTAGCAACCCCCACAAATTGTTGCTTGGCAGACAGAGACTCCTGAATGCCCCCCAAGCGAATCTAGTGAGAATGGTTTGTCAGCCTTTAACTATGAAGCCGCTTAGCTTCCTGAATCAGAGCAGGATCTGGACCTCCTTCCCTGTCATCTCCAGGCTTCTCCTGGGTCCATGGCTGGCTATTTACCCTGCTGCTTCTGTCCTACACTCCCACACTGCCTCAGTTTGCTTCTCTACTGCTGTGATAAATGCCCTGGCCAAAAACAACCTGGGGAGAAAGGGGTTTACAGCTTCCAGTCGATCATGAAGGGGAGCCAGGGTGGGAATCTGGAGGCAGGAAGTAAAGCAGAAGCTATGGAGAAATGCTGTTGACTAGCTTGATTCTCATGGCTCACTCAGCTGTATACTAGGGTTTTTATTGCTGTGAAGAGACACCATGACCACAGCAACTCTTAGAAATGAAACCATTTAATTGGGTGTCTTACAGTTTCAGAGGTTTGCCAGGTGGTAGTGGCACATACCTTTAACCACAGGACTGAGGAGGCAGAGGCAGGCAGATCTCTGTGAGTTGGAGGCTAATCTGGTCTACAAAGCGAGTTCCAGTAAAGTCATGGCTACATAGAGTGACCCTGTCTCAATAAGAAAAGAAAGAAAGAAAGAAAGAAAGAAAGAAAGAAAGAAAGAAAGAAAGAAAGAAAGAAAACAGTTACAGAGGTTACATCATGGTGGGACATGGTGGCATGCAGGCAGACAAGGTGCTAGAGAAGGGACCAAGATTCTACATCTTGTGGGCAACAGGAAGTGAACTGAGACCCTGGGTGGTATCTTGAGCATATATGAGACCTTAAAGCCCACTTCCACAGTGACATACCTCCTCCAACAAGGTCATATCTACTCCATCAAAGCCTCACCTCCTAATAGTGCCACCCCCTTTGGGAATCATTTTCTTTCAAACAACCATATTCTACTCCCTGGCCCCCAAAGGCTTATAGCCATATCATAATGCAAAAATGAATTCAACGTAACTTCAAAAGTCCTGTAGTCTATAACAGTCTCAAACTTATTTAAAAGTCTAAAGTTCAAAGTTTCTTCTGAGATTCAAGTATTCTCTTAACTGTAATCACCTGAAAAATCAAAATTAAAAAAAACCTATTACATACTTTCAACATATAACGGCACAGGGTATACATTACCATTCCAAAATGTAGGGAAGGAGCATGGTGAGGAAATATTGGACCAAAGCAAGACTGAAAACCAGCTAGGCAAGCTCCAAACTCTGCATCTCCATGAAGGATGTCAAAACACTCCTCAGATCTCCCACTCCTTTCAGCTTTGGAACTGCAGCACACTTCTTTCTCTTGGGCTGGTTCCACCCCCTGTTAGCATCTTCCCTCAACAAGTATCCCATGGCTCTGGCATCTCAAACATCTTGGGATCTCTAAGGTGATTCGGATTTCAGCGTCATTTCAGCTTCATGAAATGACCTCTCTAGGCCTCCATTCAGGAACATCCCCTGACACATGCCTAACCTCTGTGGTTTTTTCGTAATCACAGAGGCAAATTCCATAACCCCTTTCTTCTATCCTTTATTGTAAAGACAGACCACATGTCTGAAGCTGCCAAATTCAAATTCTGCTGTTTGCTGAGGCTGGAACATGGCTCCCTTGTTCTATTGCATCTTCACCAGCTTTCTGTTTTCCATGGTTTCCTTCACCCCCTAAGCTTGGCTGTCCTGGAACTTGCTCTATAAACCAAGATGGACTCAAACTCAGAGATCTGCCACCTTCTGGGTGCTGGGATTAAAGGTGTGCCCCACCACACCTGGCTCCAAGTTTTCCTTAATTCCTTTTCATAAGTTAGAAATTAAGCCCTGTAGGATTTTGTCCCAAGGTCACCACTCTCTTTGGTCCATTTCTTAATCTGCTTATCCCTTGAACACAGGACTAACATCCATTCCTCTTCCTGATGTTCCTTTTCTCCTCAGCTTGCTCCTTTTCATTATAAATCTTTATAAGCATGAATATTAGTAACCATATGACAGAGTCTATACTAGCATGCTTGGAGATTTACTCTGCCAAAGGAATTAATCCAAATCTCTTCAGTTTAGTCTCAGGCAGGCTCTTTGAACAAGGGCAAAAAGCAGCCACTATTTACACCAAAATATCACAAAAATAATCTCTAGGCAACATATGAAAATTATTCTTCTCTGAAATTTTTGATTCACAAACCTACAGTTCAGATCATTATCAACACCAATTGTCTTCTATGCTCCTACTAGTGTGTCCTATTAAGCAGCACTTAAATCTTTCCTAATCCCAAGTACCAAAGTCCAAGTTCTTCCCAACAAAAGCACATGGTTAGTCCTAACACAGCAATACCCAAGTCCCTGATACCAACTTCTCCCTCAGTTAGGGTTTCTATTGCTGTGAAAGAAAAAAAAAATCACAACCATGGCAACTCTTATAAAAGAAAATATTTAATGGGGTAGCTTACAGTTTCAGAGGTTTAGTTCATTGTCATCATGGCAAGACATGACGATGTGCAGGCAGACATAGTGCTGGAGCTGAGAGTCCTACATTGTGATCAGCAGGAAATAGGAAGTAGTCTGAAACACTGTGTGTGGCTTGAGCATATATGAGACCTCAAAGCCCACCTCCATAGTGACATACTTCCTCCAACAAGGTCACACCTACTCTGGCAAAGCCACACCTCCCAATAATTCCACACCCTTTTGGAGGCCATTTTCTTTCAAATCACCACAGCCTGCTTTCTTATAGAATCCTGTGGACTAGAGAGATGGCCCAGTGGTTAAGAACACCAATTACTCTTCCAGAGGACCTGGGTTCAATTCCCAACACCCACTTGGAAGCTCAAAACTGTTTGTAATTCCAGTTCCAGGGGATCCAACACCCATGGCAAAGCACCAATGCAAGATAGATAGATAGATAGATAGATAGATAGATAGATAGACAGACAGATGATAGATAGATATCTAGATAGATGGATAGATAGATAATAGCTGGATAGATAGATAGATGATAGACAGGTAGATAATAGACTGACAGACTGATAGATGATAGATAGATAGATAGATAGATAGATAGATAGATAGATAGATAGATAGTAGACTGACAGATAATAGACAGATAGATAGAAGATAGATAGATAGGTAGATAGATAGATAGATAATAGATAGATAGATAGACTGACAGACTGATAGATGATTGATAGATAGATAGATAGATAGATAGATAGACGATAGATAGACAGATAGATAATAGATAGATAGACTGACAGACTGATAGATGATAGATAGATAGATAGATAGATAGATAGATAGATAGACAGACAGACAGATGATAGATAGATAGATAGATAGATAATAGATAGATAATAGATAGATAGACTGACAGACTGATAGATAATAAATAGATAGATGATAGATAGAAGATAGATAGATAGATAGATAGATAGATAGATAGATAGATAGATAGATAGATAGAGATAGAACCACCAGCCCAGGGATGGTACCACACAGCATGGGCTGGGCCCTCCCACATCAACCATAAATCAACAAAATGCCTGACAGACTTGTCTACAAGCCAATAAGATGGAAGAATTTTCTCACTTGAGGATTCCCTTCCCAGGTAGCCCTAGTTGAGTCAAGTTAACAACAAAACAAAAACAAACCAAAAAATAAAAATAAATAAAAAACCCATGACCCAGAACACCTACCCAATCCAGTGGCAGATCCTAGAAGTTAGCCACCTATAACCAACGAGATCTTAAACTAGAAATTTTATCATCTTACCTCTTTTGATGTGAGTCCAAGACACCATCCTGTCCTCTCCCTCCTGAACAGCTTCAGTGAATAAATGCATGGCTAGATCTTTGGCTGGACTGCAGCTGCTTCAGGATAATTTTCTAGAAGAGAAGTCATTGCAGGGAGTAATGAGAAAAGATGAGATGGTTCCTACTGTGGCAGGTACAGGAGGGGGAAGCCATTTGCATACTGTCCATTGATGTGGGAGAAACTTCCTTAGGTGTCTCCTTCCCCCAACCATCTGTGCCCAATCTACATTCACACATTAAACTAGGAATCTTGCAATCATAGCACCCAAACATTCTCTAGTCTTTTATGTTTGTAAGATTTGTTTTGTCTTTACTTGTGTGCATTTATGTGTATCTGTATATGGGTATGTGCACATGTGAGTGCAGTGCCTTCAGAGGCCAGAAGAGGGTGTTGGAGGCCAAAGAGCTGGCACTGGAGGCAACTGTGAATCCCTCAACATGAGTTCTAGGAACTGAACTCAGTCCTCTGCAAGTACAGTGTGTGCTCTTAACCACTGAGTCCTCTCCCAGTCCCCTTTTCTAGCCTTTAAAAAATTAACATTATCCCACACACAGTTCCCATGTTATTACCAAAGTCTCTAGTCCCCTTCTTTCAGGTAGATGGAAATATTTCTTAATGAGAAAGCTCTTCTTCATTCATTTACTCTTTTGTTGCTAAGCAAGAAAACTGCTGTTAAAACTGCCAACATGCACATCATGAATAATGAGTATTCTCTCCTCATGCATAGTAAAGGGATGCTTCTGTTCCTTTTTTCTCTTTGGCTGCTGGGAAGCTTACCTTCCGTTTATGGTTTAAGTATACAGTTCTATTTTTGTGAGTGTGCACATTTATTTTATTTTCTAGTCTCTCAGGTCCTGGTGTTCTGTTGCTTATTTATGTCTTGTATATTTCTTACTGGTCTACTCAGACCCTTGTGAATCAAGGACAAGCACCAATTATTAGTAAAGTATTGAACACAATGCTGTGACCATCCAGGCACCTAGCTTTTACCTCTATCTGGGAATCACTAATAATTACACCTAGCATAGTTTTCAATTGCCATTACCAGATCAAATACTCAGATTTTCATTTAGGCTCTTGATCCACACTGTTGACTGCCTTGACGGGTTATTCTGTCTAGGGTCTGTAACCTGCCTGGCTGGTCAGTTATTCCAGGGTCATGGAGAGGTACCACCTGAAAGACATGGGCTGATAAGAGGAAGGAGGCTAGGCAAATTTGTCGAAGCCTCCATTTATTAGAGTCATTGTTACAGCTTATATAGCCCCTGGATGAGGAGCTTGGGGGGCTGGGGCATGGGATCTTGCCACGTGGTCCACGCCGGTCATGTAGGCCAAGAGGTTACGATCGGTCAGGTCACGATTCCTTGGTCAGGAAGTCACGAGTTGACACACCTAGTTCTCTAGATAGTTTGGAATGTGAGGCAGGTTCCACTAACAGATAGCTCTCTATTAACAGTTAATTTGGGTGTGGGATAGGCTTTGTTAATAAAACAATTCTCAATACAATTGGGAAGTAGAGCCCTCTGCAAAACTCAGGGCAATGATCCCTATAATAATTTTTTTTTTTTGCGGGGGGAACAAGCTCCTGACACCACACTAGCCCAGAGCCTTCCAGGGAGAAGAGGGACATATGGTCGGAACATAATACAGAAGATCAAACCAAACCCTCAACCACACTCCCAACACAGGCAAAGGCCAGGGGCGTGCTCATTGTGAGAGGTATTGGTGGGGCATGAGACTTCTTGACTACCTCTTGGCTTCCTAGGCTCACTTGGAACCCAGTCATTGGGCATCCTCCTCCATGCTGGAGGACATGGAGCAGACACATCCATGCTGCAATGACCTGGGACATGGTGTCCATGCTGCATAGGACAGGGAACAGACACATCCACACTGCCCAGAGCATGAAGCATGCATGTCCACACTACATAGGACATGGATAAACACTTGGCAGAATCTTGCTGATAGAGAAGAGACAGGTGAGTGGTGCTGTCCCTACCCCAGGTCTAATTTTTTGGATGAGATGCTAGCCACACCTTTGGAGACTGAAGTCTCTAGTGAACCAAAAAGTCTTCCTTGGACTGGTACAGGAGCTACACAACATCACTTGGGATTTGAACAGATAAATATCCCTCTACTTGTTCTAATCAGGGTTCCTAGGATCACAACTGTACTATGGCCTAAACCAGACATCTCCTATTTTACTGCTTTTTAATTATAAGAGGTTACAAAGATACGATTACCTTTTTATTGTGGTCTGAAAAATAAACCATAGTAAAGGGAGACATGAGCATGGGGGACAATTGCTCCAGCTTCCCATAAGCCCTATCAGTCAGCATGGCCTTCCTAGCTAAGATGTAGTCAGTGAATTCCACGGCAGGCTGCATTACCTGGCCTGGAAGTGTGGGCCACCAGGTGGGGACTCAAGAGAGTGAAAGGAATAAATGAGCAGGTAGGTGGACAGGTAGTTGGATGAGTGGATATATGGAGAACCTGCTCTGCCCGCTGAATAATTCCTGAAAGGCTAGAATTTTATTTACCGCTAACTTCCCTTACTATCTGACGTGGCACGGGTCTTTGATGTTTATAAAGTGAACAAACTTGTGGGTGGGGGGGATGAGATGTTTGAATGAGTGAATCCAGGGAGGTGGGTAGATGGATGGATGGATGGGTGATTCAGTTGCTGAGTGGGTAGTGGATGAATGTTTGGATGGATGGTTGTGAGGATGAATGCATGCATATGTGGATGTATTCAAGAATCAATGACTGGACAAGAGGTACTTTGGGGCTTTGGAGGTGGTTCCTATTCCTATTTTCACTAGGAATCTACTAAATGACTTCCAAGGATTCCAGTCAACTCCAGGATTCTGCTTCCCTATGAACTTGACTGTGTTCTTCCAGCCGCCATGAAGTTTCTCTCTCATCCTATCTGTGCAGTTTCTACCCTCTGCAGACGCACCTGCTCTCCCTCACTTGTCTTCCTGGGGAACCTTCAATCATCTTTGGAGGAGCAGCCCAATTTCCCCAGCTCCCCCGCCCCCTGGTTCATCTGCTTCTCCCTCTTTGTCACCACTTCATCTGTCGCCCACACTACCTAGTCCTAAAACCCTCCTTATCCTGCTTCTCTTCTTGAGAGCGAAAGACAAGCCAGCCGAAGTCCTCCTTGTGTTCCCACTTTTGACATCCAGCTCAGTCCTGGCTTTGGGAATTAAATTGGTTTCCAGGTTCAGCCTGCTTTGACGTCTTTTAAGCATCCTCGATGGTTTGCAATCAGAATCCGATGAAGCCGTTTTGAAGAATATTCAGGGCAGGCAATTAGTGGCTCAGGCTTCACCTGCACAGAGAGTCAGCGTTTTCATCTCCCCGGCTTGAAAGTTACATGAGATTCATTATGTATTTCCATCACATTAACATAAAAAGTCCCATTCATCTAGTTTTATCTCCAAAGAAGACAGGAAATTTTCTCATTTTAATTGCTGGACCTTGGAGCTCAGAATGGGGTGACTAGAGGTGCCCAGAAACTTCGCAGATGCCCAAACCACAACAGGATGGTTGGAAATTGCAGAGACCCCATGATTTATACCATGGAGGAAGCCTTCAAATCACAACCAGCGAGTAGGGTGTTCTGTTCTCAAGGCTTTCTCTCACTCCCAGTGTTTGGAGTCCAGGAAGCCCACATCACCCTTGGGGGCTTTCTGTCTGAAGGCAAAAATGATTCCTTCCTGTTGTCTTTGCTATACAGATAAAGAAACAGAGACCCTGTAAAGGGAAGGGATTGACCTGAGATCACAAAACCAGTTATCAAGGAAACTGGTAGAAAATGGATCAAACCCTCCCATTGCCCTACTCTGTTCTCAATTTGTCCGTGTAAGCTAGCTACTCGTGAGCATTAGTTAACTTACTCATCGGAGGAATTTATGTGACTCAGCCTGATCATTTGTTTCCATGGCTCAAAGAAGAGGGTGTCTGTCCAAAAAGAGCTCACTCCATGAGTTATTGGAAGACGCTGGAGAATTTCAGTTTGGCTATTCACAGAGGTCTCTGGGCAGGAAACACCAAGGCTCAGAAACCTGTTTCTAAGCCAATTGGGGGAAAGGCTATGGAAAAGGAAAACTTCTTCTCTGGAAATTCTTGTCCCTTAAGCTCTAGACCCAGTTCCCCAACCCTAGTCACTCTCCATGCCTTGTCCAATGCAACAGTTCAAACTGTTCTTCTTGTCCAGTCAGGTGACAGGTTCTTGGGAGGATGCTGACTTGCGTGGGGTGAAGACAGGATGGGGAGAAGCACAGCACCCCTGTTCTCCTGACATCTCCGCAGGTGGAACCCCCAGCGCACCTGGGCGACAAGGCCCATCTATTTCCCTTCATTGCTCCCTCCCAGTGAATGCTCAGCTCATGACAGCCTGAGGGCTTGCAGGGTGATTTCAGGTGAAAGTCCCTTGTCCCTTTGAGATCAGGAAACTTGAGAACAGGTCAGGAACCCAGAGGACCCTTCTTTCTTCCCATGTAGCTCAGGTGTGCTCTGGTCCTTGCTTGTGGAGAAAACCCTCTGTTCACCCACGTAGTCGTACCTAGAACTCTGCCTTCCTCCATGCGGCTGCTCTGGGCTCAACCTGGGAGAGCCAAGTTAAGGGGTCGTTTGCTGTGCAAGGCTTGACTTTGGTGAACCCCAAAGAGAGTTTCTTTCACTATACTAACAACTAACCTAAGAGAAGAGAAGGGAGACATCCTGTGAGACAGTCAGAGAGGCTGTCTGGCCCAGAACCCTCATTCTGCACTTGGAAAGCCAAAAGTATCTGCACAGAAGTGCAGGCAGGAGTCCTGTACTCTGGTGTCCAGCTCCTGAGCGCACCTGCCTGCCTGCCTGCCTGCCTGCCTGCCTGCCTGCCTGCCTGCCTGCCCTCCTTCTCTCCTTCCTCTCCTCTTCCCTCCCCCTTTCTCTTTATTTCTCTCTCACACATGATCTTGCTATGCAACCCAAACTAGCCTGGAGCTCATTATTGGAAGCCAGGTTGGTCTCAAACTTGAGACCCTGCTGCTGCTTCCAGAATGTTGAGCTTACAAAACCCCACCATAATTAAAAGTTTCCGGTCAAAACAAATACAAGTTATTTCATGTAGTTCGACCTGGAATTGAACCGAGCTCAAAAGTCTTCAGGTGACCGGAAGTTCTCCGAAGAAGCTGCATCTACTAACCCCACCACAGGGTCCTTGGCCGTGACCGAATAGAGCTCGTGGCACGGACAGTCCATCAAGATCAAAATTATCTTTGGCCGTCCTAAACTACGCTTCATAACCACTCCCGTTTTCTGTTTTGGTTTGTTCCTTGTTTTGTTTTAGATAAGGCCTAATTGTGCACACATAGTATAGTATATAGCCAGGGCTTATTTAGAACCTGGTTTCCAAACCTCACCGCTTCGCAAACTCCTCCTGGCCACGGGCTTTAGGTGTGGGTCAGGAGGGAAATGGAGAAAGACCTTCAATCCCCTCCTTAGAAATCAGCTGACCACTCCCCACCTTTAAAAGACACAGAAAAGGACAAGTTTGGAGATCAAGTTAAATGTCCCAATTTATTTTCATAACTTGAAACCAGAACAAACTTGGTTTTGAACAAGCGTACAAATGAAATGGCAGACACATGCTGAACTCAACATTGTGACATTAAGGGAAAAAAAGAGGTCCAAAATCTTGTACAGAGAAGAAAAGGAACAATCAATATTTTACTAAGCCGTATTGAAATGACCTCCTGTCATCTCAACATTTTATCCATAATTAAAAAAAACAAGTGCCTGTTTTTAAAACAGAGCACAAATACCAAGCAATAATAAATAGCTCCAAACTTGTTGTAAGAGACAAACCCTCTAGGCAAACAACAAAAGCTCATACGATAAGTAATAGAAAAGGTAATAAAAATATTTCGCCTCACCAGTACAAAAGCAAACAGCTGAAATCAATGTGCCTTTGCTATGCAGGGCTGATACAGAGAGCACCAAAATCACGGATTCACCTGCGTTCAACAAAACCTCGGACGGAAGGGTCAGGTGGAAGGCTGTTCACCTCGGGGTTCACATTTTGCTTAAAGTAAGCCAGTCTCCTCTCCCCTTCCTCTCCCAGGATGACCCTCCAGTGGCAAGTGGCAGGTTCGAATTGGGGGCAACTTTGGGTAAAGTTGTGGCAGTGTGGAACCCAACCTGAGGTCAGTTGGCTCACCCATGCTACAGCCCTTTGACTGGGTCACCTGCTCCGGGGAGGTGGGTGGGTTGGTTTTTCTCTTTGATAAGAGAAGCAAAATTCTCTTCTCTCTGCACTCGGCAGAGACAGACAATCCTTGTGCTTTAGGATGGCTTAGTCCTGGCATTCTGGTGAGCTGGTGAGCGCTGGCTAGCTTTTATGAGCACAGGAGAACCACAGAGGCTCCCAGGCAGCTAACATGGCAGCGTAGGGGCAGGAAGGCAGGAGGACTGGGCCTTGGGGCAAGCACACGGGACACTGAGACCTAGGCGTGGCATCCCACTCAACCCCCATCCTTGAGCTGTGCAAAGGTAAGTCAAATGGGAAACAGTGAGACAGACTTTGCATTCGAGGGACCTGCCTGGAAAGATGCACGGCCATGCTTTCATAACCTGGAATGATGGTTTCTTACATTCCCTGAAATTAAAAAAAAAAAAAAAAATGGCTTCCTGATATAGATATTTGTGAGAAGTGTATTATTCCCTCATCCAATAAACAACTGCTACTTGGCTTTAGAAAAAGGGGGAGATTGATGGGGAGGGGACAAAGAGGGGGAGGAAGATTAAAGATGAAATGAACAGACTAGAGGACTGGCGGAGACTGGAGGAGGGTGGAGAGGGAGCGCAGAAGAGGAGAATGATGGAAAGGCACAGAATTCCTTCATCCCAGGCCCTCACCATTCTGAAACCGATGGAATTGCAGAGCAAAGCAGCGAAGCCAAGAAGGAAAGCGAGCGAGCGGACACTCTCTGTGGAACAGAAGGACCTGCATTCGAGGTCCTCCTCGGTCCCTCCTGCAGCAGTCTCAGTGGCAGAGGCTCCCCTGAGCCCAGCTGCTCCTTCCAGAAGCTTTGCTTCATCCAGGTCTGCTCAAGGGCAAAGGCAGCTGTGGATTCTCCCTCTGCTCTTGAGGGTGGTCAGGGGGCGGAGGGGGCAGCCACAGTAGCCACAGCAGCGTAGGGAGGTGACCTGGCTCTCTTGTCCCTACCCCTGCCACCCTTCCATCTGCTTGTGGCCGCACCAAGGAGGCCTGAAGCAAAGTTCGAGCATTCAGATCCCGAAGCCAATTCGGACAGAATATATACAACTAAAATGACTCATGAACCAAAGATTTGACTCTTTCCTTTTGTGTCTTTTTTTTTTCCTTGGAGGTTGTCAAACAACCCTTTTTTTCTCCTGTACAAGAGGACTTAACAAGACAAATGTGGGTGAGGTTTTTTTTGTTTGTTTTGTTTTGCAATATTTTATCCTGCCAAATTAAAAAAATATATTATGGCAGCCTTTTGTTTTTGGTTTTTTTTTTCTTTTTATTTCCAAATTCACTAACAAAAAGGTACATTAAATCCCTTTAAAAGGACAAGCTTACAGTTAAAAAATTACAAGCTCCGGTAAAAATACAGCGAGCGCCTACATCATATGAACCGACCGATAAATCCATTCCAGAGGGGGGAGAGAAAAATAAGCACAGGTCAGAAATGGGATTTGTTTTCTGCAAAGCAGTAACAATATTAAGCACTTTTTTTTCTACATACTTTTTCTACACGGTGTAGCAATCCCCTTTTAATCCCCAAATACAAGTTTCTATACATTTTTTTTTCGAAATAAAAATTCAACACCCAAGGCAGAAAAAAATGTCCTAAAACTCCGACTTTACAGTTACCGTGACGACAGATTTCATAGACCCACCATTTAAAACTTACTGCAACGGTTTCAAGGAAAAGAAAAAGGACTTTTTTTTTTTTCTCATTTTGTAAAATGCCCAGGCATTCTCGATTATTACAAATACTGGTCCACTTTGACAGTAATCAAGAAATTTCAATATATATAATGTATACTAAAACCCCGTCACCAAAAGAAAACAATATACACGTAGCCATTGTGGCTTTTTCTGTATAACCTATTAAGCAAACTTTGAAAATAAAATAAAAAAAAGATCGCTCCAACACACATACACACGATTTCTTTTACCCTTGTATGTATCCAATACTGTAAACGTGTTTTTAAGACAGAGTGCACTAAATTTAAATTTAGGAAAAAAAATTAGCCATTGTTCCTGAATTGTTGTTTGTTTTTCATTCAACGATATCGGCTTGTGTCACTTGAGTTTTAATTCAGCAGTAAATCACCTCCACTCCACATCTAAGCAGCGTTGTCCCAAAAACAAAAGGGGCTGAAAACAATTCTGCAAATGGATGCCCAGGGCTGTGCTGGGGTTATTTCTTCATTTGATTGGGTCTTATGGCATTTTCACGTCCTCTATCTTCAACCGGGAATTTTTTTTTAATTTAAAGTAAATGTGGCTTTGTTTCTAAAGAATGTACTTTTCTTGTTTGCTTTTTAAAAGTCTTTTCATCTCAAAAAAAAAAGAGTTTTGCATTTGTCTCAAGAGACTCAAATAGGAAGATCAGTTTTCAAGGCACGCGCATCAAATTGAATGGCAGTAGAGAAACTGTCCAATAAATTATTTAATTTTGTTCTTTATAGTGCCAGTATTGTGAATGCCACGCTTAGCAATACTGACACTCAATCTCAGCTGTCCCTTACAGTTTAACCCACCTCTGGGCCAAAGACAAGAATATGCTGCAATTTCTTGTTTAGAAGCCATTTAATTTAAATGCAAACAAAAGCTTTAAAGTGCGGGTCAACAGAATTCAAACATCAAATCCGAACAAGTCCAATGTATAGGATGTCCCAACTAATTGGAGGAAGGAAAAAACAAAAATCAAAAATGGGAGCAGCGTGGGGCACCTTGGATGGTACTCCTCCCAGCTCCTCCAGCAAGAAACCAACGGGCAAGATTCCCCTGCCCAACAGTGCTGCCAGCACTAGCCAAGGGACCCTGGAGGTAACTCCCTAGGTCATCATCAGGGCCAGTACTCTGCTTGGGACACAGCCAATTACCAACCACTGTAGCAATGGACATCTGGGATTTAGCTGTAGGCTGGGGAGTGAAAGAGCGAGAAGCCTAAAAGAACATTGTTAAGTCGCTTCCTGCCACCGCAGGCCACCACTGTCTACCCAGTAGGTACCCTCAGCCCATTTTATACAGCCAAATCTACAGCAAAGGGCAGAGATACACTAAGTTCCCCCAGAAAAGGACAGTATCTCCTGGTAACACACAATTGCAGGAGGCTGAGGCTGTTCCTAGAGCCACCTGGGAAAGTTTCTCGGGGTCCCGAGTGCGGGAGAAGCTCGCTTGCCACACGCCCCTCCCTCTAAGTTTTCCTTCCTAACATGAAAGTTGAATGGCACACAGAGAAGATCTCTGCAACTCAGGAGGACATCAGTGCTAAGTCTCCAATCGGATGCTAAAACAAAGTGCTACAATGTTAAAGATTGTAATCGCTGTACATCCACCTCCTAGAAAAAAAAGTTTTTGAAAGTCACCCCCTCCCCGGAAAAAAAAAAAACCCACATGCCACTTTTTTTTTCTTAATTTCAGGACAAAAGTAAATGATGAAAAGGCAAACAACTTTAAAAGTCATTTAAGTGTTGGCTTCTTGACAAGAAATTACACATGCTTAGCTTAAATTTCAAAAAAGCAGCACCCCCCCACACACACACAAATTATAATTTAAAAGATAGCTTCCCTCTACGTCACTTGCGAGTCATTGCTCAAACTACTACTGGTTTATTAAAAAATGAAGGGATGGATACCCAACAAAATCTTTTAAAGGAATTTAAACAGAAATAATAATAATAATAAGTACCTGCACATACATGCCAAAAAATTACAAAACCCAATAAATACAGAAATTATTGCACAGTTAAAAGGCTCCACAAATTTTTTTTTTTTAATTTTTACTGCCTTAATCAACCCTCAGGTTTCCATAGGACTTCGCAGACACAGGTTAGGTTGGACTGCCGCCTCCCTGGGCCCCGGGGACACAGAGGCCAGTCCGGTCACGGGTCCCATTGGCGATGATTGGCAATGGTCACGCTGTACAGACGCACGCGGTGCCCCCCTGCACACGCGCTTAGCTCCTCTCGGCCTGCTCGATTTTGACATCATTAGTCAGCAAGTGTTCACCATGCCACTTTTTCATGTGTTTCTCCAGGGTGCTGTAGACGCTGAAGGGCATCTGGCAGATGTCGCAGCGGTACACCTCCTTGCCGATCTGCCCATGCGTCTTCATGTGGCGCGTGAGCTTGCTGCTCTGCGCACACGCGTAGTTGCACAGCTCGCACTTGTAAGGCCGCTCTCCGGTGTGGCTCCTCCTGTGCACCGTCAGGTTGCTACAGTTCTTGAAGACCTTGCCGCAGTACTCGCACGTGTCGCTGCGGCGGCCCTCCTTGGAGCTCGGCCGCCCAGGACCCGGGCCACCCAGGTGAGGCGTGCTGCCCCCGCTCGCTGTGCCGCTGCGCCCCGATAGCCCACCATCCAGCAGGTCCCCCGGAGGCGTGGAGAAGCGCAGGCTACCGTTCTCCGATGAGTGCTCGGACGACGTGGCGAAAGGTGACTGGCGCGCGTCCGTGAAGCCCAGGAACGGGTCCTTCATGAAATGGCGTGAAGCGGCGTAGCCCACGAGCCACTGTGAGTACACGTTCTCGGATGGGATGAGCGCAGCGGGCGGTAGCTCCAGGTCCTTCTCCACCTTGATGCGCTTGGCTGCGTGCAGCGCAGGGCCACCAAGCCCAGGGCTGGGCAATGGTGCAGGCTTGCGTGGGAAGAGAGCAGGAAAGGGCTCTGCGCCTGGTGCAAAGGCCCCACCACGCCCGTTCACCGCACCCGGTGCACCTGCGTCCCCGCAGCCACCAGCACCCGTATCACCCGCATCACCTGCACGCTTTAGAAAGGCGCCACGCTTCTCCCCATACTGTGGCAGAGCACCCAGCCCCGCATCCTCCATCACCTTGCCCAGTGCCAGCGCTTTCTCATCCGCCAGCGCCGCGGCTGCGGCACCTGCACCTGCCACGCCAGGCACGCCGCCCCCGTTTTCACGGCCACGACCCAGCTCTGAGTCCATGCTGAAGCTAGACTCAGGTCGGCTCTCATTCTCCAGCAGCAGTTCCTCTTCTTCCTCCTCTTCGTCCTCGTCATCCTCAGGCTCGGGGCCCAGTGATGGGTCACTCTCGTGGTGACGGAAGTCGCCATCGGCCGCTTTGAGGTCGCCAGGCAGCTCGCTGGTGCCTGGCTCTGGGGAGCTGGCAGCCGACAGTCCGTCGTCAGAGCGGCCGGCCAGAGAACCCGCCTTGTGCATGTGCGTCTTCATGTGGCGCTTGAGCTTGCTCGCCTGCGAGCACGCGTGGTCGCACAGCTGGCACTTGTAGGGCTTCTCGCCCGTGTGGCTGCGCCGGTGCACGATGAGATTGCTCTGGAATTTGAAGGTCTTGCCGCAGAACTCACACGACTTGCTCTTGGCGGGAGGCTGTGGCGGCGGCGTGCCCGCAGGCATGGGTGGCAGCGGTGGCGTGCTGAGAAACGGGGACTTGGGGCTGGGCTGGAAAGGGTTCAGCAGCCGGTGCATAGGGTTGCCACGGCCTGGGGACACAGGTGGCGGCGTGGAGCTGTTGCCAGCCAGTTCTCGCAGCCGCCGCGAGAAGTCCATGGCGGGAGAGTCTATGGCCATGGGGTTCAGGCGCATGACTCGGTCGAAGGCACTGGGGTGCTGGGCCACGAGCCCCATCTCCTCTGCACTGAGGCGGTGTGGGTCCAGGTGATGGCGTGGCGGTGGGCTGAAGAGCGGCGGTGTACCTGGCAGGCGGCCCTCGCCGAAGCCGGGGTGGTCCCGCAGAATGGGGCCAGTCATGCGCAGCAGGTTGAAGGGGTTGCTGTCCCCAAGAAAATTCATGAGTGGAGACTGCGCTACGGCCTCCGGTCCGAGCGGAGGCGGGATGGTGAGCCTGGGCGTGAGCGAGCTGCTGGCCGGCCCGGGCTCCAGGTAGATGCGGAAGCCGTGCGTGTTCTGCGCATGCTGCAGCAGAAACCAGGCGCTGTTGAAGGGCTGCTTGCATGTTGTGCAAATGTAGCTGGAAGGCTCATCTTTACCTGGGGAAACACAAAGGAGAAAAGCAGAGCGTGAGCAGCTTCCGGGAAGCTGGGGTACCCACAAGGTGGACAGGCCTCACTGCCTCGGCCTACACCACTGAAGAGAAGATCTATGGGCAGACCCAGGGAAGCCTTGGAGTCATTCGTGCAGCAGAGGGGTAGACAGGCCTCACTATGACCACCCAGATGGCAGGAATCAATGGGATCTATGAGAAGGCCCTGGGGCTCCAGGGGATCACTTTTGCAGCCTAGGAGTGGACAGGCCTCACTGCGTCTACCCAGACAGCAAGGGACAACCGGATCTATGAGCAGGCCCCAGGTCACCAGGGAGTGGTTTGCATTCAATAGGCCTGGCTTTGCTCCCCTTAAAAGTGTTCATATTTTCATCATTTTGGGGACCAGAGGGGAAGGAATGACAATGGTTACATTATGTAAAAGCCAGCCAAAGCAATAAAGCTCACCCCTGCACC
The DNA here is from genome assembly GCF_950005125.1 of Chionomys nivalis. Taxonomy (NCBI): domain Eukaryota; kingdom Metazoa; phylum Chordata; class Mammalia; order Rodentia; family Cricetidae; genus Chionomys; species Chionomys nivalis. The sequence continues at coordinate 19,745,688 of NC_080095.1, read as the reverse complement.
ATCTAGACAAGGATTTCCGACTCTGTCACTGTTGACATGTAGACCCCACCTTCATAATTCATTGCTGGGCGAAAAGGAGGTAGAAGGCCTCACAGAGTAAATGCCAATATCCCCACCCTCCACTGATGCGCACAGGAAAGTATACACGTCATCAAAAGTCTCCCGTGGGATACAAACTCCACCTTATCCTTCCCTTGGGGACTACTGACTCCATTGCTTTGCAAACTTAATTTTTTTAAACAGAAATTGCTTTGAAGCTAGCTCTGTGGTAGAATCTATGGATGAGGCCTTACATTCAATTCCCAGCGCTGCTAGAGACAGACATCCAGATAGTGCTATGATACCTTGCCTACATTTGAGATTTTAGCCACAGGAAATTTCTGTGTCATGGGCCAGTATCTGTGCAGGAAATACTGTCCAATCGAAACCCAGATATGTGAAGCAAGACTAACGCAGTTCAGAAGTCTGCTGTTCTGTGAAAGCCACCCTTACCTATGGCCTCACACACACACACACACACACACACAGTGTGGAAATCAGCTCCACAGTCCCTGAGGAGGGCAGAAGGTGGGGGATGGGGCTCTAGCCTGAAAGAGTGGTTTGATGTCTTCCGCCAGAAGACAAAGGAATGAGAGGAGGTCGCCAAATGTGACAGGAGTCAGGACGGACAGCCACACGTGTTGATTTGTTACAACCGGCTCGAGTGACACCAGTAACAAATGCTAGTGGACACTAGTGGCCCCGAGCCAAAATACCACGCACATGTCAGTTACCAGGACAGTCATAAGATGGAGGCTGGACCTTTCGTCTGCAGTGGTTGACCTCATGTGAGGCTGCATTCTGCATGCCAGAACCTTCCTAATGCTTTAGATGAGTAAGACAGGTGTGGACAGGTCTGTCTGCCTTCATCGGATGCAGCGGCTCAGAGGGGGTAAGAATAGGCCTCTCATTCCAGACCTGGCACAAAGCATGGCAACCTCAGTCTCGAAAAGCCCCTCTCCTCTGTTTAAACTTGCCTGTATCAAAAAGACACCAAGTCAAGAGTTTCAAACTCCCGAGCAAAGCCAAACATGAACAATTACCACGCCCCGCAGCAGACAGCGCCGTGGGAATGGACCTGACAAGCCCCCATCTTTGCTTACCCCAGCCTACCCAGGGACTTCTATAACCCTGGGTAGAAAACACTTCCACTTCCACGAGCTAATTACATTTCCTAGTTGGCTGTATCCCTTGCTGGGTATTTACATTCTGAAGTCTGTCTCAGTCTCGGTTTCCAATGTGTGCCTAAGTCAGGCTTCCACGGCCCACAGAAAAGTACTATGCCATCGTGGGGCAGGACTGAGATTCCCTCGGACCGTGGCATCATCAGGCCCAGAGCAAGCAGCACTGGAATCAGAGACATGCTTTTGCAAGGCAGGGATTATCCCACAATCCCCTGATAGTGTATCTGTGGGCTTGGCGTGGTTGGAAGTAAAGCAGAGAGAAAGAGGGGAATAAAAGAATCCTAAAGTCCAGCCTCATTCTGCTGTATATGTGTATTCCTGTGTGCAGAGAAGTATGCATGTGCACATACATGTTTGTGGAGGCTAGAGGACAGCTTCGGGTGTCATTCCTTACCAAGTACCATCTTCGCGTTTTTGAGACAGGGTCTCTCCTGGGGACCTGGGTCTCACAGACTAGGCTAGGCCGGCTGGCCAGTGTGCCCCAGAGATCCTCTTCTGCCCAACCCCCCAGCACTGAGAATATGACTGATTCCACCCCTTGTTTTGTATGTGTATCTAGGGATTGGACTTCAGTCCTCATACCTGCGTGGCACGCCTTTGCAGAAAGCCACCTCTCCAGGCCTCACCCCAGTTTTGTAAGCTGCCGCAGGAGCACTGGGGATGCAACGCGATGGTAGAGCGCTGGCCTAGCAGACACAAGCTCCTACGGACAATCCCCAGCCCCAGCCCCTCCGGCCAAAGTAGCAGGAAAACAAAAAACCAATCAGGGAAAGCAGAGGCTATTGCCCTCTCCAGGTGTCCCAGCCTGTGTAGATGGGTCTGTAATCCACACAGGACCCCAAAAGGGAGTCTTCCGTCTTAACCGACTGTCACAAGGCCTGGGCAGCCAAGATGCTCACGATCAGGGCCTTCCTTCAACTAACAGAGGAGCAGTGCCTCCCAAAGTCCCCATGCTCAGCTTATTAGCTAATATGCTTCAGGGACAGGATGCCCTGCCTCAGACAGCTCACATGGAGCTGGCCAGAAGACAGGTTAGACTCCTTCTCACACCGTGTGTGTGTGTGTGTGTGTGTGTGTGTGTGTTTCATAAGAAGGTAAATACAAGCCCCTTTCCGACACTTTGGAGCTACTAACACAAATGAAATACCACGTCCTAGGAGGTCACAGTTGTTTCTGTAGCCTTCTCTGGGCCCCAGCCACTCTAAGTAATGGATTTATGGCACATGGCTGCTGAGGTCTGGGGTGTTCTAAGCTGGGCCCCATTGCTTCTCAGTGTCTCCATTTCCTCAAGTAGCTGTGAAGCACTTCCTGCCTCTTTATCTGGTGGCCACACATTTTCTAGATTGTTCTAAGGATACCAGTCAAGCAATAGGCTAGCCAACAAATACAGAAGCCCAAAGCCGATTAGGTGGCCAAAATAACTGATCACATGCCCGCATGTTCCAAAACTCAGACACTTCTTGAAGGTATGTAGGGGTGGATGCCGCCTCTATAGTTCACTGTGAGGAGAAAGAGGGCTGCTTGCTTGTCAAGTCAGATCTTGGGGCCATTTGTCACCCCAGGGTAAGAGTTATCTTTATCGGAACCCCTAAATGTCACTCCATAGAACTCCAAGATTCGCTGTAGGCAGCAGCCTCCCCAGTACCTGAAAGAGGAAAAAAAGTCTCCCAGCATTTGAAGGCCCTCCCTAGACAACTCTCTTTCCAGCCACCCCCTTCTTTTTTTAAAATAAAAATGTTCATTTCCATATGATGACCTCATGACTCTAGCCTAGAAATAGCCCTGAGCACAAGGCTGCTCACTGTTAGAACAGAACCATGTCAGAGAGGCTTTGATGAGCCACTTGGAACATCTCTCTCTTTGAGAACTGAGTAAGTATGTTCCAGACGCAGCGCACGCACGGACAGCTGGCTTTTAGACATGACAGGAGAGCCTTAGACAGCAGGCTGTCTCTGACTCAGGGCTGGCCTCGGCTCATCCCCAACTTTCCCTCACCGTCCCCTCCTCTCAAACTCACAGCCACCTGCCCACAGGTATTCTGGATGTCATGCAGTAGGAGGTGGCTGCTTTGTTAAGGAACTGGACAGGGTCCCCTGGCCTCACCCGGCTGCTGCGGCTGCTGCTAAAGATCCCAAGCGCTGGGCCCAGATTACTTCAGAAGCACCGGTCCTGGCCTACAGACCTAGAAATGCCAGCCTCATTTGCCTTACTAAACCACACAGAGCAACACAAAATCCAGGGCCCCGCCATGTCTGTCCTTGCTTCCTCCTTCCTTATTTCCATAGATCTGGACAGCACACATGACGCCTTCTTTGTTCTTGCAGCGACCAAGAGGCTTGTCTTATCATTTTCAAATGCAGACTCTTACCCCAGAACTGGGCTGACCAGAAGCCCCCACACTCGGGAGCATCACTGAACGCGTGTGCTTTGCTCCCTAACAGGTCTACCAAACAAATGATGTCACTTCTTTGAGTCTTGATTCCCAGGTACTAAAACAGAAAAAATACACCTGCCTCCTGGGGCGGTGGGGGGGGGGGGGGGACGACGGTGAGGTCCTTCCTGCCTCTGTAAACTGTGCATTGCTCTATAGATGTGGCAGTAGGCATTATACATTTTGGGTTTCGTCACCCATCCTTGTATGTGGTTATGGGTGTTTCAGGGACGCCTTTTGGTTTAACTGTTGGTAATAAGGCTTGGATGGACTGCAATGCAGCTTGACTTAAAAATAGCAACTCCAGAGAGAAGTCATGTACAGATGTCGGGGGGTATTTCTGTCCACGCAGGAGAACTGGCCCCAGGCCTCCTGGACCCCTCAGTAGGCCACAGCAACCGCACGGCAATTTGGCATTTCCACTGCCTCAGCTCAGGCCATCCCGCCTCCGAGGGAAGCTAGATGAGGATCATAAGCATGCTAGATCACAAGGAGACACAGTTTAAAGAATCGAAGTCACAGGCAGGAAGTGGCAGGGCCACACCCTCACCATCTTCCCAAGCCCTGTACAGGACCCTCGTGGCCTCCGTGCATAACCTGCCAATCACAGGGTCTGTCACCCCTTCTGTCCGTGTAGAGGTCAGTTTCACAATAACAGTGCTGTCTCAGGGAGGGACACTGATTGTCCCTGGACGGCCGCCGTTAGGCCTGCGTTCACCCTAAGCTGGGCGAGAGGAGCCATTTTTCAGAGTCAGAGAGCCTACTGGGAGCACGTGCTACTGGGGGCCTAGTGAAGGGACCACACGGCACTGAAATAGCTGAACGTGGGGTGTGAAGTTTACCCCTGGATGCCTCTCAATGATCGTCCTCATCCAGTCCCAAGCAGAAGGCCAGTTTAGCCTCATCACCTAACAACAACAACTGTTAAGAGTGCTGTCTGCACAGCTTTACAATGGCAGTAAGTACAACCATTATTCAGGTGACATGTAGGCCCCATGTTTATTTAAAAACTGCCTCCCAGCTGGGTGGTGATAGCACACACCTTTAATCCCAGCACTCAGGAAGCAAGAGGCAGGAAGATCTCTGTGAGTTCAAGGCCATCCTGGTCTACAGAGTGAGTTCCAGGACTGGTTCCATAGCTACTGAGAAACCCCGTCTAGAGGTGTACTCTGACGGTAGCACGCTGGCCTAGCATGCATGAAGCACACCCTGCCGGTTGCCAAGTCACTCAATCAGCCCTCAGTCCTGGGAGGTGGAAATTAGTATGGAGAAATGACAAGGGAGCCACGGACGGTAGGAAATGTCTAACATGAGCCAGGGATGAGCTAAGAACACCAGGGGCCTCACGCAACCCTCTCCCAGCTCAGAAAGCACAACCTGCCATCAGTGCTGTTTCACAGATGACGAAACTGAGGACTGGAAGAGATAAAGGGATCTGCCTGATGTGCCACAGCGGGCAAGTGGCAGGGAGATACTGTCCTGATAAAAGCTGCTCGAGAGAGAAGTGTCCAGAGCTCGGGAGCCTAGGGTGGGGATAGGGCCCCTATGTCTTCCATCCCAGCTTATGTGCAAATAAAAAAAATCAAGATATGTTGCTTTGGGATATAATTATGGTAAATACGTTCAGCTGATTGGCTCCGGAGAACGGAGCAGATCCACAAGAGACCCACAAGCAGGGTGTAACGGCATGGTAGATGTAACTGTGGCTGTGGGGGTGGGGTACGATCGTTGACACTTTGTGATGACCTCAATTGAACAGACAGATCCATCTGTTGGAATCCTCTTTGGCCTGTGCTTCAGACAGCCTTGGGCAAACACAGGGAGCCTGGGCCTCTCTGCTGCCTGTGGATCCCTGTGCACAAGACCTCGAGCACTGGGAACCGGACAGGGCAGGGCTGAAAACAGTCAAGCACAGACCTCTCACTCAACGACAGGATGCCCTGCATGTGCTTGGTACTCCTCCCGCAGCTAAGCTAGATACACGCAGCTCTCAGTCCAGGGGAGCTGGAGGTTACCTTGTAACTATTTTCTGGAAAGTAGGAGTGATGGAAGTGGGGAGATGGCTCAGTCGGGAAAGCGATCGCCTCTAACAAAATATCCAGGCTCAATGAGGCATATTAGGAATCCCAGTGTGGGGAAGCAGAGTCCATTCACCAGTTAGCCTACCCAGGTCGGCAGTTTCTAGGTTTGTCAAGAAAGTTTGAGAAGTAGATAATATTTGAGGTTGTCCTCTGGCCTCTAACACATATGCACCTATATACATGAGCATGCACACGTGCGCGTGCGCGCGCGCGCACACACACACACACACACACAACAGGGTTGTATGAGTGGTGCTGGGGGAAGTTTCAGGGTACTAACAGAAGATCCACGGGTTTGACTGCATTGGGGGGCTATAGAATCTGCATTGCACTGGCTTCTGTCCTACACTCCCATAATAACTGCACACTGTGACCACGTACAGAAGAAAACAGCAGCAATGCAGGCACGTGACTGGCCTTGGACTATCTATGTAGACTCCATCTTGTGGCTGGATTCCAAGTTGAGTGCTGGGACTTCAACCCCCACAGTGGTGACCATCATAAGTGTGATTTAGCGTCTGCACCCTGTGGCCCTGCAGTTCGCTGCAGCCTGGGACATTTCCTTAGTCTGTGCAAACAGAGCTCTTTCAGATTTGAGTGCAGTCAAGTGGATGGACATCAATCAGGGAGGTTCGGGGTTCTCATTAGGAAAGGGGAAGCCTTGCTGGGGTTGTTTATTGTAGTCAACCGTCAGGACAGGGTCCTCTACCCTGTACTTCCTGGGTACAGTACACAGCAGGTGACTCAGGAGACACCGAAAAGGCACAGCCTACACCAACCACCATATTCTGTGTGTTTTCCCAAGGTATGTGTGACAGAAAGTGTCACCACCAGGTTTCACGGAGTACCTGTCTTCTGTTCCCAACTGTGCTTCCTCACAGTCAGGCCCACTTCATGCTGGTCACCATGTTGGATCAACATTCTCTGACCTCAGCCTTGCTGTCTCGGAATCACACAAAGAAGAAGAGTTTTGACCAAAACTCCTTAGGAAAAAGAAATCAAATCCCATCACAGGTCAATGGGCCCTACAGTCTCACAGCTTGTTAACTGGAAAGCTGGAATTCGCACTCAGATCTGTCTGAGCTGGGTTTGCTCCGGGTCTTTATTCAGTGCCAACTCTACTGTCACCGGTCCTGAAGGGGGCCTGGACCACTCAATGTAGTCATTTCACCTATGCCAGGGAACACCAGACAACTGGGCAGGCAGGCAGGGAAGCCAAATAGTGAGGGTTCAGGTGCAGAAAGGGGCCAAGAAGAAAGAGGTGTGCCATTGAGAGAATCTTGCTCTCTCCCCCTGCATGGAACCGGTGCAGCAGAGATGACCATGTGGCTTCATCTACCAGGTGTTAACACACCCTGGGAGAAAAAGCTCTGTACTTACCACTCCAACCACAGTGGCAAACCAACTGCCACACGGCCGACTCAACAGCCAAGTCTTACTGGAAATGTGACTCTCGCTCCCCTCCCTTCCAGGAGGCCACAGGCTGGGGTATGGGCATAGTGGCCAGTGAAGCCTCAGACCCAGAAGACGTCAGGCTGAGCTGAAGCTGTTAAAGGACTTCAGAGACACTGAGGGAGGATGCAGAGAGATTCGGGGTGGGATTGGAGGTGATAACCAAGCCAAACCCGAGAGGACCAAAGGTGCTGAGGTGAGGGAGATGGGCCTGCAAGGTAGACTTTGTGAGGACAGGCAGCTGTGATCGAGGACACAACTCTGCCTGCTGGAGAATGAGAGGGAAGTGGGAGATGCCACAGCCACCCCACAGAATCCAGAAGTTTTACATTCCAGAGCCATGGACGCAGGGCTGGCCCCACCCACCCACTCAGCCTCCCAAAACCACTAAATACCAAATGTGAAGAATTCGTCTGTTCCCAGGAGTTCCATATCCAAGGTGGCACTATGTCTGGAAACCCAGAAACTGTACCTATGTTCCCAGCACCCTTTAACCTTGTGTTGGCCACTCCCTCTTGCTCTCTCTGCACCCCGCAGAAGTATGAAGGTGAGCCAGGATCCCTGAGCATCCGGACATGGGCTGCTTCCATGGAGACACAGTCCAACAAGACCTTGGTGCTTATGGGATTCCCAGCAGGCGTTCAAGCCACTGGTCCCTAATAAAGACTGAGTCCTGCAGCTTGGGAGCCCCAGGGAACACCCTGTGAGGACACCCTAATGTTGACTTCAGACAAGAGAGGAAGGACAGGCTGGCAGAGGAAAATAGGAACACGGAGATGGTAGCTTTGATATAAAGAGAGGAAATACGGGAGGTGAAATTCGAGAAAGGTTTGGAGCCCATCTGAAAAGAGACTGAAAATGTGTGGAAGCAAAGAAAAAAAGAAACTTAGCCAGATATAGAGTAAACTCCAACTTCTAAAAATCTCAGTGAAAACAGTCAGTGTAAAAAAAAATAATAATTTTTTTCAAGCCCATATGCAAGGCTTTTACAAGTCAAGAACTGTCTTCTTGTCTAGCAAAACCTCACTATAGCAAAGAAGGCCGGTGAAGCTCTTGGACAGTTTCCGACTGGATGCCCCTCTACCTTCCCGATTGTGAAGGCGACAATAGAAACGCAAGGTGGAGCCAATCTCCGAAGACCTCTAATGTAGGAGGGGGCTCTCTATCCGTCTCTCAAACAGGTAGATTATTCCAGAAAACCTTTCATTTGACAGCTGAGGACCCGGAATCCACACCTTCAGGACCAGCGTGGTCTAAGCTAGGCAGAGCAGAACATCAGTTGCAGGCACCATGCAGCCCTACGTCCCCAAACAGTCTATACCTCAACCGTTCAATTTTGTGGTCAGACCAGGTGTGCAATGTCAGGCTCAGGGAAACAGCCACCCAGCTCCAAAACAAAGAGAGATCTCTGATGAAGAGGCACATCCGACCGAGGAGGGCGAAAACACTGGTGTTTGTCACAGACATGAAGACTGCAGAGGACAGGATGCACAAGGCACAGGACGCAGATCCCTTGAAATCTGCATGTTGTAGGCGTCTCTGAACCACGCCAACACTCCTTCAGTGGGACTGTCTCTAAGTGTGTGTGCTCTTGTGTGGGCAAGTGCACATGTGTCGGGAGGAGGTGGCCGAAGTGTGTGTGTGGAGGCCACCTAGGATGCTACTCCTCTGGAGCCATCCATCTTGCATCTGCTAGGTTTTGTTTTGCGACGGGGCCTCTCACTGGCCTGCAGTTTATTCAACAGGCTGGACTAGCTGGTTAGAGAGTTCCAGGCCTGTTTTGGCCTCCCCAGCCCTGAGACCACAGGTTCATGGCACCATGTTTGACTTCGCTTTCTAAAACATAGGTTCTAGGGATCGAAGGCAGGTCCTCAGGCTTGCAAGCAAGAGTTTCACCAACTGTGCTACCCTCAGCCCCCTCCTGTGAGATCCAAGGTGCTGATGGGCAAATTCATCTGAGCAGTGTGCCATCCCGTGCCACCCCCACCCAGGGAGGGTCTTTCAAGAGCTCTGGAGCAGGAGTTGCTTAGAGAATGTGCCAGAAACTGGTAAACCATACTTATCACTTTAATGGCCAAAAGGCAATGAATTCAGGAAACAAACAGAAAAGGCAGGGAGCCACTGCAGGTGTGGGGGGCACCCACGTGTGCACCCCGTACTTCCTCACGGCGGCTGGACCTCGTCCAGTGGATGTCCTTCCCTCCTAGGTGACCTAGGAGCTCATGTGTCATGGCTTCCTTCCCAGGAAACTCTCCATCCTTCCTCCCTTTCCTTACATCCACAAAAATTTCCACTTTCCACCCCAAGAAGTATGACCAGGGCAGTAAATCTCATTTTAATGGAGTGTACGTTTAGCTCTGAGGAGATAATTGACGTTATGGAGAGCCTCAACGCCGAGTTATATAGGTTAGCTAATGCAGAGGGGACTCATTACCGACACACTACAAACAAGTCGTAATATATGTATATTGTTCTGAGTGGTGTTATAGCGAAAGTGTTCCGGTCCGCGGGGATTGATAAAGCACAAGAAAACAGCAGATCCGCACTTGTAAATTTGTCTCATTTGTCTCTGAAGTTAAAGGTTATTCCCTTGTTCTGAATTTGTAATAAAAACATGCTAGCCCAGGGTTTGTGGAGAATGTTTGAATATTTAAATTGTGTATAATGATAGGCAATTATAGGGTAAAAACTGGACCTTATGAATGGGGGGAGTGCCATGTGCATCAGAGTGCTTACCCCGATGACTCTTTTATCTTTCATGCATTTCCTAAGCATCACCACCCCCACTCCCACCCCACCCCCGCTCCTCCCCCAAGGGTTGAGGTACACACCACATTCCACAGCCACTAAGCAGGGAACAGCTAGAGTTGGGTTAGCCTGGGTAGGTGCCCCCCTTTCTCCATTTTGTTTCCTTCGGTATGCAGCGTGTCTCTCTAACCCCAGATGGAAGCTGAGGCAAAAGGCTCTTCCTCAGAGCTGGTGTCAGAGCTGCTGTGTGGCTGAGGAGAAGGCAGCCTGGGTGCAAGAAGGGGCCCAACACGGGACATGTATGAATTCCCTCTGGCCCCCTTCCTCCATGTTCCCATCCCCCCAGGAGAGGTTAGCAGAGAACCCCAGCTGTGCCCACAGCCCGGGGCGGGGACAGTGGTGGCATTGTGGCTCTTCGCTGCGGGCCCAGGTGCCCACCTGATCCCAGCCGCCAGTCTACCCAGGTTAACCAACTACACTGCAAGAGTAACTCCAGCCAGCTTGTCACCAAGCACAAAAGTCATCAGCCAGTGACTGCTCTTTTCTGCACCACAATTAAGACGAATCAATACGACGTGCCACAAATGGTATTTTACTCTCAATAAGAACTGGAGCTGAGTTTATTCAGAATATTTTAGCGCTTCCCCGGGGGATTTTGGGCCGACGCAGATGGCAAATAAAGTACTCAGCCTAAGGCTACAGCACATTATGGTAATTCTGATGTCAGATGTACTTTAATATACAGCTCTATTTAATCACCCTATTATTTCACATTTCCATATGAAAAACCTGCGGCTCTGCTGCACAGCTTTCCCTCCGCCACCATGCCAAGCTTCCTCCAGCCCTCTGCCGGCAGCCGGGCTGTGGTCATCCTCACCAGGCACGGCCCTCCAGCACCGGAGTTTCCGGGTGCCCAGATGAACGATTAGAAAATCAGAGGACTCGGATGCAGGCCAACATCGCCACCGTGGAAGACAGAAGTTAAGCACACATTCACACAGAAAACCGAGGAATCTGGGGTGACACCATACACACACACACACACACACGGTGACACACACACGGTGACACACACATGGACACGGACAAGGAAAGACATGAACGTCAAACAGTGGTTACGCTATGCTTACAACATACCCGTCACATACTGACAGCCCTAGCATCGTGACCGCATGGCCTAGCATCCCGGTCCAGCCACACACACCCTGTGACCCACACCAGCTGGACCAACTGGTCCTTTCAGCAGCTTGCCCACCACTCTAGGATAGAAAGAAGAATGCACAGGCAGCCAGGAGAGCTGGCCCAGTGACAAAGACGGTGGAGATTAGAAGAAGTAGGGCTGGGGAAGCACAGCCCAGAACTGTAAGGTCTGGGGCCAGAAGGTCCCTGGACCTGGATGCTGTATCCGAGAACAGGAAACCATGAAGCTCAGATCCCAGGATTGGAGGGGTCCTGCGAATTCCACATGTCTGCAGAGCCTCAAGGCTGGCTGCCTGGCCAGCTGGCTGAGAGCTGTCAGAGGAAGCCAGAGTTTTGGCTGGGCCCAGGAAATCACTCTTGTGTAGCCACACGGCTTTCCAAAGAAGCTGGGCACAAAACCCATTGACCACCCAATTCTAGATTTCTTGAAGATGAGTCTACTGAGAGGCAGTGACACCTGACACCTGGTTCTATAGAACCTCACAATGATAAGTTAATTTAAAGCCATAGAACACGATTATCGGAAATGGTTACAGCACAGGTCATTAGAGTAGGCATTTGCCTGGGAGCAGGCTGAGTCCTAAGAAGGGGGGGGGGGCAGAGGAGGTGAAGGACCTCCAAGGAAGGAGGGAAGTGGGGAGGGAGGAGAGTGGGGAAGGAGCAGGGAAATAAGGAAAGATGGCAAAACCAAGCAAGTCCCAGAGAACATTCCAGAATCACCAGAAAATTCCTAAAAAGACTCCACTCACCAAGACAACTGTCAGAGCCAGATGCTGGCTCATAACTGTAATCCCAGCACTTGGGAGGCAGGGGAGCTACTCTGAGTTAAAGACCAGCTTGGGGCCGGGCAGTGGTGGCGCACGCCTTTAATCCCAGCACTCGGGAGGCAGAGACAGGCGGATCTCTGTGAGTTTGAGGCCAGCCTGGTCTACAAGAGCTAGTTCCAGGACAGGAACCAAAAGCTACAGAGAAACCCTGTCTCAAAAAACCAAAAAAAAAAAAAAAAAAAAAAAAAGACCAGCTTGGGCTACATAGTAAGTACAAGGGTAGCCTGGGTTAAAGGGACTTTGTCTAAAATTAATTAATTAATTAATTAATTAATTAATTAAAAAAAATAAAAATCTCCCAGCATTGTCTTGGAGCTCAGAATGGGGAAGACTGCAGAGAAAACCAGCTTGATTACTTGAAGTTTCAGGTGTCTGGCCTACCTGACCACACGAGTTCTTTGGGTGGTGTCTGGGACAGCCAGCTAGCCACCTGGGACCCCTGCTGCCTACATGGGACACATCAAAGCATCCCTTAAATCCCAGCCAATCATGTAGCATTAAAACGTGCTTTGGGGTAAAATTTGACAGTGGAATTCAATCTCCATTTCTAAGGCCTTAGATTCCTTCCTGTTGTTATTTTGCAACATAAAAAAAAATGAATCTTCACATTCCTGGGCCATTTTCTAGCCTTGGAAAACAGGCTGCACTACTGGTTCTCAATTTCACCCCTCTAGGGGCCCTTGTCTGGAGACATTTTGATTGTCACGTCTAGAAGGAATGGAGGGAAGCTTCTGGCATCTCTTGGGCAAAGGCCTGGAAGGCCATGATGATGCACAAGCCATTCCTCCTACACACGCAGTGTGCCCCAACCCCAACTGTCCAGCCCAGGGGTGGAAGTAGTCCTGGTCTGGACTCTTCACCCCACCTGCTGCCCATCTACCAGAAAAGACTTCAGGAAAAAAGTGAGAGTAGGGGTGAAGCGGAGAGAGGAGGCAAGGAGATCTTAGAAGGGACAGCAAGCGGAAGACAGGGTGAAAGAGATCATCATCTCTCTTTGGTTGACAAATCTCACAGATGATGGCAGCCTTGAAGCCCCCATGCCTTGGAAAGGGGGTGGTAATTTGAAAAGTAAAAGCAGGCAGAGACCCTGTCCCGCAGCCTGCCACCAAGCATCCAGAGCTCAGCGGCCACCGGGGCAGGGCAGGGCAGCAAAGGCTGTCCTAGATTTGGCAGCTCAGCTGCGAGCCTTGCAGCGGCTGCTGCATGAGACGAAAACCCAAATACACTTCCTGAAGTCGAAGAGATAAAAATATAGTTTCTGCTGCGTAGACCACTCTCGCATTTCTGTGTTACATATGGGGAGATGGGGGATGACCACGCAAGCATAAGTGATTTAAAAAAAAAAAAAATGATCTAGAGAGATTACATAAAAAGCACAATTAAGGGACGCTCACCATCGTGGGGCCTTCCAGAGTGTGCCGCTTCTGGGCTATTTTTAGAACAATCACTGAAGTGATTCTTCTTAGTTGTAAAAACACTCCAAATCAGAAAGTCAATTCTTCCTCTATTTGCAGAAGTGAGCTGGCTCCTCTGGACGGAGCGCGCGTGTTTTGCTTGGCGCCTGTTCATAAGACTGTCTTGGCAGCGTTTCCTTGGAGCGCGCACGGTGAACCTGGCTCGCACACACAGTAGCACTTTCATTTGAAGCGTCCCAGCCACGCTTCCCTAATAACAGCCTGGGAACTGCAAAACGCCCGTGAGCCCAGCCCTTCAAATGGGGAACAGAGCAGGGCTCTGGGGCCGGCTCACCACAACAGGGATTTAGGCTCAGGCCTTCAGTCCAGAAACAAGGCTCCCATTAAAAGCAGAAAACAAAACAATGCCAGTAAACTACTTTCTGGCAACAGCCACATGCTAACTCTCATCTCCCTACACACACGCACACGCACACACACATACACACACACACACACACACACACAGGCCCACCCTTGCTGGCTCCTTCCAGCATCCCACTACCCGGACGGATGCCAGTGTTTCCAATCACACGGGGCGGACAGGCCTGGCTCTCCAGCCTTCTTGCTTTAGCTACATTTGAATGAGTAAGCTCTAGTCTCCTTAACCTGTGGCTAATACCTTTACTGAAGATGTAGAAAAGATGCCAGAAAAGGCATGTAAGGGGGTTACGTCTGGTCAGTGCTCTGCAGACACAGTCCCTAAAAGACTACAAAAGAGTAAATGAGTAAGTGATTGTAAGTGAATGAATGAGTGACTAAGTGGATAAGGAATGTGTGAGCAAATTAGTGACTGACTGGGTGGATGATTAAGTGGCGAGGAAATGAATGAATGAATGAGTGAATGAATGAATGAATGCAAACCAACAAGACAAGGCTACAAGGTCCCATCTCACAACTACTTGTGAGCAGATTCCTCTCCATCACTGATCTGGTCGTGCCACTTGGCCCTGCAACTGGGAGCTGCCATTCAAAGGAGAACTCGCAGGTACAATTTCCAGTTCCGCAGCATCAAGAAATGTAGCTATTTGGGCCTCTCGGAACTGGCTCGTCACTACCGGCTCTGTTTCACACATTCCCCTTTCTTTCTTTCTCTGTGTTGTTTACAAAGGTTTCATTATGTTTTCAACTAATCAGAAAGGCCCCGCTAATACACAATTAACATGTGATTATAAAAAAAATTAAAATAGCTTCCAGAAGAAGGAAACGTAATTAAGTAGAGAATGCTTTTCAATAAGAGCTTGCTTTAACCCATTGTCAGAACACAGTCTCCGTTCGTCCACAATGCCTGGAACAGATGCCAAGGGCAGAATGTTAAAAGCAAGTGAAAAAAAAAAAAGAAAAAAAAAAGGACATTATTCTGGGGGAATAATAACCACCACTTGGCACAGTGCGCCAGGGAACTCAGATTCCGGCAGCAGAGGGGCAACCTCCCCCAATCCACTTAAACGCTGCAAAAATACCTCCCTTCCACAGATGTAAAGTGAATGACTATGGCCAAGCCCAGGACAATAGGAACAAGTGTCCAAGGTGTAAGGACAACAGGGCACACACAAGTCTTCAGAGCCCACTGCAAGCAGAAGTTCTAGTCCCTGGGAGAAGGGTGTAGTTGAGGCATCCCATGCTCACGCTGGTGACTATTTTCTCTTTAAATAATCTGGGTTCGAGTTCCAGAAAGGCTCTGTCTCTCAAGCCAGGATGGATTTGAACAGACTGTTCCTGAAGTCGGTGGGCAAATCATTTCACCCCCTTTCCCTTCATCAGCAGAAATATTTCTTGGTGGTCCCAGATTCATGGGTCCTGAGGCAGGTTGATGGAGCTTCAGACCAGGCTGATGAAGCTTCAGACCAGGCTGATGGAGCTTCAGACCAGGTTGATGGAGCTTCAGACCAGGCTGATGGAGCTTCAGACCAGGTTGATGGAGCTTCAGACCAGGCTGATGGAGCTTCAGATCAGGTTGATGGAGCTTCATGCATTGGAATGCAGGATGGTTTCTGCCCATCAACATGGCTCCAAAAGCAAACTGGAAATCTGAATCTGACAGTTCTCAAAAAGATGGGGGTCTTGTGAAAGTTGAGTAATGCCTGACCCATGATGCATCTGGGGCTCATGGTGGTTCTCCCAAACATGGTAGAAAAGAAGGATGCTCAGGGACCTGTCTTCCTCCTATGGAGGCTCAGCCTAGGGCTAGATCCAGGCTTGTCCCTCTAGCTCCTCCGTACTGGTTTGGAGGTACAGAATGGTTACAGTCTCACCAGGAAGAGGCCCGGGTGTGGTCAGCATACCATCGCCCTATGTCTGCACTCTGAGCCTCTCAGAACCCCAGCTCATGTGACCTATATGCTCAGGCAAAGAATTTAACACTACAGTTAAGTGAATGGGCAAGGCACCTAACTTTTCTCAGTCTGTCCCTGGTTGTGAGATTCCCTGTCTATAAAAGAGCCTTGGAAGAAAAAAAAAGAGAGAGATTCAAAGGGTTTCTGGGAGGGCTAGTCCCAAGGGAAGGAAAGGAGGCAGCCAGGTCCAGGCCTGGAGCATGCACTCAAGAGCCAGCCTTTAATCAAGGGGCATACTGCCTTCCGCAGCAACAGCCCAAGGAGGAAGCTAATAGCCAGACATGAGGAAGGGCATCTCATCATGTTCACATGGCAATCCCATCTTACCATGGCTCCAAAGGGGTGCAGCAGAGCCAGGGCACAAGAGTACAGCGTATTTTCCCACAAAGCCCCATTGACAGAAGAAGGACATCTGGAAGGATAGTGCCCCACGCCTTCCCACTCTAGCTGGCCTTGGCTCAGAGCCTCTGATGTCCAAGTCTGAGATCCCAGGCTACTGCCCCACTGAGGTGAAGGAAGGACCTATGTCTCCTGAAGGTGATGCTCTCTGAAGTGTGCTGAGGGAGCCAGCCTGTGCTCCCTGACCTACACTTCCGAGTACTGTCCAACAAACCCACCCCAGGTACCCACCGTGGTCAACTCTGACCCACAGTGACTCCCAACACTCCCCTGGCTTCCTCTGTGGTACATTCCATCATACTTCCGTCTCCCACAATGGACTAGAACTCAAGGACAAATGCATTCCTGGCATCCTAACCTGGTTCCACTCTATCCCAGGACACTTCTCTGGGCTTGATACCCTCAACAATAGCCTGTCCTCCTGAGGCTTGCTGAGCAGTCCGGAATGCCTTTAGCAATCCCAAGTGAGATTCAGCCACTCTGGATTACTGTCTGAGAATCCAGAGCCCCAAGACATAAAGCAATCTTCCAGAGGCCACACAGTTCACTCCCGTCCCAGGACTTCCGGCATTGAAGCATGTGAAACATGACATGAATACCATCCCTTTATCTGCACCCCAAGGAGACTCTCATGGGCAGGAGATTGCCCTGCTCACCCCACAATCCCATCACCACACCGTACATAGTAGGTACTCAAGCAATTCCTGCTGGACTCATCTGAGATGCTCTCCTACCCACCACCCAGAAGAGCCTGTTAAAATTCTGCAGTCAGCACCCGCCCCATGCATCCATACCAGGCAGCAAGAACTGACAATTCTTCCTAGATAAATATCTGGAAAGAAGTCGAGAAACAATTAAAACTAGAAGCTAATAAATGATGAAGAAGCCCAGGAGCCAAGTCCTGGCCCACTTCCCAGTCTTCATTCATGCATCAAAAAAGCCCCAGCGGTCTGAGGCTTTGAGAGGGCAGCTGGGCAGTGGGGCTGTCCGGTATAATAGAAATGGGATGTGATATGATCGAAGGTACTCATTGATTCCCACAGCAGACACTATCTCCCAGGGCCCCCCATCGCCTGCCACATCTCCCCAGCCAAGTCCCCCTCTCTCTGGGAACACGTGATAGATGATCTTGTAACCAGGCAACCAGGGGGACAAAAGGTTCCCAAGTTCCTCTACACGACCGAGCAAGCATGGCTGTGCTCTTTGCATGATGGCTACTGGCGGCGAATATCTCTTCTGGGTCTTAAAAAGCAGGGCAGGGACAACATTTAAACACCTCAACCTCCCTGTCAGCACCAGGCGGGCTGACCCATTCTGCAAGGGGCAGCTCCTTGTCCTCTCCAAACAGTGAGCTCCCAAAGAGCTGGCAGACACAGGCCCAGGACACTGTCTTTCCAAAACAGCTCTCGCTCTGCAGCAGCCCCTCCCTTTCCTGGCCATGCTGGGCCCCAGCAGTGACAAGAGGCCAGCACCCATCCTCAACATGGCTGGAAGGATGACACCTAGTCATAGTGTATGTGTGCCCGGTAAGAAGGCAGGCTCTGAAGAGGGAAGAGGTCTGGAGGGGGTCTTACAAGTAAATGGAATTCTCTGGAGTCGTGGTGTGCAACCTCAGAAACCATGACACATCTCAGAGCAGGGGAGACATCGCAGAAGCCCAATACCCTCTGCTGACTTTGGTACCTCAGCTCACCTGCTGGGTGTTTCTAGGGGGTGTTCAGGTTCCTACCTTCACAGAAGAGAGTTCACTATACTAACCATGGTGCTACAGAGGCTCAAGCTGGAAGTTGGAGAAAGAAAACGAACTTACTATGTGCTGGGACCTTCACTCAATTTTTTTTCCTGCCCTTGGGAATTTACTCTTACACATGGCAATTCACCTATCGCTTTGTTTTTGTTCATGGCTGGAAGAACCAAGACCCGAAACCAGAGCCAGGAGCCGTGGGCCTGCTCTTTTGCCTCCCTGGTCCTTGAGTCCATGGGTACACAACCCAGCCTCTGCTCGTGGCCACCTAATTTAGAGCACATTCTAGATGAAAAGCTGGTGACACAGAGTCAGAAGCAAGGAGCAGGTATGTGGGAAGAAAAAGAGTCCCTGAGCAGAGGGCACACAGCATCAGGGACCCGGCAAGTACCATGCGCCACCCTGGAGGCTAGAGACCCAGTGGCCCCTCCTGCCAATCAGCAGAAGCTACTATGCAAAGCAGGGTCCCACGCTTTGAATTCGCGGCAGAAATGTCATTTTCTCTCTCTCTCTCTCTAATATCCATAGTTCACCTAATAAAGAAAATGAGAGAAGATGAGAAATTGAAAATTGGAAAGAGAATAATTTTTTCTTTATGTGACAAGACTCTAGCCCCTCTGGGTGTCAGGAGGTGTCGAGGGGCATTCAAGAAGGAAATGAAGACCTTGCTGGCGGGTGGGGGCGGAGGATCACCTGTAAAGCTAGTGAACCTCTTCTGATAACATGGCAAGGCCCAGCCGCTCTGGCTGCCACCCAGCCACATGCACAGAATAGGATTATTACTACATCTATCTGAGTGCCAGTGGCCAAACCCAGAGGCTGGGGAAAAGTTCCAGTGGAGGAGACTCGGAAGCCATCCTTTCATTTACCAGCAGCACGAAGGAACCCATCCTTAGAGAGCCATCTCTCATATATCCCTGCCCTGGGATACAGGGCTCTGAGGGACCCTGGGCTCCTGCCTCCCCGTTTGGAGCCCCCAGTGGGGTATGGAAATAACATCAATAAACAGAAGGCATTCTCCCCCCCCCCCGCCCCCAGGACCCAGGGGTGTGGAGCGGTGTTGGGAATCAATCAATCACAGTCCGCTGACACTTAGCATCCTCAGCGCGTCCCCATTACATCTAAGGGCGGAATGGTTTTCTGGGAAGAGAAAAGCAGAGCTAATGAAACCACAGGCTTGGCACAGGCTGCTGGCACAGGGTGCCCAGCCAGAAACTTTCTTTTCCCATCAGCAGAAGTTTCTAAAACTTTGGGGGTTGAGGTCACTGAGTTTTCTGCTTTTCAAAGGTCAAGTTCGTCTCGAAGGAACGTGAAAGATACAGACCGGTATACGGGAGAGAACGCAGACGCCAGCATATGTTCCGTTAGACTCAGGGGCGGCCATTAGCTCCCGTGTCAGAGCTACACCAGCTACAACCTCACGTGGCAGAATCTGAATTTATTCTTGTCCCTCTTGGCATTTCCCCCAGACCTGGAAATGCCTGTGGTGTTGCCATTTTTAATTGCTGTGTAATGTTCCTTCCTGTGTCTGCATCCACTGTTCTCTTCTTATGGGAATCTACGGCCTTCCAGTTTCCCACTATCACAAGGATGGCACGGGAGTCTTCACGGTGTCCTTGGAGGAGCATCCCAAAGACGATGGCACTGAGTGCTCTTATCACTCGCTTCCAGCTCCTGTGTACCGCTCCGGACACCCACCCTCCGGCCCCAAGGACACTGGCTTCCCCTAGCAGGGATCAGTACATCAGGAAAATTTTCCCCTATGCCATGAATTCCCATAGAGAAACATTGTTCATCTAAGGCCGGGAGGAGGTGGCCTCTCGTTGTTCCTGCCAGGCATACCGCCGTCTCCCAGGGTGCACCCCAGAAGCATGCTAGCCCCAGTGACACCTCACTCCGGCTCCCAAGTCACAAAACAATGCTTTGTCCACAAACAATCATGCTTTGAAAAACAAACAGAAAGAGCGTGGCTGGTACTTTCCCAATACTTTCACTTCCTGGAAATGTGAGATAATGAATAAAAATGTTCATTACTGAATTATTCACTTTTCCTCCCCGACTCACATCCTGGTAATTACCGTGACCAGCCTAATAAAAACTGCTACAAACCGAGGGTCAACTGGCAGTTAGAAGTGTTCATTTTCATTTCAATGTATTCATCTCTGGCTCCTAATGGCCTCATTTTCTCCCATGCTCCTTAATAAATACCACTGAATTACAGGTTAAATAGCTAAATTAAATTATTGCAATTATAGCGTGCAGAGCCCTGAATCCGGGTTTACCTTTCCTAGTTCAATTAGAGGCGAAGTTTCAGCAGCCGCAGAATCCTGATTGCTGTCAATAATCTCAATGCTGAGAGTCTCACCCAGATATTTGGTGGGGTTTTATTCTCCCTTCTCATGTCTAAGGGGCTGATTGGAGCACTCTCCAATGCAACCAAATCACACAATCAAAAGTGGTTTTTGGAAATCGACCACAAGACATAATTGGTTCTTTTCTACTGAAAAGAGAGAAGACTTAGCAGGGTTCTGGCTAGATGAACCGTGTGTGTGTGTGTGTGTGTGTCTGTGTGTGTGTGTGTGTGTGTGTGTATGTACACAAGTCCCATTTTCTGAAGGAGAAAGTCCATTTCAACACATACAGACAGACCCTCTCTTTCTAATGCCACCAGCCCAGAGCAATTTTCCTGGTCCACACTAAAGAACTTCTTCATTATTTAAATATATTCTTTGAATGCTTGTTGCTTTTACTTCTCCACAGGATTAATTATCCAGCATCCCCTATAAGACAGAGTATCTTAATAATACAGAGTGCCTGAGAAGGAAGAAGGGAAAAAAAAAAAAAAAACCTGCCAGTTCTGTTTCCCCAAACTGCAAGCTATGACCGTCTATTTCTTGTGTAACAGCTCCCCCTGACTTCTCCATCCCTCGGCTTCGAAGGCAACGAATTCTACCACGGACAGGGACTCTTGTCTTTTTTAAACAACAACACTATGAACACAAAGCACAAGTGGGTGGCAAAACCCCAAGAGCCACCAACAAGGGTATATAGAGATCCAGATGTAGGAGTCTCCAGCAGAAGAGTCCTCAGTCCAGGCACTGAAGGCCTGGTATGGTCAGGGCTAAAGAGACAGCAGATTCCCTGGCCACCAGAGGAGGGGACCCAGTGGAAGAAGCCCATGCCCGCCCCCCCCCCCGACACACACACTGCTAAGTGCCAAGAACCAGGACCCACTACCCAAGCCAAGGGGCATGAGCAGTATCACGAACCTAAGCATGTGAACAGCTATGGAAGTCTTCATGTTTCATGTTTGCCCAAGGTCTCAGCCTGTACCACCACCAAGCAGAAGAGGACACCTCCACTTGAGGTCCAGGAGAGCCAAGGCAAGGAGATGGTGCCCAACCGTCCATGTGTTTAGAGTCACAGCCACAGTCCCTGATCCCTACAGATCTGCTCTAAGACCTAAGCTGCAGTCCCCTCCATACCCCCAGGACCATATGTCCCTGGCTCAGGGCAAGAGGTTGGTACAGTTGCTGCTGGCCTACCACAGAGCAGGGCAGAAGCTGTCAGTGAGCCTGGAGCGACCAGGTGACCTCGAGGCTGGGGCCTCCCAGACTGGCACAGAACATACCGGCTCAACAAATACTGGTGAAGCACTGGCTGCAGAAGGCATGGCTCCCGGGTCTGTCCTGGATCACACAGGACTACATGGGACCACAGGCTCAGTCACCCCCAGAAGGCAGGGAGAAGGCAGAACACAGTAGCAAGGCAAGACTAAAGGGCACATGCTACCGCAGGTTCCCAAAGGGTAAGGCAAGTGGCCAGGGGTCTATGCCAATATGTCTATAGCGAAAGCAACTCTGGTCAGAGATTTCTACCCTAAAGCAAGAGCTGGGCTATCACTGAAGAAGATGAGGAGATCACACCAGCTAAAGAGTTGTTACATACCAGGCACAATACAAACACTGTTGGAAATGGGGAGGAAAGCATGAAAACATGTCACACACACAGAGACACACAGATACACACACACACACACACACCATGTGCACTCACATCTAGATTCAATCATGGCAACAAGCTGGGGAATGTACCAGCACCACCGCTATTATCCGTCTCTTGGTCCATCTGAGATGGTTCCTTCCCATTTAGAGATGAAGAACCTCTAGGGCTCAGAGAGGTGAAGTGCCGAACCTAGGATCACACAGCAGTACATCACTGAGTTCTTACAAAACAGGTTGTTCTCTGGGAAATGAGCAACCCATCCTTACGACAGAGCAGTGGTCCTCAGCCTTCCTAGTGATATGACCCTTTAATACAATTCCTCATGCTGTGGTGACTCCACAACCATAGAATATTTCATTGCTACTTCATAACTGTAATTTTGCTACAGCCATGAGCTGTAATGTAAATATCTGTTTTCTAATGGTTTTCGGTGAGTCCTGTGAAAGGATCATTCAAGCCCCAAAAGGACTGAGCCCCACAAGTTGAGAGACACCACCCTAGAGCAATGTGTTTGCCTTAAGATGCTGCCAGAGGCCAAGTGAACCTTCCCTCTGCATTCCATCCTAGGCACCCTAAGGATGAGCATCCCTGGCTGATGACAGGTCTCAGGAGTCCCTCCTCCCTTGAACCCTGTGCTCTGGGTCTCCTCCAGCTGCTTTGCAGGGTATGAGATGTCCCTGCGAATGTGGGCTCTGGCACAGCACACAGTTCACTGCTGTTGGTAGCCACACCAAGGTCTCCAGGCAGATGACAGGGAGAAGTAGCAACCTCAACCACACCAGAGCCCCTTGCTTGGCCTTGCCTATTGGATCCTTTCCTCATTCCTAGACAATGCCTGACATCGAAGTACAGCAAGATGAGCTCATTCTGGCTCAATGTCAAAGGAAGACAGTCTGCCGTGGTCGAAAAGCATGGTGACAATGCATTCACGGTCAGGAAGCAGAGACGGACGTGGTTCCCAGCTCCCTTGCCGGGTTTTATTCACTCCAGAAGCCCAGCCCATAGGATAGTGCTGCTGCACTCTAGGTAGGCCTTCCTTCCTCACTCAGCCCTCTCTGAAGGCACTGTGGGGCACACCCAGAGATGTCGCCCCTAGGTGATTAAAGACATGGTCAGGCTTACAGGTGTAAACCTTCACACTTGGCAACTCCTTTGACCAAAGAGGAAACTCAAGGGGGGTGGGGGGTCATATTATAATTTTTTTCCTCTGCAGTAAACTTGTCTAAGACTGAGGGATGGTGACCTCTCCCTGCCGACCACCTGCTGGAGTTTCCATCAGAGAAGGGGACGACTGGTAATTTGAATATCTTCCCAAGGCATACCCAAAAGTAGAGAAAAAGACAGCCCAGGCCTGCAGAGGGAAGACCCCAGTGCAAGCTCCCTTCTAGAAGGGAACCTAAGAAGATGCCAGGGGCTCACGAGACAGGAGGGCAAGGGCTAGTCTCTTCTAGACACACACAGCTCAAGAGGCCTGTGGAGAAGAGGTTATCTCTTAGCTGCTGGAACCCAAATCCAACAATACTTATGGGTACAGAGTGACTGAACCTCCCCAATGTAGCATAACTCAAGGTTTAAGACAATGAGATAGGTCTATAGCTGGGTAGAACAAGCCCGCGTCTCTCAGAGCTTTGGCCTAGCTCTCGTCAGGGAGAAGGTAGACCAGAAGTCCTTACAGCACCACCAAGACAGCACCTCCCACTCAAGTGCTCTGGGGAAGGGGCAGCGGCTAAGAGACTATTTCCATGCAGGGCCAGCTCCTGCCCTATCATCTCTACCCTCAGTGGCCAATACCATCCCTGGCTGGCAGAATAAACAGCAGCCTTCTGAAGCCCCTACCGTGCCAGGGCCAGTACAAGGCCGACTTCAGCCATGCAAGATCTCAATGAATCTTCTGGAATGAACCCTGGGAAGAGGATACTGGGGTTGGAGATGGGAAAGAGCTTCCCACAGCGACCACGCCACTCTCACGGCAGGCTCTGTTCTTGTCTTCTGAGACCTTAGAGGGACCGCAAAATGCAGAAAGGGCACCAGCTCAGCCAGAATAGAGAAGCTTCTAGGATGAGATATCCCCGGATAATAAAGACCTTTCTAGCAGCTGATAATGTCGGTCTAGGACAAGAGATTGCAGAATCCATGTCTTTCCTTTTTTAAAGCTTGGTGGGTGAAGTTAATGGGACAGAGTCTACACACTGGAACCCTAAGGGCCAAGGCAAGGAAGAGGGTTTCTTTGCCAGCCCATTGATGGGACAAGCATTTCCTGAGTACCTACTCTGTGCTGGGCTCCGGGGGATCCAGTGGAAGACCCTGCCACAGCAGTTCACTCCCATTGTGTCCCTGCATAAATAGTGGGCCAAGTGCATCTTTGGGTCGGGGTGGGAGAGACATTAGGAAAAGGACTCCTCCCCGCTTCACCCAAGGCACCTATAGGAAGGGATAGAAAGCTGTGGGGCAAGGAAAGAAGCAGGCTCAGCATGTCAAGTCCCTGGGCCAGTATCTCAACTGATGAGCCTCACCAGGCTTTGAGCAGTACCCAGAAAGCCTTACTGCCTCCCACCCTTAACCTCTACAGATGGAAAGCCTTCCTTCCTTCCTTCCTTCCTTCCTTCCTTCCTTCCTTCCTTCCTTCCTTTCCTTCCTTCCTAGGGACTCCCAGACACTGCTCAGTCCCAAAGAATGGATACTCTTAGACTTGCCTGATTAGGGACCTACCTGCCTTAGAATGTAAGAGGTTGCCTCTTGTTGCCTCTCGTACCATGACTCAGGGTTTCAGCCAAGGGAGCAGAGTCCTAGACCCAGACAACAGTTGTCCAAGGTGGATAGCCATTCCCAGGGGGTCTCAAATGAAGGGAGATGGGAGGGAGGCCAGAAAACTTGAGACCACCACCACCACCCCCATTAGCTAGACACATCTGAGCTCATCATGTCTGCAGAAGCCAACAGCTATGAGTGAGGTGAGCTAGCCAGAGGGAGGACGCAAGAAGGGGACCTCAGAACTTCACCCCTTCACACTGAATGCACACTCCCAAGCCAGTGCTCCTGTGACACAGTGACCGGCCAGCATCCGCCACCAGCTGCCTCCTCAACTGCCAGGACTAGTGCCAGAATGTGACGAGAAATGTGCCACACATAGGCAGAGACCAACGAGGAAAGAAACACTCTAGACAGAACTGAGGCTCTTCATTCTTGGGTCCCCAATGATGGCCAGGAAGGACTGTCAGTATGCCATGTACAAAATACCAAAGCCATATGGAAAAGTCCTGAACCTTGCCACTTACAGCCACATAAAGCAATCACAGTTTCCTGGTACACAGCCTACATAAAGCCCACTGTGTGTCATCAGTGGGATACAGCCCGTAGCACCGCCCTCATCAAGGGCAGATCTGCTAGGCCCCAGATCATCTGCCCATGGTCACATGACTTCTCCAGGCAGATAACATTCTGGCTACTTCCCAGTTACACCTCTCAGGGTAGGGACAGAGCAGGTCTCAGGTGATCTGGAAAGTCCCTAAGGATCTTGCTGGTGGCCAAGGGAACCCTGAAGCTAGTCATGATCGTGTTTTAATCCTGGGCTATTCTTCAAAGCAGGGTGTCTAGTGGATCTGAACTGGTAACAATCAACCTCCGAGGACACCCCGACTGAGTTGTCCTCACTCTGGGGATCCCCATGTTCTAGCAGGCACATACACCCTAAGACCCTCAGGTGGCATGGGACCAAGGGTACTTAGTTATGAACGTGGCCCAAACCAAACACAGAATTCTGAACTTAAAATAGTAAGAGATTTTTGCGGGACATGGTGGTTCACGCCTTTAATCACAGCACTTGGGAGCCAGAGGCAGACAGATCTCTGAGTTTGAGGCCAACCTGGTCTACATAGTGAGTTCCAGAACAGCAAGGGCTACATAGTGAGATCCTGTAGAGAGAGAAAGGGAGAGAGAGAGAGAGAGAGAGAGAGAGAGAGAGAGAGAGAGAGAGAGAAATATTTTTACGAGTACGATTTTTCTTATAACTCAATTTTGCAACTCCCAGAAAAGCTCTTTGCCCATGGGAATTTCATTTTGCAATGGCAAGACGTTGAACAGGTCTGTACATTCAGAGACATCCCGTGCTCCACCCAATGGCTACACTTCTTGCCCACTTCCGGCGTCAGTCAAGTGCAGCTGACAGCCAGGCTGGCTATCACAGCACCTAGGGAGAGGGAGCAGTGGCATGAAGGTTCTCCTGCTTGTCTGTCTTGTCCTGGGGAGGCTCCAGGAGCCTCAAGGCTCCCTGGGATGAGCTTCCTGTCCTGAGGAGGAATGACGTCAGCTCCACTGACGTACGTCTCCCTGCCAGCACGGGAGGGCAGAAAGCGGAGTATGTGAACTGAGCGGGAACACGGAGCCAGAAACTTCCCACCCCACAGTCGGCCTCCGCCGAAGCAAAGGAAGCAGCAGCCCTCATGTCTCCTCCCAGAGCAGCTCAGGTCCCCGCTACCAGAGCACATCCCAGATACTACTGACAAATGCCGTGGCGGCCCCATGGAGAAGGTCCTGGGGGAAGGTAGTGAAGGTCTTCTAAAACTCACCGGAGAGGATAGGACACAGGGAAGGGACACCAAGGGGCTCACCTAATGATGCTCAGGACCAGCTACCTAATTGACCACGAGATCCACTCTCTGGGACAGCCATGGAAGAAGGGGCCAGGGTGCAGGACAAGACAGCAAAGCCTTCCACTTCAGAATGAGTCTCAACTGCTGTCAAGATAGACACGTATGTGTGTCTGTGTGTGTCTGTGTGTGCAAGCGCATATGTGTCTGTGTGTATATGCATGTGTGTGTGTGCGTGTGCGCATGTGGGTGTGTGTGCACGCGCGCGTGTGAACACCCTAGTCATCTACCACAACCATGGTCATTATTCTTTACACAGGATCCACAGAGCACAGGCTGCGGACAGGCTGCATGCTTTTGTGGTTTACTGAGGTCATGCCGTGCCCAGGCTGGAGTCTGGAGGCTCTTAACTACAGTCAGGAGTTGAGCAGTCTGGCCCGCAGAGCCTGAAACACACACTATCTGGATCTTTGACAGAGGCCCTTCTTTCCTTATCTAAAAAACCTTCAGATGAAACCTCCAGTGCTTAAGGCTGATGCAAAAATCTTGCTCTACACAGCTCATCATTGCCAGTCATGTTTCCCCGTTTTTTTCACGGTTGTCAATAAGAGTCTGTATTCTACTGCAGGGCAGGCTATGGAGACACAACCTTTCCATCCCTTGATGGTGTGATTTCCACTCCAGTCGTGTGTGTGTGTGTGTGTGTGTGTGTGTGTGAGAGAGAGAGAGAGAGAGGTGTGTAAAAGAGAGAGAGGTGTGTGTGTGTATGTGTGAAAGAGAGAGGTGTGTGTGTGTGAGAGAGAGGTGTGTGTGTGTGTGTGGTGAGAGGTGTGTGTGCGCGTGTGTGCCTGAGTGTGTGTGTGTGTGTGTGCGCGCGCTTCTTCCTCAAACATTCAATTTTATGGTTGGAGATGCCTCTCACTGAAGCACAGTAACTCAACTAGGTTGGCTGGTCTGCAAATTCCAGTGACCGTCTTATCCAAAGAGGCTGAAGGCTTGACCCTAAGCTCCAGTCAAATCAGGACTGTTTCCCACAGACCAGCAGGTAAACCTCAGTCCTTTGGTGAGCCAGGCACAATGTTGATGTAGGGACAGGGATCAGGATCCCTGGTCCTCAGTCAGGGTCGGTTTAGAAGAGGATCTCACAGACAGCCACATACATACACTGCAGCTGGACTGCAGCCAGGACAGACACACGGACTGGAGCCCTCAAAAGGACAATGGTGTTCCATGTAGTGCTGAGACATAAGGGTGGCAGTGAGAAGCTCTGACCAGCCCTGTCAGAGGAGGCATTGGCTGGCAAAGCTGGCCCGAGAGAGTAGGGCTGGTACCATAGAGTGCGTCTCTCTGAGGGGGGTGTTTACCTTCTGAGTCTCAGTTTACCCATCTCTAAGACAGTAGCCATCACTTCTGCAGGACCCAAAGAGGAGAAGAAGAAAAGAAACAACTGAACCACGGGTGGAAGCAGGAGGCTCCCGCCGCTCTCTGAGCTCACATTCCTAGTGGACCCTAAGACTCCTTGTTAACACACAGCCTCTGCTGACATCAGCAGAGAATTCTTGGGTGACTGGAGAACAGGCCATGGCCCTGGGGTGGAAACCCACAGAGACCACAGAGACCATGTGACAGAACAAGTCACAGACAGGGCTAGGGCAGGATGAGGATAGGCCCTACCCTGGATGTAATTCCAACAGAGCACCCAGGGAACACGTGGGACCCCAAGGGAGGAGCAAGCGTTTTGCCAGATCACCATCCCAGCAAGATGCCTGGGCGCCTAGCCTCAGTGAGCCAGTGCCTACTTTCCAAGCAGCCAAGAGTCACCTGGAGGGACCCTGGCATTGCTAGCACTGGTGAGATGAGAACCCTGGGGTGGTCCTGGCTGATCCGCCATGCTTCTGCCTCCAAGTCTGGATCCCCAGGTCAAAGCCTCCCTTCTCTGAGCTCTAAAGTCAAAAGCAAGAAACTGCAATCTATGTAAGCCTGGGGGGTCTGACTTGAACACACACCAGCTCTCACCAGGGAAGCTATTGTCTAATGTGTCCCTCCCTCCATTCAGGAAAGCCCTGTTAAAGCAAAAGTGAGGCTTCAACTCCTGGCCAGGATGACCAATTATCATTACCTGCCTGCCTGTCCTCTTGAGCTATCCAGGTCATAGAAGGTGGTGATCACCTAGTAATGTCTGCCATGGTGCAGGAGGAAGCCACTCAGACACAAATGTTGTTTGCATACCTAGCTCGAATGCATCCTCAGCATCCTTTCAGGAGAAATAAAAAGATGAGACCAGAACTAAAAAGAAAAGGCGGGGGGGGGGGGGGGGAAGAGACGCTGTTGAGCTGTTCCAAAAGAATGCCTGAAACCACTGAAGAAGGGCTGACTAGCTACCCAGATCCCTGGGCTCTAAGGGCCCAGTGCAAGCATACAGCTTTCTTAGCCATCTTGTCGGCAAAGATCTTACTGCCCACATCTTCCCTGGAGAGAAACCATTTCAAGATCTCATTGTCCATCCAGTCACCTTCGAGTACCTTGCCTAGCTTTGTCTAGGTCTAAGAGGCTCCCAGATGAGTCAGAGCAGCTCACACGAGGATGGAGAAGCCTACTGCCCAAAGTCAGCCATGACACGGATTCTCCCTGCTCTGGTTTGGACAAAGTCTGATAAAACTGAGCGGCAACTTAGGGAGTGCCTCACCCTGGCTGGACGGAGAGGAGGGCAGGCCTGCCCACACGAGCACAAGGATGTCACTGACGAAAGGGTTTCCAAACCTCGACAAGCCCAGGGTCCCAAGGTGGGGCCCAGCCTTCCCATCATCCCTCAGTGTAGAGGTTGCTGCAGACTCATCAGAATATTATAAACAAAACATCTTCATCCCACATATATGGATATTTACCACACAAGGTTAATCCTGGCTTCCTGGAATGTACCATGTATCAGCCTTACCCTGAGCCCTGCACACACACATGGACTGGCATAACCATTACCTTCTTTGAGCAGAGAAGGAAACTGAGGCTGGAAAATGAAGGTGAAGAGTCACCCAGCTGATAAAGCAGCAAGGTCGGGTCAAGGCCCACCTTGCTCCAGTACTACACCCCACCTCAGGCGGCACCGTGACAGCATCAAGAGGTATGGACACCCACCCTGAGCCAGCATCCACTGAACTCCACTGAACCAGAGCAGAGTTGTGCACTTGGGTGCTGTTTCTATATCCCACTTCTTTCTGATGCTGTGTATTTATGGCTCTGGACCCCCTCTTGAAGGACCACAGCAGGTCCTTGGAGAGGAGCAGAGACATTCCTCATATGGTACGTATTGCGCAGAATACATATAAAGACATGTAAACACATAGACAGCCTACACTTGCATCTGAATGCACATTAGCACACTCTGTGCATGTGTGTACAAGCACAAATAAACATACGTGCATACTCGCATGTGTGCACGTGAGCACATACATGCATCTATACTGTGTGCATGCTTGCTTGTATGTGTACATACATAAAAGCAGCATATCTCTGCATGTTCACATGTTCACATGTTGCAGGTTTATATATGAACTACTAGTGTACCCACACGCTTACACACACCCCTCCTGGACACTCAGGTTTACTGTTCTTCTTTCCAGAGCCCACACATGATCCTGGCTTGCTGGTCCATTTCCCACTCTGCGCTCACATCGAACTTGTCCCCTCCCACCAAAGCGCCCTGCAGCTGGGCCTTCCATCCTAGATCTTTGTTTATTTTATGGAAAGTTTAATGAGTAAACGAACTGCCTTTCCAGACTGTGTTTCTCATCACTTTCTTGGGCTTTTTCTTCTAACTCGTGAAAAAGAGGAAACTTCAGCTTAATACAAGTAAATGAAGTTGAAGCCCTGCCCACCCCCGCTCCCCACATCCCAAAGAGAAGTGTTATTCCAAACTCGGAAACCACACTCTGTATCCCATTCCAAACCCAAAGCCTTTGCCATGGCAGTCCCGGCCTTCCACTCGCTCATCCTCCCCACCACCACCCCCATCTGCCCAAGATGCCAGAACCTCCTCCTAGCCAAGGGTTCACGTGAGCAGCAGGTGAGCTGCAGCAACTCTCGGAATGAAGAGAAATGGAAGCCAAATGCTCCCCTCCAAGCTACAAAACTCAAAGGCTGCACCCAAAGCTGCAGAGACACAATTCGGGTCCAGTTGACAGCTGGCCCAGGGGCCAGTATTTTACGACAAGCTGTCCTCGTTCTAGGACAGTGAAGCAGGCAGCCAACACCATAGCAAACAGGTTCCTGACTGCGTCTGACCGGGGGTGTCTGTCACAATGGGCTTCTGCTTTGACCTGGGCTCAAGAAGGCCCCAGAGACAATCTACTGCAGCAAGACATCAGCAAGACATACGGGTTCCCCAGACAAATGGAACAGATCACAACTGGCAGTAACGGGGACTCACAAGGAAGGGGTAGAGGGGACACCAACCTAGTGCCAGGATCAGTAGAAACTTCACTACCACAATCTGTAGCAATAGGTGAGCCTGGACCTGAGAGGTCACAGTAAAAGAAACGCACAGTTCAGAAACGTTGACATCATGGCCACAATAGTCTCCACTATCTGGGTTCACCCCCACCTGAGCAAATAAGCCCTTGGGGGAGCAGATCCCCCTAGTTCTGAGACAGAGCTGGACTCCCATCTCCTTAGAATTCACGTGAGCAGCCAGACATGGAACCTTATCAACCAGACATTAATCATCTGCGGCAATTAGATACCCAAGACCACGCGCAGGGAATCTGATGAGCCCAGAACAGAGGAAGCCTGGAGCACTACACAGAACCCCTGGGTAAGTAACAGTGAAAGAGACGAAGGCACCGCATAGCCACAGCAGAGAGCTAGGCTACCAAGCGTGGATTACCCAGCAGTGAGGTGTAATTGCAAGGATGAGCGTGAATGTGATGCTTCCCTTCCAAAACAATTCGAGGAACGTCAAAACTATTCTCCTCTGGGCTGGTGTGACTCATGTTTTTAATAGAAGAACTTAATTTATTCAGGAGGAATTTGGGCTCAGAAAAACATTGTCTAAGAAACACTCATTTTATACCCCGGACAACAGGAAGTGTCAGCACCGCCCTGAAAGTAAAAATAAAGATCCTGAGCCAGTCTCCCAGACCTTGCCATGAGCCACGGGGTGTGTCCCCCAAACACGGAAACTAAGGGCAGTGAAATTCAAAGAGAACGTGGAGAGTTAAGTCAGACAGGTCCTAGCTCAGCCCAGTGGCCCCAGGCAAGTCCTGTGGCCTCTCGGGGACACATCAGGACGATACCTGTGGAAGAAACTTGGCAGTGATGCACAGGGGCGCCTGGACCACTCCCCAGAGGGGCAGCCTACATGACCAAGTACATAGGCACCCAGCTAAGGTGGATCTTTTTCCTGATCTCCAAGGACAGGATGGCACAGCTCCCCACATCTACCGAAGAAAGACAAGCTGCACACTGTGGCCATCTGGAATTGTTCTGTCTAGAAGGGCAGGGTGAACAGGAACAGCACCCACAGAGAGACTGAGCCCAGGAGACTGGCCCAGCCTACTCTGATTCTTAGATTCCAAAGATAGCATAGGGAACCTCGGATCACGGATCACCATAGATTAGTTGCCTCTTCGGCAAAGGCGATGCAACGGCCTGCCCCGTATGTTCCCAGCTGGTATCTGCAGAGACCCCAGAATGCACAAAATCCTAGCCTACCTCTGCCAGGACTCCAGCAAGTGACAAGGTTTCCACAAAATCTGAAACTAGGGTGTGTGGGCTACAAGCTTCCCATAGCCTCTGTACCTGGCAGGATACTGTGGCATTTTCTGTCCCTTTTCCTTCCCAGTGGACATTCTTATTCATATAGGCCCAGCAGGTCCTAGTTGGTACTACCTGTCATCCTGAAGGAGAGGAGGGATCACAGGAGCTGAGGCACCCACCTCCATGTGTAAGAGGACTCAGCAGGGGAGTTTCCTTTTTGATGGTGCTGGAATGAAGGATGCTATCAGATGTTGGTGTCAAACGTGCTGGGACTGAGTGTTACTGACCAAGGTCTCTCTCTGTCCCTGTCCCTCAGTCTCCTCCCCGCCCCCACCCTGCAATTAAGAACAGATATGCAAATGTCCCTCCCCAAATCTTCCCCAGCCCTGCCCCAGCCAAGGGAGAGGCACTAATTTATAAGTTGCAGATAATGTCACCGACCATTCATCCAAATGTGTCACTAACATCCCATTAGACTGTAATTATTTTTTAATTAAAACTAAGAAAACTGGCATGCCTGAGCCGACTTTATGCATCTGTTATGGGTTAAAATAGCTTTTAAAAAATGTTTCAGAGACCACAGTCTATTGTGGCCGCGGCCTCTGCCAAAGAAAACGCAAGCTTGCTTATTTTCTCCATGGGGCGCAACAGTGCCTGTGTGTGCCGGCACAGAATCGGCTGGCCGTGAAAAGAATTCTAAATAAAACACAAACATGGAATTTGGCAAGGCCACAGAAGCAAGCTTAAGACTAATTCCAGCATGCGGACGACGCTCACATAGTAAGTCTGGCTCCAGCATAAATGAAACCAGGCACTGTAAAATACCGCGGCAAGTCGGAGCCTCAGCTTAAAGAGACAGGACGCTGACTGCAGGTATCCGCGCTTAGAGAGCCAGCTCGCGTTGCCTCCATAAATCCATAGGCTATTAGCTGTCCGCATCCAGCCAATCCCTTCTTAAAGAGATGCGTGTTAGGAGAGAAAGGAAGGGTAGATCAAGGAATGAAAACCATCACTTTGCACTTGACTTTCCGGGCTGAGATTCTGGGGGTGGGGGACTGTGCTCTTTATCTCAATTAGAGCAGAAAGGCCCTGAGACCTCAGACACACAGACCCAAAATGGAAGAGAGGCAGCACGAAAAGCGTAGGTGGAAGATAAGATGCCCAGAAAGGACGGACAGGGCTGGAAGTCAGAGCTGGCTGGAGCCGCACCAGAGGAATATCTCCACCCAGGAAACGGCTGCTGTGACGGTAATTACAGTTATAACAACAATAAAACCTAACAGTGACACCAGACCAGCTGCTGCTTGAGGCAGTGAGCGTATCACAGCCGGGGAAGACGCAACAGGAACATTTCTGAAGTTACCACGCCTCAGTTTCCCC
Source organism: Chionomys nivalis (assembly GCF_950005125.1). NCBI lineage: Eukaryota > Metazoa > Chordata > Mammalia > Rodentia > Cricetidae > Chionomys > Chionomys nivalis. The sequence goes on along the minus strand of NC_080095.1, from coordinate 19,712,071 downwards.
ATCTGCAAAGTGGGCGTGATAACAAAGCCTTCCTCACAGAGCAGGGCGGGAAGTGCTGAAGAGAAGCTAGTGGTAAGCGTGGGTCCTGTTGTCACGGCCGACCGGACTCAGTTGGCAGCATTCCCACCTTTCAGATGAGGACAGAGGCTCGCTCACCCACCCACAGTCACAACTTGAACTCAACATCCACTCCCAAGCCTTTGGTCTCCCTGCACACATTCATGGGCGGCTACACTCTGGACTGGCCACCAGGTCTTGGCGTAGGTACGGTGATCTCCCCAGCAGGTACTGGGAAGAGAATCTGTCTTCAGAGACACACTCACACCAAGGTCGCAGCAGGTTGCAATGCTAAGCCATGTCAGCATGCACCACAACCCAGGAGGAACACGCCTGTACCAGAGACACACCAGACAGCTGGTGCTGTCGTGACAGCGTACACTACATTCACATACAGAATCACAATACACCTACAAACAGCAATATAAACACACATTGGTATGCACACACGGATACAAACACAGACACAGCGACACACCTACCTATGGGCACAGGTATATGCATGCACACACACACACATACACACAGGGCTCTTTATTACAGAGACTACGCCAGGCCCAACAACCCTGGCAGAGGCAATGGGAAAATGGAGTGATGACATGAGGCAATGTTTGGCTCCCAACAAGAAGACTTAGAGTCCTTTCCCTCAGGCCCCAGTTATCCCTGCAGGTCTGCTAAGATAGCAGACTAGGCTGGTCCTACCACTAGCCCCCACCCACCTTCCCAACCCAGAGCTGAGCCAGCTGTCAACTGGCCAATGCGAAAGCTACCTGTCCAGGTGTGACCAGGACGTCCCCGGCTGCATCACCCATAGAAGCCACAGACTGACTCTCAAGAACTTCCAGCAAACACACTCAGGAAGGTAGGGCTGAGGACAGGGCTCCTTAACGTCAGCCCCTGCTCCCCCAGAGGTTGTCACCCAGCATGGTGACATCACTACATTCTGGTGGGCTCTGAGATCTTCTTCCTGAGATGATGCCTGGTGTCCTAGAAGACATGGGCTAAAAATACTCCTGGCTTCTCAGAGCTGGTTTGCAAAAATAATTATGTTTTCTTAAAAAAAAAATAGTTTATAGGCAAATGTGTGTCCAGCTATTTTTAGCTTCTATTCAACTCAGTTAATTTTTTCCTCATAATCATTACAGGCTTTTTGAACCCCCAACTCCAAATACATTCACACTCTCTCTATACTCTCGACTTGACATGGGTTGGACTGGTGAGGACAGATGTGGCCACAGAGCTTGTTGTGGAGCCTGAGGAGAACTGGCCAGAGGTCCTAGGCAGCTGAGAAACATGACATTCCTGTGGCCATCTTCTCAGGGACCCACTCTGGAGTCTAGCAGTGGAATATCACAGTGTCTAGAACTGCCCCAGCAGACCTCAGCATCTCCCCAAAGGAACCAAAGTGGGGTTCCTGGCCTGGAGAAACCTACAGTCCAACAACAAGGGGAATGCGGGGGGGGGTTGGCTAGTGAGACCCCAAATATTCTACACGCCCGTGACTAAATCAGTGCAAGCCATGTGTGACCTTATTTAGAAAAGGATCTCTGTGGATAAAATTAAGGATTGTGATATGAGACCACCCTGGTGAGTCTACATGAACTCTTAGTCCATTGTCTAAAAGAGGATGTGGCACATTGCTGAGGGAATCACGTGGCTACAAAGGCAGGGATTAAGGTGATGGGACCAGACACCAAGGGACTCCTGGAGTTACTTGAAGGTGGATGGAGCAAGGAAGGACCCTCAGCCACAGCCTCTAAAGGAAGCCAACGCCTCGGCTTTGCATCTGTTACTTCCTCAACACCCAGCTTGTGTTCACTTACCACAGACAGGCATGGGACACTCACAAAGGGCATGGGAGAGAAGGCACAGCCCTGAGCAATCATCTATACAGAAGTATCATAACTACTGTGCCAGTCTACAAGGGACCCAAAGCCACTCACTAGACGCCCTTCCTCCAGTCGCGGGAGTGAGGCCGGCAAAAGGATCCTCTGTGAGACAGAGAAATCCCCGAGGCTCAGAGAGGGCACTGTGTTTCCCTTCTTAACATGGAACTTCTTTTCTGTCACCCAATCTGCCTAGGTTTCCTCCCCAAATCTTCATACTAGGTGAATGTTTAGCTGACTGCTTAAAACCAGCTAACTGAGAAGACAAAGTTGTTGAGGGGAGTTAAGGAGCTGAGACCCTCACAAAATATTAAATCAAGTAACTCAAAGCAATGCTAAGCCCGAGTCAGTGGGGCCTGGCTTCACATCACACCCAAGGTGCACTGACTATGAACCTTCAGTCGGTTCCCATCTCTCTGAAGAACATCTTCCTTAGCTCTAACACCCAACAACTGGAGCCTTGTGTAACATGAGCAAGGACACAGAATGGGACAGCCTCTGTAGAAAAGTTGAGCAACCGCCTTCAAACTAAACGCAGGGTCATCTATGATCCAACTATACCACTTCTAGGTACACACCCAAAAGAACTTAAACAGATGTGTACGCCCAGGGTCACAATGGTAGTGTTGACACCAGGCTGTGGAAGCTGTTCAGTGCCCACTAATGGATGGATGCAAGAGCAAATGTAATCCAAGGGACTAGGACACAGTCCTGAATGGAAAGACATGATGACCCCTGCTACCCGATGAGCCAAGGAACGTAGACACTTCATCCCACCCATACAAAGGCCCTGGAGCTGTGGCATTCATACAAACAGGAAGTAGGACAGTGGCTGCCGGGAGCTAGGAGAGGAGAAATGGAGTCATTGTTCGAGGGGAGACTGAATTCTGTTGGAGATGAGACAGTTCCAGAGGGCTGGAGAGATGGCTCAGTGGTTAAGAGCATTGCCTGCTCTTCCAAAGGTCCTGAGTTCAATTCCCAGCAACCACATGGTGGCTCACAACCATCTGTAATAAGGTCTGGTGCCCTCTTCTGGCCTTCGGCATACACACAGATAGACCATTGTATAATAAATAAATATTTAAAAAAAAAAAAAAAGAGAGAGAGAGAGAGTTCCAGAGATGGAAGGAGGTGACCGGCACATAACTGCAATATACTCAGAATAACTAGAGTGCATACTTAAAAAACGGCAAATAAATAAATAAAGGGATTAGGGTTGCAGCTGAATGGTGGCGCACGCCCCAGCAAGCTCAGGGCTCTAGATGTAGCCATCAGCACCGGCAGTGATAGCCACCTACCGGAATTGTAAGTCTTACAGATAGTTATTAACAATAAAAAAATATTTCAGGTGGGATAGGAGCACCACAAGAGGCAGGCGGATCTCTGAGTTTGAGGCCAGCCTGGTCTACAGACCGAGTTCCAGGACTACACAGAGAAACCCTGTCTCAGGGGGAAAAAGAAACTTCATGGCCCTGCCTTCGAACTACTGTGACCTGCAATCCACCAGGGGCTGAGACTGCCACTCAGTCGATACCGTGCTTGTCTAGCGTGCACAAGACCCTGAGTCTGATCTCCAGGACCACAGGAACTGGGCGTGGTTGCACAGACCTGCAATGCTAGCCCTGAGAGAGAGGCAGCAGGTTCAAGGCTGACCTAGGCTACCTGAGACCCTCTCTCAAACACAGAATTAAACAAAAGCCTGGGGCATGCACAGCATGGGCCACCAATCCTTGGCTTCTCTTATGATTAAACACAGAATAAATGAGATGGCTAATAAAAACACAAGGAGATTCAGAGTATCAGAACCAAGTCTAAATGTAACTAAGGCCAGGTTAACCTCAGTTAGAGTCACAGACACACACTCCCACCCAGCAGAGCAGGCCTCACCCATCACCCAGTCGCCACCTTATTAAGAAAGGCAATAATTAATGTCCAGTTTTATGAACTGATCCCATCTGCCTGTTTCTGCAGATAGTCACTTCGGTTTTGCATTAACCTCCTTGGAGAGGACCCGAGCCCTCCGACCCCTTCTACAGAAACCACAAAATATAGACGATCTTATTATCCAGGGCCCATAGGAGCTCTGTGATTCATGTGCCTCCCCCTACTTGTACCCGCCAGGTAGAAGCTGCAAGAAGGGCAGCAGTACCTGGACTCAGGAAACACCGTCCGATACCAATCATGCTCCATCTCAGATGCCGGAGTCTTCCGCACTTGTGCATTCCGGGAGAAGCCAACCCCCAAGGAGAGTCTGGATTCAAAACACAGAAGGCCCTAGCCAAGGATCTCATGTGCACTGGGATTGTGAAGACCTGCTGACCGCCACTTGGAGGGACCACTGTTAGATATAAATCCCCAAGGGAGAAAGAGAAGTCAAGGGTACTGCCTCCACCACCTGTGACTACGTACCGAGGTAATGTGCCACCTCCTGGTATTAAATAATGATGTCCAGAGAGGGGACCATAGAACTGGTCAGGGCATGGATCCTCTAAGGTCTAATGGGGACTGGGAAACCTCAGACTTCCCATGGCTTCTTCCCACCGCTGGATTAAACTGGTCAGTCTCAATTGTGCTTGGATAAACTGCATTTCATGGTTTCAACTACTGGGACTTATAGTAAGATACCTGCAGCAGACAGCCTTCCCCTTCTGCCCCTGCCAAAGACTGGGAAAACGGGAGTCATTTTATTCACCTTCGCAAGCTCAGGGGCTGAGTTCAGTCCCCAGCAATAGAAGAGGGAGAAAACAAAAATAAAGTCAAAATCGTAATTCTTATGTATACTTATAATTTTTAAAAAAAAAAAAAAATCCCATGATCACGTCCCTGTACCACTGCAGCATTCAATGTGTTCTCCCATCCCATGCCACAACAGCAAACTCGGCTTCTCCCTGAGTGTGGGGCCTGACTACAGAGTAGGAAGGAAGCAAGCAATCCTCCGCAGACTCCTTGACTATGGACCTGCCCTGCATCTTCTCACCTTGTTGGGGCCCCTGAATATCCAGCAACGTCCTATGCACCTGCATACAGACTCTGCCACAATCTCAGGACAAGCAGATAGCACAAAGATGGCCAGTGGCAGGCCGGATTCCCACCCAGACACCAGAAACCCAGTCTTAGGATAATTTGCCAAACTAGTCTTGTGTGGGGCTACCTCTCTTCGTTATGTCATACATGAAGGCCCAAGTCAAAGTGACCACTGTCCAAGCAGGTTGAAAGGCAGCCTTTCCCACCTCCTACTCAGGCATCTCCAGCACATTCTGGTCCTCACACACCCCAGGGTTCCATTTCTAGGTGTGGTCAGTAAAACAAAGAACCCAGGGGATGCTCTCGGGGATAATGTCCGAGCATCGGTTGGTTTCTCACCAGCACGCTCCGTGTATGTCAGGCAGGTCCAGCTCCTGCAGCCCAGGAGTGGGGAGGTGACGGGCAGAAGCACATCTTCAAGGTCAAGCAGAGCTCGGGCTACCCTTCTGCGGGTTTGGGGCTGTGTGATCTCAAAAGGGTAACCTGTGCTCCCTAAGCGGAGCACACTCAGACAAGATGTCAGGCAAGAGCCAGAGCTGGTGCATCCTGGGTTTTGTAGATAACAGCAGCAAGTCCTAAGAGCATTGAGAGCGATGGCCCTTGCTCCCCCTTTCATTCATGCTAAGAAGCTGGCAGGTGAGGAGAGGCACAGAGCGGGCAGACTGGCCATCACAGGGCCTCTGTACCCAAGGTCATCCAGCCTGATAGCTCAAGCCGTGGCAACACCCTGGCAGAAGTTTCTCAGCGCCCTCCCAAAGAGAGTATTTTTGCCCCATTTGACAAATGAGGAAACTGATGCTCAGAGAAGGAAAGTGGGCAATCCTAGGGTCGTGCATTCATATCCATTAGCACAGAGACTGGGACCAAGGATGTCCCAGGTCTGAAGCTTCCTTTGTTAGTACATGTGAATCATGTCAGCGTAATTCAAACAAGAGTCTATGCTGCAGTTCCCAGAGACTGGACAGCATCCATAGAGGCACGGAGGTCTCAAAAGAGGGACATGCACAGGAGAGGCAAAGAAAAAAGGAAAAACTCATCGGAGTCCCAGGACCACATACATGGCTCAGTGTTGTCACAATGCTACCTGCTGCCAAGTCCAGTGCACAGGGCATCAAGCCTGGTGGTGCCGTGGAAATTGGTTTGTAATCATCACTGACAGATGTCCTTCACTAGTTCTCAGTGTGAACTCAAGGGGTCTCAGAACGCAGGCTGGGCATGTGGCACCATCAGAAGAATGCTTGCCTCGCCCACATGAAGCCCTGGGTTCAGTCCTTAGCACGGTACAAAACAAGGCACGGTAGTATAGACCTGAAATCCCAGTACTGCCAGTTAAGACTGGAGATCTGAAGTTCAAGGTCAAGGCAGAGCCCGAGAGACATAAATCCATTCTTCATGCCAGCCATGCATGTCTTACAGTGTCTTCCTCACCGCCTGGCGCACTTTCCTCACCTAGATGACGAGATGTCCAATCAGGACCACTGATCCTGGTTCACTAGGGTTGATTTGAACCTCAGGTCACGCATAGCAAACTCCTCTCTGGATGGGATTCCCTCCACGTGGAGGGTGGTACCCAGCCTCTCCCGCCACTGTCAAATCCCCTTCAGAGGAGCCTGTGGCTGCCTAGCGCTGAGGTCTGTGATGTCCACAGCCAGTGCTGGGTCTTCGTATCCACTAACTGCTTGGAAGTGCTGCATCCAGCGCTGCATTAAAAATTAATTACACATGCTATTTTATTGCCAGTCCATAATGTAATGAGCACCAGCTGTGCTAAACAGCCAAACTCCTTTTTAAGACAGCTATAAAAAAAAAAAAGGAAGAAAGAAAGAAAAAGAAACTGCTCTTCCAAATGCCTCTCCTGTCAGAGCAGAAAAAACAGCAACATCTTGTACAGATCTGAACAGAATTCTTTGATTGAGCTTTGCCTTCCGAAGGGCCAGCAGAGGGTGACAAGGTGTCTGCAGAGAGTGCAGTAGCGTTTGTGTGGCTGGGATGACCCCTTTCATCGGAGGGCAGTCGCCCCCGTGAGTCCTGCCCTGATGGGCCAGCTGCAGCCCCTTCCTGACCCCACCGCCCAGAGTGCTGAAAGGTGCGATTTGCTGGTTACATGGACAGTGGCCTTTTTTTTTTTTTTTTTTTTTTTTTTTTTTGAGTCCACTAAATACTTGTCAAGTTCGGCTACCTCTGCCAACAAGAACACAAGCATCCCGAACACCCAGTAGCCTTGCAGCTCTCTATGGCCACTGCTGGAATGCTTCCAGTCAGGGGGATAGTGTGCAGGTCTCGGGCAGGCCCTGGAAGACAGCAGTTACAGTGGGCCATCCCACGATGACCCAGACACGAGAGTCGATCTTAGAACCTAGCCCCCAGGAACTGGCAGCCATGCTGTAAATGTCAGTCATAGGGCAAAACCACCAATGTCTCTGTTGTATAGGCATCGTGCAGGGATAAATGACTGAATTTTTTGTTTTTTTGAGACAGAGCCTCACATGGGGCAGGATACTCTATAAACTTGATGTGTAGGTGAGGATAACCCTGAACTTTTAATCCTCCTGCTTTCATTTCCCAAGTGTGAGAATAATGTGCTAGCCCCACATGCCTGCTTTACACAATGTGGGGCGAGGGATTGAACCCAGAGCTTCACGCCTGCTAGGGAAGCACTCCACCACCTGAACTACATCCCCAGAAGGGCTCTCTAAATTTTTAATAACTCCACCGAACCAGCCATTGACAAAGGGACCCGGAGAGCTCAGAAAGTGTCCCGCCCCCCCAAAAACATTACACCGCAATTGAGCTCACAAGCGTGCTCTCACTTCTCCCCAAAGGTCATCACACACCTGCCTCACACTCAGTCCCTACTACACCCTCGTGGCCCTCCACCTTTGTTCCCCACGGAGGCTTGAATGCCACCCTCCTACCCCTGCCGCCCAGCACCCAGCACACCACACCCACCAGGCAGCGAAACCCAAGGAGAACTGCCAACCTCTGTCCTCTGGGAGAGTGGCTGCCCTGTGAGCCCCTGCTGCTAATCAAACCCAGTCCAGGAAGAAACTCCAGCTCCATCTTCGTTTTGGTACGAAATGTGCAGCGGGCAGACCATATCATTAACATAAAACTTCCCGAAATAAGGCCGCTTTCCAGGCAGACTGTATTAATCGCATCAAGCCTCCACAGCTAGGGTGGTCTGATCCCAGGCATCCCATTGGAGGGCTCCGGTTATAAAAAAAAAAAAAAACAGAAAACGAACACTGGGATATAATTGAAGGAGGAGAAAACGATAGATTCTACTGTTAAACCCTACTATTTACTTACAGGTATTCTTTTATCTTTATTGTCCCTTTAACCCATGCCAAGAAACCCCAGACTAGTTAAATAACACAGCAAGCACAATTTCAGTAGAAAAGTAAATTGAATTTAACTTTACAAGATTGCCCTGTGATTTCAGCATATACTAATGACTACAACTGACTCCCTCTATTAAATCCAAACACTTCCACTTCCCTGAGCCTGGATGCTGTGTGTTCTTGCGTGAGATCTTGAACTTCGCCAAGCACATGCATTAATCACTCTGGCTGATGACCATTTACAGCTTCTAAATATGCAATGAAGTTCCTCGGTTCCTGTCCCACCTCCTAACGCCGGTGCACGATGAAGCTAGCCAAGAGACAAAATGCTTTTAAGCATGGAAACCAGGGATGCGGTTTAAAGGAAGCTCTCGCCCAGTGCCAGATACGTTACGCCATCAGGTTGCAGAAACCCCTTCTGCTAGCATATGAATCATATCGTCTGCGGGGCTTGTTACATGCCGAGTGCTGTTCTGAGTATCTGCCCTAAATGACCTCACAAGTCCTCCAAACAACTGTAGAGCAAGTCCTATTCTTACGCCCATTTCACAGACAAGAGACTGGAGGAGCAGAGAGGACAGAGAATGACTTGGGTGCGGCCACATGGCTAGCTACATACTTCACCCACTGAGGCAGCCTGATACGTTCTGAAGGCCAGTTTTTGATCTTGATGTCTCAGAGTAAGGAAGAATTGAGGACAAGATGGAGTCCAGTGAGTTTCAGCTGTCATTTGAGTGTCCTCAGATTCTGCCTTGAGACCCTAGCCAGGCCCAGACCCACAAAGGCCCAACTCGTTCTAGTCCACAGATCCACGCACGTATGCAAGGAACCTTGCTTTTCAATAGTACATTCATATATATGTGAGGGGATTAGTTCTGGGTTTTTGTTTTTAACAGGAAAGGGAGATGAGGCTTAAAGAGGGACAATGACATGTTCAAGGCCTCTCTGCTCCTTGGATGGCAAGGGACAGGCCAGTTGGCTGTGGCTCTTGACTGCACAGCCACCTTGATAAATCCGAAACGATCTTTCAGCTGCCAAGAGCATCTTGACTCAAGGCCACAGAGGATCTCTGTGGAATTCACAAAATAATGAACCTCTGTGTCCCTTCTTCCAGCTAGAAGCATCTGAGGGAAGCGTGGGTGAGGGATCCCAGCAGGACCTGGGTGTATCTGGGTAGCTTTCTCTCCTATGAAATCACACCCTTCTATTAAAAAAAAAAAAAAAAAAAAAAAAAAAAAAAAAAAAAAAAAAACAAAGTGTGTTCATGGGCATGCAATTAACCTGTGCGAAGCTCAGGCCTCCTGAGTTAATTTGAAGAGATAGGTTCAAAGCGCCCTGATCAGAAAAGGGACAGAGCGCACTGAGTAGTGCCGTGTTCAGAGGCCCCTCCCTTCTCGAGAGTTCCTGGCGATTTTATGCCTCCTCTGCATCCACTAATTAAACAGGCACTAAAAACACTTCAGCAAACAGCCCAGTGCCAGAAACAGAACCAAAGGGACAAAACCCACTGGAAGAGGACACTTGAACGTGTTCAAATTGACCAGAAAATACAGCACAGAGGTACGGAGCCTGATGCAGGCTAAGTTAACAAGGCAGAACAACGGCTAAGAACAGTGCTGGATATGGGGCAAAGAATGGGAAGAAAAACAGCAGGTCCCTTAGGAGCCAGCTCCTCTAGTGAGGCCCCAAGGCTCACCCTCGCTGCTCCTCCCCTCCCCAGAAGTGGAATCACCACACAAGGGCAGGACGGTTCAGAGCCCTGAAGTTCATGGTGGCCACTGTACCACAGATGAAGCAGCCGTTTCCTCTCTGCGTTCCTCCCTCCCTTCCCATTGGCCTCAGGATAGATCTCCATGCCCGTACTGTGAGCTGAAGGTAGGCAAGAGACCCACATACTTGACTCTGCCTGCATCTGCACATGGCCTACTAAGGACCTTTTATGAACTAAGGCATGAGCAAATCGGAGCTGAGATCTTGGGGTTCTAAAGCTCACCTACAAAGTGGGAAAGGAAAACCTTGGCACAGTCACATATGCCTCATACATGACAGACTGACACACTAAGAGAACAAGTAGTGAGGACAGATTGACAGCAGACTCCCCTGGCTGCCAAGGCCCTACAGACCTTATCTGTCCTCCACTGGGCCTAAGCAGAGGTCATGTGGCTAAATGAGCTAACCCCAAGACTAAGCCCCATTCTTGAATAGGGCTCAGTCATGGCCTCCCAGTCTTTGTCCCTCCACTCATTTGTAAAACAGGGACAGGAATGGTTTCTGCTCGCACTTGACACAAAGGTACCAGGAGAGCCGGGTCAAATCAAAGGCAGCTCAGGCATCCACTCCGGCAGTTCCTAAGGAGGGCCAGCCCAGCAGAGGGTTACACACACCCCAGAGGCACCCCAAGACAAAGAGATCATGTTTCTACATGCAGAACCTGACCAAGTCCAGCCATAAACACTCAGGCTGAAAGTGCAGCCCCCTAAGTGGGTGCGGGGCTGCAAGGCTATAACACGTATTACAAGGATCTAGGGAGCAGGGCAGCTGCCCAGACCAGCAGGCACCCCAAGCTTGGTGAGCAGGGTCTCCCACAGATTCCCAAAACAGATCTTCCAAGCCACATGAAGCTTCAGTCACCTTGGGGAACAGGCTGGCCAGGAAGGGAGTCTTGTAAGTTGTTTTGGTCTCTGCTGTATGCACTCAAGACATAAGCCCAGGAAGGAACCAGAACTCCTGGTCCTGATGTCAGATCCAATGACATAACCACCTGTCAAGGCAGGAGTATGGGGCGGAGGGGAGGGGAGGGAGGTACTGAAGGCTGCCAACCACCCCACTGACAGGGAGACCAGGGAGGTCTTACCCCTGAGCAGGGGCTACTTGTGACCTTGTGCAAAACCCAATCTCCAACAAGAGAGGTCCCTGAGACGGGGTCAAAGAAAAGCAAAGCCTCCCCAATCAGAATACTTTTCTTTCATAGCTCGACTCAAGAGAAAGCCTGCAACGTGCCTGGCAACGAAGCAGGGACAAATTGAATGTGTACCAGTGCTGCAGCCACCCCTCTCCCTTCCTGGCCCTGGCCACGGAAACCAGGCCACAGCTGCTCGCCACGTGAGTCTGTGTCAGCATCCTGGCTCCCGAAGCCACAGTGTGTTGCAAACCAGGCCCCACCATGAGGCTGCAAGGAGGGCCTTCTCCCCTCGATCTCGTGGGGACCCCAGGCCACAGAAGTCTGCGTTTGTGGGGAGACAGAGCAGGCCCTGCCACAACCTGGCTGTGGGTCCCCTTTGTGTGACCAGCAGCTTCAATGACCTCCAACAGCAGCAGAGGGAACTGGAGCAGTCTAGGGGCTGCCCAGAGCTACCAACCTTCACAGTCTCCGCCCCAGACTCCACAGTGTTTCACTGCTACCCGTGGCCACAGCTTTTTTAAAAGGCTCCTCTTTGGGATGACTTTTTTTTTTCCCTTCCCTCTAAGTTAATGGGCAACACATTGTCCCAAAGAGAAAGTCAGCATTTTGAACAGCTCCAGCACAATACACAGACAAGCCAGGATTCCTCTCCTACCCTTGTCTGGGGTGGGTGGCAGAGCGGCAGGGGCAAGGGGTAGAAGAAAACTTCAGATGTTACGTGTTATCCAATTAAACTTGACTAAACAGCCCAAAGAGATGAAACTTGGAAGTTGGGCAGTGCGTTCCGGGAGTGAGTCTCAGAATTTGGGGGTGGGAGGAATGCGTGAAAGCGATGGCCCCCTGACACCCTAGGAACTGTCTCGAGTTTACAATTCAGTTGACATCCTTTGCCACTTCCTCTGTCATCCCCCCCAAAAAAAAGCTTTCTGAGAAAGGGAGGGGAGGTGCATCTCCCCTGGGACCCCACCTTGGGCCACCAGCTCTGCCCGGGGCACAGCCCGCCATCCCAGGAGCCCGCCTCCCCCACCGCAGCGGCTCTGTTACCTGACAACTGACACTGGCATCCAAAGGGAGCCTCCATCTGACCCTCACCCTGAGTCCCGTCGCCCGAGACAGGGCGTGCGCCACAGCAAGGCAGCGGGAAGCAGGGTGGGAGAGCGCCCAGGGCACGCAGAGGTGAAGTAATCACGGATGTGGGAGGGTGGGAAGAGGAGGCAGCTATGGGGGCCATCGGTGGCAGCTGGGCAGGCCTGCACGGCCCTGGAGAAAAAACAATAGAAAAGACCGGTCAGTTGGGCCCTGGACTGTACAAGAGGCTTAGGGCATAGAGGGGGCTCGGGTCACAGGGCTACAGCACAGCCTCCAAGAGGGTTTGGCCTCAAGGACACCAGCCTTTTAGGGATGGCAACTGGAGTACGGGCAAGGGACAAGGGATCAGGGTGCACAGTAGAGGGACTACACCTATAGCTGCCAGATAGTTTCTGAGGGACCCTATCTTTCGGGGCCTAGTGCAGGGTGTTAGGGCACAGAAGGCCCGTAAGGGCAGTACTCCCAGTTAAGATTCCCCACGTGGGGTCTTCCGGAACAAACTAGAACAGGCTTCAATTGAGGATTTGTTCTCTCAAAAGATGAACAACCTCTTTTTGTACACGGTAGGAAGCTGTACTGTATCAGGATAGGTTCTTTGGACAGGCCCAAGTCACCTCAAGGCTGCTTCCAAGGCTCTGAACCCTGATGACTTCCTGCCTAGCTCATCACCTGAGGCCTCTCTCCAGGCCCTGACAAGCAGCACCCAGGCCCCAGCAGCTCACGAGAGGCCTGACCTCCTCCTCCTCCTCCCTCTACCACAAGAAGACCTAGCACGGCCCAGACCCCTCTGAATGTCTTCACCACAGCTCAGGAGTTTCCCCACTCCCTCACGTGACAGCCAGTGACAGCAATGAATAGGGGGGCTAGGGAGCTGCTGCCTCGCCCCCACCCAGTCCCACAGTGAGTCTCCAATGCCAGCAAGGCCTGCGTTTGATTTGGCCGTTTATCTTACATGGTTAAGAGACCACCAGGGCAAAACATTTGTGTGAAGCCCTTGCCAAAACCACAAGTGAAGAAGCCCAAATTCCCTGGGTAAATAATCTAGCCGAGAAGCATCAGGGAGACAAGAAAACATCAACAAGATGATGGGCAGCTAAGCGTCATCAGCCCTGCAGGGGAGGCCAAAGCCTCATCTCCTGGCACCTGCAGATCTGCGCAGGTGGGCATCTGCCTACCCCACTGCCACCACGGGGAACTCCCTCCTCCCAGGAGAGCCACAATACCATGCACGCCCAGTAGAAGCCGGAACCCTGTCAATCTTCTCCAATCCAGTTCTCTAACATACCCCTGAGCAAAAGAATGAAGGATACCCACTGCACAGACCCAAACAGATGCCACAGCTGCAGAAAACAGCAAGCCTGAGCAGTTGCAGGTCTCCTCAAAACCACACTGCCAGCGTGTAATATAGGCTAAAGGTACTCAGGGCATTTGAGGAGCGTCCCCAGCTCAGAGCTCACCGCTGCCCAGCCAAGAGGTCAGAGCCGGCATTGACACTGTTGGACCCCACTGAGGTAGAGATATACTCATACAAGGACCAGGATGTTTCTGGGCTGGTACAGCCCTTGGAGGGTATGGTCAATAAGCCCAGTAATGGTTCCTATACCAAACATAGCAGAAAGTCACACCACCATTTTCTTATGGGACTCAAGTCAAGACGATCTGAGGCTGTATCATCTAGCTCTCCCAGAAGGCCAGTGCTTGCCTCAAAGCCCATTGCATCAGACACTGTACTTCACCCTGTCCACCTATGGCCTTGAATTCCTGCGTGGGTCCTCCTTTTAGACCCTGGAGAGCCCAGGATCATCAGAAGTCATCATCACAAGGTGAATTTGCACTAAGTATAAGACAGCCACCATGCTTGACAGGGAGTGTCACCTCCCACTCCACAGGGGGAAACTGAGGCTCGAGAGGAAGGACGTGATTGCGACAATGACTCCAAAGCTTGACTATGCTCGTTCCACCTCTGTGGTTGCAGCTAAGGTAGAATGATCAGGGTACCTTGCATCCTGAAGCCAAGGGCCACACGGGGTGGAGGAAGACCAAGCACCCTGGGCCTCACTCAACATACCCATGAGTCAAAACAAGAAGACTTCCGGGTTCTTCACACGGCCACAACTCAGCAAGCACCATGAGTCACGGCTGAGATGCCAAAAGGGACTCCTCTGAGTTTACTCTGATGGGAAGAATGGCCAAGGAGCAGAAAGGAAATCTCATGCTGCCACAGCCTGGAAGGATGTCATTGGAGCTGCACCAGAGTCTGTCAAGGTGAAGTCACACACCTATATCAAGTGGTGACACTCTGGCTAGACAGGTGGCCACAGGGCCTCATCAGGCATGACGACCTCGTTGAAGTCTACCTGCTCCAAGGGCAGGAGGGTGTGGGGCTGATAGAGCAGCCTCTGCCTCCACAGGAAGTCCCCTCAAGACACAGCTTACCTCAGGACTCTGCACACAGAGGCGGCTCTGAAATCCAGCTCCTACCATAGCTGAATGAGGAGCCACCATCCCATAATTCTCTGATGAGCTCCTGGGCAGGCAAATCCATGGAGACTGAGGGTCCATGGGTTACGGGTCTCTTGTGGAGGGGAGGGGGTGATAAGTAAACAGTGGTGATGGTTGTAAAACATTGCACATAAACCCAAAGCCACCAATGGGACAAATGAAAGTAAGTCTCACAATATGTGAATCTTCATCTAAAAGAAAATTAACCGTGAGAACCACGTCTCTGTGCCTGTCCCTGCTCACTTTCCAGTCTCGGCCTTCCCCTGAGAGGGACGTGAGCCTTGGATCCGGGACACAGCTCCTGAGACCTGCTAACAGACTGTGACCTGACACACACGCACACAGAGGATGTCAGCCTGGGCAGGGGGCGGGGAGGGAGGGCAAAGGGGGGTGGTGCGGGGCAGGGGGGACTGTGCAGGGGGATAAACAGTAACAGAGGCAAAGGCAGAAAGACTGACGGGGTTTAGAGAGAGACAGACAGACAAATGAGCTCACATTCCTCCTCCGTCATCTCCTAGCATGTGACCTAAGGTGGCCACTTTTTCTGTCTTTATGTTTTTAAACACAGCCACCACTATCCTCATTGATCTCCAGGCATGGAACTTCCTGACTCTCCCTCTGCATCCTTCTCACAGCGTCCTGCTGGCTCCAGCGGGCGAGCACCCTAGAAGCCTCCACAGGACACCTTTTTTTTTTTTCCCAATCTTTCTGGGCTGGAGTTTGATGTTTCTTAGTACACATGAGGTTTTGGGTTCCGTTCCCTGCACTTCCAAAATAATGAATAAAAGATGTAGGCCTGTGAGATGGTTCAGCAGATTAGGGTTTACCCCCAGAACCCACATAGAGCTGGAATGGAGATCTAACCCACAGAACTGTCCTCCGAGCTTCACACGTGTGTCCACACAGCACACATACCCACACACATTCATCATGTACACTCAGGCACAGTAATAATATGCACACTACAATTTTTAATTTTCTTGTAAAAGTCACTTTCTCTTGCAGGTTAAGCCAGTCCAAACAGACCCTTGTGCACCGAGGGATGTACAGGCGGAGGGATGCAGCCGCTGTCTCAGATTCTAGGGCACGAGAAGCTTAATAATGAAACCCTAGCTGGCTCAAATCTTTATCATAAAAGTACGTTTTAATTAGGAATAAAGAAATAAAAAATTGATTCTTATATTATGCCATGGCCTCAAGTCTTCCTATGGAGTAGGGATATATTTACTGGCCCTCTCAAACACGTGGAAAGGAGGCTCCAAAGACAAGGTTAGATAGTCTTCTTGGTATCTACGCCACCTACGAAGGGATATCCAAAAAAGTCTCCCCAAAAGGCCTTTGGCATGTTTGTTAAAAACCCAAACAGGGGCCAAGATCGCTGTTAAGGCCTTTCTGGGAGTGAAGAACTCGGAGGGGGCCTAAAGCCCACCTCTAGCAAGCAGTCCCTGCAGGAGCTGGGCTCCATGCCCTGCACATGCGCACTAACCAGCGAAACGCCCACCGCCAGGAGCCTGTAGATACAAAAAAAAAAAAATGTCTGGAACCGCCCAGTCCGGGTTGAGGGAAACCAAATCTTCCCAAAGCAGCCTTCCTGGTACAGAATCCTCAGGACGACACTAGGCAACCGGGAGGTGGCAGAATCCATGCTCCTAGCCCGAGAGGTGGCCTGGCACACGCCGTACAGAGGTCTATCTTTCTCCCTACTGGTGCCTTTCAACGGATACATTTTTTTAAAGGCGAGAACTCCTACTGATAGTGCAGAAATGAGTCAGAGATCAAAGAAGGAGACAGACAGCCATGCCAGCGCGTGTGAGCGAGGGACTCTGGCAAGGGAACCTGACAGTCCCCGCGCCCCTTCCCCCGCCCCCCCCTCGTACCAAGACATTAATTCTCACAAGTCGGAGAAAATTACTATGCATGAATGCAAAAAGCATGATCAGGAGTAATTAACATGGCTTCATATGCAAATTTTATTAATGCAGAAGTACAAAGTCATTATGCAAATGAAACTTACGTCAACTCTCTTGACAAATATTCATCTCTGAGGCTCAAGTTTCTCTTATTTATTTATTTATTTAATTCTATCTCTCCCCCACTTTCCTGTTTTGGGGTGGGTTATTTTGTTGTTGTTGTTGTTGTTGTTGTTGTTGTTGTTAGCTTTTTGTTTTTGGGGGGGACTGAGTTGGACCAGGAGGACTGGGGAGGAAGATATGCGGTCTAGTGTCCAGGGAGGAGCCAGCAAGCTACAAGGGCTGTTTGACAAGTTTGTTCAGTTGTTTTCAACCAGAGAAATTTATTCTTGCATTGTTGATTTTTTTTTTAATTTGTTGGCAGGTATAAGACAGCTCATAGGAGAAGGGAAATTTAAAAAAAAAAAAAAAAAAAAAAAAGCTATGGGCAGCAGGCAGCCAATCAAAACGCCAGAGCCAGTAATGAGGGCGATTGATGGCTGTTTGGCTTTTACTGCAGGGTAATGAACTAGAATCCAGTCTGAGGAGGGGGGGAGAATATGAATATTCATGAGACTGTGCTCCTGCGTTTGATGATTAAAGAAATTTTTAATATTCAAATAAGCGCTTGCCAAGTGATTAACAAAGAACAAGCACGCAGAAATATGGAAATGGGAGCCGGGGAAGATTCGAGAGGCGAACATACTGTGCGGGAGAGGCAGCCCCAAATTTCATAAACAAGATAGGCAGATAACCCAATTCGCACGCAGGCAAATAAAAACATTTGTTTCTGATCACTTAAATATTTTGCCAGCTACTTTGTCTTAAGGATGATAAAAATGCTGTGTATTAAGAGGGTAGAGAAAAATAACGTAACCAAACGCATTGCTCATATTTAAGAATCATTATCCTGACTCTAGCCCGCCTCCTCCCAGTCTGACAGGAAATTAGATTCTTTTTCCGGTTTAGTAGAGAGAGAGAGAAGATGGAGGTGAAGCCAGATTACACTTGAAAAGCCAGAGCCTGCTCAGAGCATGAGCTGTGGTGGTCCAGGGCCTAGACAGTCACAGGCTGGGCTAGTCCAGAGACCCACGGATTGGGGGGACCCTGGAGCCCACAGTCTGGACATCTCGGAGTCTCCGCTCCCTGGCCCTGGTCTAAACACAGAGAGTGGGAAAGCCAGGTGCCATGGAGAAGAACTTCAAAAACCATCTCCCCTCGCTGGTTGCTGAGGCTAAACTCATACTGTAACGGCTCCACCATGGGGCCAGAAGGAAGCACATAATAACGGTATTAGCTGGTAAAATGATCCTGCGGTTAAAAGTCATCTGATTAGCAGCTAATGCCATCCATTCTGGCAATTTCCTATTTCAGAGGGGTGGAGTGGCACCTTAATGGAGACGGGTCTGGTAACCCAACAGACAAGGCCTGGGCCTGCCATTGCCAGTCTCTCTCCCTCTCATTTTTGGGCGCAGAGGCAGTAACTGAGATGGAAAAAATAGAAATGAGTCTAAGGAAACCTCTCCGTCACTCACTGTCACAGCTATGCAGGTCTGGGGAGCAAGGCTCAACAAGTAAAATCTTTTGTCCTTTCATCATAAGAAATAAATTGTAGTGATAAAACAAAGCAGAAAAGACGAGGCAGAAGGCCGGGCCGGGCCTCCATAACAGAGCAAGAAAGAAGTCAGTGAGAGGGTGTCTGGGCTCACTGCCCACAGCAAATGACTGACCTCCACGAGGAGCGTGAGGGATCCCCAACTCCCACCTCTCACTCCCAGCTCCTCAGTCTGGGTCGGAGGCCCCTCTTGCTCAGCAGTGTGTAACGGGCATCCCATCCTTGGTCTCCAGTCCCTGGCTGACAGGGACATCGGGTGCATGTGTCCTTTGCAACCAGCGTATAAAATGGGGTCTCACCAGGAAATGGGGTCACACAGCTGTGTTTACTGAGTTCCTTCCAGACCTTCACATGAGAGACATAATTCAAACCCACCCCTGCCCTTCTTTGGGCTGCCTTCTCAAGGGTCGGTGGCCTTGTAGGTGGCTGGAGGGGACGAAGCACTGGATGAGGGGAAAGGGCCTGTCTCACTTCTCCATCAACCACCTGCTTATGACTGAACTAAGAGAAGGCCCGCTGTGGGTACCCACGGCAGGGAAGAGAATGGCTGGCCACAGCCTGAAGGAACTGGGGAAACTGCTCATGACTGAGCCTAAACCTACTGTTACTGCCTTTTCCTGAAATGACCACCCAGGGACACCACTCACAGCCAGTGTGCACAGCTAGACAGCTTTCCTACACCCAGCGTGAAAAGGCTCAGTTACCCTAAGAGAAAACAGCACATCTTTTGGATCCTGAGCCAGGCTGCCTTCCTCCAAGCTCCTCCCTCATCTGGCATCCCTGCGTCTGCCAAACAGCATCACTGTTTTCGTTCCCTGACAGCCATTCCAAGGAAGGGTTAAGAGAGGCACACCAAAACCTGCTCCTGCCAGCCTCGGAAAAGGGACCACCATCGCAGGCAGCTGCGTCCAGCAATCAGAAGCAGGTACATAGTGGTACCGCTTCCCACGGTCCAGAAACACTTTTCTCAACGGCTGCCAATCCTAGCTTCCTCCAGATATGGGGCTGCTGAAATCCTCTGTACCCATAGCCAAAACAGGTGAGGCTACACCACTTGTTCCAGAATCTTCCAACAGCTTCCCCCAAAGGCTCCAGAGGCAGAGGAGAGGATAGTATGGGTGCCACCAAGGTATCAAGATGACCCTGAAGCATCTACCCACGGTAAGGTGGAGGAGATGGCAAGTCATTTGGACCTCACCGTTGCAGCCCCAGATGGACACCTGCTGGGAAACGTGAAGCCTGGAGTTCTCAGAAGTGCTGGAATGCAGGCCAGCCACAATCAGCTGCTGACAAAGCCCAAGTCTGGTGGCTTTAGCAACAGCAAACAGGGTGCTCAACCGTGATCCTGGCAGGCACGAGCCCACCAAACTAGGGTCCAGGATTCTGGGAATGACATGGCCTAGGGACACCAGAGGAGGAGGCCATGTGTTTGACTAGCTAGAAAAATGTATGTAAGCGCATCTCTGACACCCAGAAAGAGGCTAGAGAAGTAAGCACGCACCATGAGCACATGCGCGCGCGCGCGCACACACACACACACACACACACACATCTGTTTCAGGAACATAGACAGGTTAAGCCATCTGCCTACCTGGAGTCTACAGGGGCCAGAACAAAGCTGGAACTAAAAGATCCTCTAAATCTAACCCTAAGAAATAGCCAAGGCCTTGCAGAGGAAATCCCTTTTCCCCGGCGTAGGCCTTTTAGCCAAAAGTTAGGGAGCTGCATCGGCCCTTATCGGACTCTGCCCTCCAGTACAAGTCAGTCAATACTTGAGAAATTTTGTCTTGGTTTGCCCCCAGAACAAACGGTTTACTGCATGTGTCCATGGGAATCACAGTCCAAGGTGCTACTGCCCACACATGGAAGTCAACAGCTGAATACATTGTTTGCATTCCAAGACTGAAAAATTTGAGACCTAGGGGTCAGGACTCTTCGGTACTTTAGCAGATAAAACTTAGGGCCAGACTCCAAGGGCAAGCTGTCACAAATCCCTCCCGTTTCCTTTTATTTACAGCTCCAGAGTGGGGGAACGGGGGGGAGGCATACTGAAAACAAGTCACATTACAAGGGAAATGTCGCAGGAAATGAATTGTCAGGTTCGGGGCCTCCTGGGCGTTTTAAACTAAGGACTCCTTTATCCTCTCCGACAGCATCCACTGGGCCTGACACCAACAACGTAAAAACATTGAACTTGACCCTTGTCCAAAATCTGATCCTGCAGAAACATCGTTCCGGTCAGCAGGTACCAGGAGCTCCCACCCGGGATTCCACTTGAGCCCCCGTGGGGGAAACTCAAAAGAATAAACAGAAGCAAGACAGAAGTCTGAAGTGTGAGAATCCCGGCGATCAGGGGAAGAAAACAGCACAGATGAAAAGAACGAAAAGAAAACGCAGTTCCAACACAGGGGTTAGTGCAGCGACTGCAGCTCGGGGCGTGGAGCGCACAGTGAAGGCGCACACACGTGGAGCAGCCAGGGGAGGCAGATCTGCACAGCTGCCCTTCTGCAGACAGCACCGTGAAACTCCACCAAGACAGAAGCAAACTGACAGCCTCCGGCTCAGCAGGGATACAAGTAAACTTGGTAAGAAGAAAGTTCAAGAAAATCAGATATAAAAAGAGGAGCCCTGCTAGTCCTTAAATGCATGTTTTGTTTTTATTGCATGCGCCAGTTAGAAGCAAGTGATCGCTCCTCTTCTGATTTTTTAACAAATCCAGCTCTCCTCAGATTCATTTGATGACTACGTCCCTCCCTTTGATCTCTTTGTACCTTTTTCGAATGGACATAGAATAGCAGGGTTGAACGCTGTGCCTCACGTAAGGACAGGATCTTTCTGTCTCTTTATGTTTCGAAGCTAAGTCTGAAATGTCACTGACTAAAGAACTGAGCAGACCTGTAATTACCTTCAACCAAGTAGTCTCTTTACCTCGGTTTTCAGTATGTAGATGGCATTTAACATACATATTGTGAGCCTGCTTTTCAGTCTGGTAGCATTTGTTCACAAAAAAAAAAAAAAAAGAGAGAGAGAGAGAGAAAGGAAAAAAAAAATCACCCATTTCCTTTTAAGGGGACCAAGGAGGACCAAGCACTGACAGTCACCTTCCTACTTTCTTTCCCAATGATATCCATTTGCATCTCCTAACATACCGGAGGTGATGTGGGGTATGTGCACAACAAAATATGTAAAAACTAACACTTGGTGGGATTAATTTAATAAAGATGGTTATCACGTTAACATCGGCAACTCTAATGCTTACAGGTCAATCAAGCAGGCTCACAGCAGCAGCCATACCAGAGGTCTACATTCAACAAAGGCTTAGATACCACTATTTAATGTAATTAAAGATGCCAGCAGCACAGTCCTGAATGGAAACATCTCTACTACAGAGTATTCCCATTAGAAATTGTGGAAAAATCATAGCACGCCTACTTTGATTTTTATCATAATGTTTTTTGCTGGACCATGGATAGAATTTGGAAGGGAATCCTTCAGAGAACGCAGGTCTCAACTTCCTCCAGGAGCAATGTGTTCACCTACCACTCACTTGTTTTTGAAATCGTTTCTTTAATTTTTTTTCTTTTTAATCTGAAAGCCTGCACTTGGCTGTAATTACCCAGGAAGTCCTCTGCCTGACAGAGAGGATCCAACACGAACGTGACTTTTTCAGGTGCCCCTAAAACATCCTGAGTGAAACATGGAGGAGGGAAGGCCTGGGTAGCTCATGCTGTACAGAAACAATGACAGTCTCAGTCCAGCCCCAAAAGCTCCCACCCTGGCCCAGGGTGAGATTCCTAACTGGTACTTCAGAGGAAGACAGAAGCAAGTATCATGCAGGAGGCCTCTAGAACTGAACAGACCCAAAAACCGAACAGAAGGAAAGAAAAAAAATGAAATAAAATCACTGCACCATATCTCCAAATCTGAGAAAATGAAGTCTTGGGACTGAGAAGGAGGAGCTCGCCTCAGTTCTCAGGGCCCAGAACAGCCTCTGCACCTCCTACGGCCGCCTGCCGCCCTGGGAGAAGCCACCAGCAACAAAAACTCCAGACATTTCAGCTCTAACCTTGCTTGCAATAAGCCCTGAGCAAAGGCAGCCAGGAAGCTTTTTTTTCCCCTCTCCTTCTCTGCTTGCATTTTTAATATTCCTTATTCTACACCCTAATTTCTTTGGGGGGGGGATCAGTGTCACTAAAAAAACGTCACTCTGTTTTGCAAAATCCAGCAGCTTCCTTGGCAGCAGAAAAGACTGGCTGGCATTATCCCCTCATTTGACAAAACTACTATTTCTGGGCATGTACTCAAAAACAGGTAGGAAGCAAACGCTGAGAAATAAGGAAGTGGAAACAGCCAACAGCTTTTTCACTACCGAGAACGCCAAGCGTAAACATGATTTATTTAGCTGTGTGTAACACGCCTGTCCTCCACTCAGCTCCAAGCCCACTTGAGTTTAAGGGAAGGGTGGGTAGGAGGAACAGGAAGGGAAAGCTGGGAAGACAAGAAGGAGAGAAGAGGTCACAGCTCCCCAGGGAGGCTCCTGAGCTGAGCGGTTCCGGTTGGAGTTTGAGGAGAGCAAGAATATTCTCCCCCAAAATATATGCACGTGTCAAAAGAAGGCAGCCCTAATCTGTGGGTTAATTAAGTAACTGCCACTAACAAAAAAAAAAATGCAAGAGCCTGTCCGTGCGAACAGAATATGCACGGGCTTCTATGATCTCTGCTGCTCCCTAGCTTTTCCACGCACCATTTGGGCTCCATAGAATTTTGGGATTCCAGGTTCAGCCGAGAGAGAGCGCGGGGAACCTCGGTACCTCCCTTGCCCGTCTTTGCATGCCCACATGTAACTCACTCAGGTCTGTATTCAATTACGGAATGCCACACACCTGGCTCAGAGCCTACACTACAACACAGCCCCCATCTATCTGCAGTCCCCACCCCTCTCCAGCTCAGAAGCTGGAACAAGGGCTTTGCCTAAGTCCCCAGAGGGAAGAGGAGAGTGCACACACCCACCCTGTCCCAAACCCAAGCTGGTGAACACTGGAGACACGCAGCAAGGTCGGTATGCCTAAGGAGCAGGAGGAGCCTGGAGGCTTTGGGTCCAGTAAGAGGTTATTATTAATACTCCATTTCAGGTCACCCAGCATTTGCAGAGGGAAAAGAAACCAAACCTCTCTGAGTACAAAATTACAACAAAAAAAGGTGAAATGTTGGCCCCCACAGGCCACTGGAGGTCTGAATCTCCCTAGTGAAGACCATTTCATAGCCCACCAGCTGTGTACTCGATGGGCACAGATGCCCATTTCGGTGAGCTTTGGTAGGAAGGTAGGGAAAGGAAAAGGAGAATTTCCTCACCGGGCTGGCCAGAGTTCCTTCTTCACCTGCATTGAGCAAGACTCTGCACTTAAAGGCAACCTGCTGTATGCTTCCCAGTCTAGATCCCATTCCCCACACACCCACCCTCCTACCCACCCCCAATTTGCTCCCTACCCTTCTGAGGCCAGAAGCTAGTATCAGGATAGGAAAGGGCTTTTTCTGGGGTGTTCAGGTCAAGGGCAACAGTGACACCACTAGGCATTAAGATCATGGATCACATGGTATTCCCCAAAAGTAAGAAGCTGGAGGTGGGGGCTGCAGAGAAGGGCCTCTAATGTGAATGGGGATGGGTGAGGGATGTTTTCTAGCGGTATATGCCACAGCCTCTCCTGGAAGCCCCCAAACGCTTCCTCACTCGCATTAAAGACAACACCCTCTATATACAAGCAGCTGTTGGATGCCTTTCCTCTTTGCAAATTAGTCACCCCGCCCCCAGGGCCCAAACAATAACAGTCTCGCGGGTATGGTGTCTACGAAATCAGCCATAGCTTTGCTCACCACTGGCTTACGTATGCTCCTGTGTAGATGGGAACTGTTAAGTAAAAATAATACGTCCCCATTCTACAGACACAGGCACCGGTTGAGGGGCTGGCTGGCCCTAGGTTCTTGGAGGACAGGACAGGCTGTGGGGCCAAGGGTGAACCCAGAGCTTAAGCCCTGGAGTGGCACCTGACACTCCAACCGCCACAAATATTTATCAAACGCCTAAGAGGGGTGCAGGTGCCCCCGAGGGAAGAAACGCTGTAGGAAATCCAAAAAAAAAAAAGTGGCTGTTTCTCCAAGCAGCAGAAGGGAAAGCGCAGGGCAGTGGTGCTGCTGCAGGCTTCCTCCGCCCCTTCAGCTACCGACCCGATGGTTGAACTGCCACAGAATCCAGCTGACAGAGGGCTCCGTTTCCAAGCACACCTCCCACACACTGCTCCAGAACAAAGCCAAGCAAAGCCACCTGTGCCCTGAGGACACAGCCCAGGGCTCAGAGCCACATAGTCAGGCAGCCCTCTGTCACTCTGACACCCAGGCATGAAAGATCTATACACCCTTCCCCCAAGGGATTGGGCGGGGGCGGGGGGGGGGCGGGGTGTCAGGCCCCAGAGGAAAACCCTCCACTATGTAGCCTTAGCTCAAATCTAGAGAGGGAAAAAAAATCATGCATAATTTTTAAAATCACTTTCAAGCTGTCAAAGTAAAAGAAAAAACACAAGTGAAGACCTGGGCTACTTCTTAGGGTGGTTGTAACCGTTAATCCAGCCAACCCCTGGGCACTGGTCCCACAAGCAAAACACGAACAGGACCCATCCTCTCTCATACCTAGCCTCCAAACACACTAAAATGTTCATCTCTTTTGACTACAGATTTGGGATGTGTATACACACACATACACACACACACACAGACACAGTATTTCATCTTTCATTGTGTAAAAGAACCCAGGTACGTAAATATTAATCAAACACAGAACCTGCCTTTTCGTCGCAGCCCATTCTGAGGACAGGGTTGTGATCTTTACCCGTATTTACAATATCCAAAGGCAGTTTCTATCTTGTTGGAACTGACATAAACGGACGTCTGAGAAATCCAAGAGCAAGTTCAGGCAGAGAGAAACCCTCCTTGTCCAGGACGGGCAGGTTTCCGTTCCTGGGAACAACTTGCTGCTCCCCAAGGCCTTTCAACAAATAAATTGACAAGTACTTCAGATGCCACCAGAAAAGCCAGTTGCTCGAAGCTCAAATTAGCTAAACCTGTGGGGGGTTTTCCTTTTTTTTCTTTTGAAGAGCAACTATTTCTCAAAATGCTAGGAAGGGATTGTTGACACAGGACCCAGAGAGGTCAGAAGCGCAGTCTGCCCTGTCAAGCCCAAACCATAAGCACACATGGACACACATTTTTAAAATCACCTTGCCTACTGTTCTACCGCATTTAATCTGTCTAGCTCACACCAATTTCTGAATGGTGAGTGGAGAGCTGGGTCCAGTCCTAGACTGGAAAAGCTGTCCCAGTGAAGGCAAATGCTTCATCTTCCACAGGCAAGCAACATTCGTTTTTATTTCAGGAGTACCAGCTCCAGAAGAATGTTGGCGGGTTTTCTTATCAGCTTATTGATTGAGCCCGGCGTGATGACACACACCTTTAATTTCAGCACTAGAGAGGCGGGAGCAAGAGTTCGAGGCCAGCCTGGTCTACAGAGTGAGTTCCAAGACAGCCAGGGTAGTTACTCAGAGAAACCCTGTCTCAAAAAAAACAAAAAACAAAACAAAACAAAAACGAACAAAAGTTATATGATACCGAAATTCACCACTGATTGTAAGGGCCTCTTGGAGAGCTCCAACAATGAGGTCGATTTTTAAGACACAGCATGAGTGCCGGAATTCTAGCAAGGTGATAATTTGCATACAAATCTCTCTAGAGGTACAGAAAGAGGAAGAGGCAGAGTGGAGGTTGAGGAGGGATCTTACTCCAATCCCAGGAATCCCTTGCTTTCGTGCTTCTGCCTCACTCCACTGGAGGGTTCCATTCCCACACAATGGGGAAAACTTTTGTCCCGAGTGTTTCAAAGTCACAACCCCAACACCCCCCTTTCCCTCTCTGGGGCAGGCCTAGCTGCCCTGCAGGAACTCAAGCATACAGAAGGGATCTCAAGACCCTTGCCTTCCGGTCTCACCTGGATCTTTAGGCCAAGGTGAACTTAAGATCCCTTCTGCGCAATAGCGGGAAAGGAGACAGGGTCCCTGAGCGGTCCCAGGACCCTAAGCAAAAGTCACACGGGCTGGGAGGTCTGCCCCTTGCCATGGCGGCTTCGGGGAAGGGCCACTGGCCGCTTCCAAAGGGTTCTGAAATGCAATTCCCCAGGCCAGGGGTCACTCGATTCGGCGCACACACTCAGGGCAGAAAGGGGGCGAGCAGTGGGGGTGGGGCGTCCCGTGCACAAAGGGCTCCAAAGCGGGGCGGCCTCCCGCCGTTGACCTTGGGTCTCCGCCTCCATCCCTCTCTTACAGCCGGGGAAAGGGGTTGGCTTGGAGCCAGGAGCGTGCTTGCTGGACTGCGGCTGAGCTGGAGGTGGGGGAGGGCTCCAAGGTGCGGGGGTGGAGGTGGGGGGTCGAGGGAAAGGGGTACATAAAACAAAAGAATAGAATCTAGGGTTTCAGCTCGCTTCGCGGAAACCCGGACTTCAACTCCTGCAGGAGCCGGCCCTGGCGGCTGCGACTCGGTGCGCGGTGCCCGAAACCCAAGAGAAAAGTTGCACGAATCCTCCCCATGGAGTGGCCTTTCGGCTCACCCAGCCCCCATCCCTTTCTCCGACCCCGGCCAAAGCAGGCGGAGAAGAAAGGGGAGCGCCTGCCCCACGAGGCCAGACACCGACAGGGTCAGCTGCGCCTCCGCCCGCCCTGCGCCCCGCGCGGGCAGCTGGTCTATTAAGCCCCCGAATTATGCATGGACCTGGCGCCCCTCGGCCTCCAGCCCAGGGCGCAATCAACGTGCACGGCGGCGGGGAGGGCGGGCAGGAGTGGCCCGAGGAGGACCGGCCTGCCCCAAGGCCCAGGAGTGGTGAGGTGGAGGCCCCCAGTAGACCCGGGCGGGTCACCCGTGGCCAGAGAGGCCCGGGTGCAGTCACCGAGCGCATAGTGTCCATACCACACCGCGCACCCGGCCAAAACATTGTGCGGCCGGCTCTGGGAAAGCCATTGTGCTCTCCTGCTGGGTGAATTGGTGTCAATGGACCCAAATTTCAGAGTGACCTTCAAGGAGACAGGGTCTGAGGTGCACACCACGTGGACAAGACCGGGGGAGCGCAGTTCCAGTACCCCCACTCTCAGGAGCCAAGGAGTGGGCCTGAGGCCGTTTGGGGGAGGGGCTGCTGGCCGAGAGGCGGGAAAGGATTCTTTCAAGTAGCACCGTCCGGGGGGCCTGGAAAATTGCTTTAGTGGTACCTTGAGCCAAGAGCCTGAGAAGAGATTCAGTGATGTCTACCCCCACCCTCCGATCCCCATCACAGGCCTCAAAACACCCTGAAACCTTACAGACCACCACCACAACCACGGGCCACTTTCCAGACCACTGTCCTGCGATGTGCAGACCCCGACCCGAAATGCGGACCTCCTTTGCGGCTCTGAGAGACTCTGTTTACGAAAATGACTTTTTTCCCATTTTCTCCCAAGCAAAGGCCAGGTTGGAAAAATTACATGCCTTTGTTGCCCCTTCCCAGCGAATAAAGTCGCCTGGTTTTCAGGGAAAGTTTTACAAGCCAGTGATGCAGAGAAGACCGCACTGTTTAGGTCTCTTAATTGGCTAGCTTTGAACTAAGGTGGGGGTGGGGGCAGACCCAGCTCGGGCTCCAAGAAAGAACTTAGTTCTGGTTTAGGATCCCACAACGGTTTGCCAGCCATTTGCTGGAGGTGGAAAAGGGTCAAGGGAGGATCGGCCTGTTTGTCTTTAAGGAAAAAGAATGCAGACCCTTGCTTTCCCCCTAAACCTAGAACAGTCCCTGCCCCTCATCCTCAGGAGCCCGTTCCTAATTGGCCTGCCTTAGAAAAGCTGAAAGGGGACCAATCAGACAAGTTCAAGGTTTGTTCTTGCTGGATGCTAACTGGGATTCGTTTGTGCCTTCATTGGGGGCATGAACCAGGCACTGGGGCTGCAGCCATTTTACAAGACTCTGCATTTAGCCGCTGATTCCTATATGGGCGGTTGGCCTGCCCCTTTAAGGCTGGGTCCACACTGTCGACCTAAAAGTCTTGGAAAACTTCCCTCTGGCTCTAGCCTATGAGAGACAGCTTTAGGTGTGGCAGTTTTGGACTGGGGGGGGGGGGGGATGGTTGCCCTGCCTTGGGAGGTACATCTGAACAGCCTGTCTCCCGTCTACACCGGGAGTGGGGTCTTTCACCCCAGGAATGAGGTCTAGGTATGCTGTATGGGAAGCCACAGACAGATGACATCTGGACCTGTGCTTTCCCTCTCAGCACCCTCCTCCCCGGAACTCTGTTTGCCGCCGCCCCCCCCATCAATGGTTTTCATTTTCAATAGAGCAAATTCTTCAGGGAAACTAACTCCCCAAACCCCATATGTAAATGAGTCAAATCCGGATGGTTGGGTAGGAGGGGCTTAGATGAGAAGCTGAGAGGCCTAACAACCTTCTCATGTTTTAGCTTAGAAGACAGGGGAAACAGAGAGGGAAAGGACCGATTCAAGGTCACACAGCAAGAATATACCTTCCAGGTCTCAGACCCCTGCCCCTTAGCCTGACTCTTTCTCCCTGGACCCAGGAAGCCATCCTCCAGCTGCTGGTTACCATCCTATAGCTGGGGCAGCACAGTCAACAATGAACACATAACCACAGATAAGCACAGGACAGGTAGGGGCATTGTCCTCTCAGAAAGGCCTCCAGTACACAGTACCCACTGCCCAGCTAGGAGCAGAAAGTCTGTGCCTACCACAGTAAAAACTGGGTCCCACAGAAGGATGGCCCGGTGAAGACCCCTTCGGGGCAGGCGGCAGGAGTCAGGTTCCGGTGAACCACCCACAGACTTAGACACTGCCCTGCCTATGACTCAGTTGCCTCTCCTACAAAACGAAAGTAGCAGCTGACTTACAGCTTTCAGAGGGTGGAGAGCGCAGATGGAACCAAGAATCAAATATGACCGCATCTCTGCTTCTTTGCCCTTCTGTAAAGTGGGGTTTGGGTTAACACCTACCGTGCAAGGTTAAAAGATTAAGCGGAGGGTTAATCTTCACAAGGCCTTGGAAACAGTGCCACATAGCACATACTAAGCTCCAAGAAGCATGCATTAAATTGAAAATCTAACAATGAAAACCTCAACCTCCAGTGAAAAGACAACCCCAGGGGGACAGGAGTGAAGACCAGGCTGTCTTCTGTGCACATGAGACAAACACCACCAGCAGCAACAAACCTCGTCCAAAACACACACATACACACACGCACATACAAAATAAAAGAAACTCAATTGCTAACTACTGTCAAACCAAAAACAATAACAGACTGACTGTGGCTAAATTCTCCCTCAGAGCCAGGTTTCTTTCTTTCCCTGTTCCCTCTCCTCCTTTCTCAACTGCAAGAATGGGCCAATATGTCATCCAGCAAATAAAAACATACACCTAACAGGAGGTGGGGAGAAAACCCTTCTAGCTGACCAATGCTTTTTAAATCCATTAAGATTTTGGACTACAGCTCAGAACTGAAGTCGTGTCTGTCACTAGCACTGCTCTGGTTTATACAGCGAGGGAGCCTCTGTCCCCTGCCATGCAGAAGTTCACCCCAATTACAGGTAAAGTGGGACCCTCTGGGAGAGATGAACGGCCCCAAGACTCAGGGTTGGGCGGTGATGGTTAATGCTAGTGATACACTTTCCAGGGCTCTGCCAGACCCCTGCCCCTCAGCCTGACTCTTTCTCCCTGGACCCAGGAAGCCACCTGCTGGCTACCATCCTGCAGCTGGGGCAGCACTATCAACAGTGGACACGTAACCACAGATAGGCACAGGACAAGTAGGGCCACTGTCCTCCAGTCAGTGCCCGTCCTGACTCGGGATCATGAGCGCTAACTTCACACAAGCCACCAGGTCTGTGGTGACATTGCCAGCTCCAGCTCTTCCATGTCATCTCTGAGGCCAGCCTTCCTCTGAGTGACCCCCTGTAACCACAGCTCCTGGTCGAGGGGCTGAGTGTACAGCCATACCATACAACATCAAGTAAAAATCACAGTAAGCAGCCTGTCCTGGAAAGCAATAGACCATCGAGTTGTTCAGGGGCTGAGACTCCCAGAAATGAATAGCTAATACTTCCTCAAACCCACAATTCCACAAAATAAAACAAATGGTTCGTATTTGTGGGTTACAAACAACTGCAACAAGGAATATAAAATAAAACAAATAATTTTCACAAGTGAGAAAAAAAATTTCAACGCAGGCCCATGGAAATTTACATCTTAGAGCTTGCTCAGCTGCCACCCGTCTCTCCAAAGCCTTCACATGCAAGGGTCAGGTTTTGGGGGCCTGAGGTTCCTGGCTGCATCCAGACTCCAGCATGGGCTTCCAAACTCAGGTCAGATGGGGGAATAGAGGTGTTTGGTGCCTGCTACCTCCAGATCTTCTGGGCAATTCACAGAATTCCTCTCCTTAAAACCAATGTCAGCTAGCCAGGTTAAGCAGGTCTCGCTCTCCTTTGCTAGGTGACTATGGGCAATTTCCTTAACTTCTCCAAGAACCTTCCAAACCCGAATTCGATATAGGATTATAAGTATCTATTTGGAGGCTTAAAACTTAAGTGAGAAATCTGAGGAAACCCTCCAGGACAACGACAAGAAGAATCCAGCGGCGTCTGCCTCTATCTGGACCTCTCGGCGGGCCACCCTGAGCCCTGAGGTCAGTCCGCTAGCCAGTGTTCTCTCAGGGCTATGGTTCCTCAGGCAGAACACGGACCTGTTCCTCACTACAGACGGGACTAATAATTAGTTGTCACGACTTAGAAATAAAAGGAGATAATCCATACCACAATATACATGGATTTAACTAATCTTAATTTTGAGGGAAAATAGCAGCTCCCAATAGATCAAATGCAAAGGTTCTGAGACGCCCCGCAAGTGGGGTTATCTCCAGCTTCCAGCACAAGCCACTTAGTCACTTTCTCTCACATCCAGGGTAACGTTTCCGTTTTCACACTGAATTTTCTATATAGCCTGCAGCGACTATTCTCAGAGCAGCATGGAAACCATGGGGCTCACCAGGACCCCTTTTCTCCAGCAGTGGGCTTCTGAAACCATAAACCAAACCCCTGTCTGTCCAAGGACTCTCCAAGCTCATCCTGGGCCCAGCCAGCACAGCACAGACACCATGGTGACAGCCACCTGTCACCTCCAGGCTAGGGACCTACCGCCTCCCACCATTACTATCCTATAGCCTGCATTTCAGAAATCTGACATTTGGGGTTTGGGAGTGTTAGGGCTCAAACCTGGGACAAACAAATAACCGCGATGCCTAGTAACATCAAAGTAGAATCAGATCGCCAGGTGCTCCCAGCATTCCTCAGTTCTACCTGTAACAGGTAGGAACTGGCTGTCATACCTCCACCTTACACCCTAAACTATTCCTGCCCAGGGACTTGGCTGGGCTTCCCCTTCCCCCAGTTTCTCTGGCCCCTAAATAACTCAGGCATTTTGGCTATGCCCGTCTCTTGGCCAGTTCCTTAGCCTAAGCACCCGACTAAATGGCATCTCTCTTGCTTTCCTTCCCGCGTGCTTCAGCTCAGCCTGGCCATGTTTACTCTGGACTTTTCCAGATGCTGCTGTCCCTGCCTGCTTTCTCCCTTATATCTGTAATTTTAAATTAATTAATTAATTAATTAATTAATTTTAAAAAAAGACCTCAACGCCTTAGGAACAGTCATGTCCTTCTTTTGTTTCCTTTTTTAATTCAGGGAAAGAAAAAGATGGTGGCAGCAGATTCCTCCCCATTGGACCGACCCCTTTTTGAGTATGGACAGGGTGATAACATGAAGAACCAAATTTCCTTTGAAGGCCATCTTAGGAGAAAGCAGAGGGCCAGATTCAGCTCCAGCGAAAGCGGGTTTCCCCTGGCTGCCAAGCTGGGCCCACTCTTTCCTCTGCTGGCCTGTCTACCTCCAGCTTGACCAAACCTATGTGGTATATCCCAGGTCTCCTTCCATTAAGTCCTCTTCATGATGCGGAAGAAGAAGCAAGTGATACTGGAAAAGTAGAGGGTTCTCCATCAGACCCACGGCAGTAAACGCCTTTGGGTTCAGTCCGGGGGACACCAAGGTCCCCAACCCCTTCTCAGGATGAGGCACTGTGCCAGACATCACAACATGGCGTTGGTGTGATAAAAGATAGAAGGGTGGGCTTGAACCCTTGCCCATCTCACCCTGCCATTGTTCCTGATGTGTGAGTCTCAGAACCCAGTGGAAACTTCCACAGTTCTCACTGAGCCTTTCCTAAAACACCCAAAATTGTGTGTGGTTGGGAAGCAGAGAGCCATGATAGAAAACCTCGGGTGGGGGGAGCACATACGTGCATTCACATGTACATTGGGGAGAGCACACATGTGCACTCACATGTACACTGTATTTGTGCACTCCCTGTACCAGCTACCCACACACAGGCCTGAGTCATCATTAGCACAGAGAAGAAAAATTGAGCCTCTGAAGGGCTGGAGGGCTGGGAGCAGGGTGGCCTCACGTCCTGTTCTTTCCTACACAGCTTCAGACCCCAAATAACTGAAATCCTATCTCTCTGTCCCTGCCCTAGACAACCCCTCAGCAAACCCTGTGTCTCCTCACCCCCCCACCCAGGTCAGCCTGGGTGCATGGACCTAGTACCTGAGTGGAGTATCCCTGCTACAGGCAGAGAGAGGCCACAGGGAGGCATCACTAGCTGCACCCAGGACCTCCACGGGTGGGTGTTACCATCAACACCCCTTGCACTCTTGACTCAGACCTCAGCCAAAGGCTTTACTTCAGCCAATCACCACTGTCCCTAGGTGGGCCTTGACAGCCACCAGGAACTTCCTCTACCACAGCCGGTGAGCAACGGTGAGCATCATCGAGGAGGCCAGCGTCAAGGTCAGGGCTGCTATCCCCTCACACAATCCTCTTGAGAAGAGCGGTAGGTGTTCAATGAATGAATGAATGAATGAATGAATAGTGCCCTCCGGGAGCTGGGCTTTATAAATTCCTCTCTGTACCTTCCTAATCCTCTATCATTTAAAACAACGAAAAGATCACAGACTGTTTACAGCCATCTCCAGAATGATATTGCCAAAGAAAGAGTAGGGACAGAGATTCACACCTGGGTTGGATAACTAGTCAGATCTCAGCTCAATTCTCACCCTGGGGACACAGTGAAGGACAGGAAAAAATCTCAACACCTCCATCCATCTCTGGGGCCCTGCTTCTAGAAGTTTCTGGCAGAAAGGAAAGGCTATGGGAAACAAGTAAAGGCTCCAGAACGTGACTCTCACTGCCGCGCCATCAAGGAGCCAGCCACCCCAGCCAGACAGAAGCAGAGTCCCGAGGATCAACAACCACCTGCCCACCAGCTACCGGCAGGGACCAGCAAGGCCAGTGAAGACAGCCACAGGGCATGGGGCAGCTGGGAAGTGCCCCTGAAGCCATAGCCAGGAGGCAGGAGCAGGGGGCCCCCTGAGGCCAGTGTGCCAGCAGCCTGGACAGCAGCTGTAAGGATTTCCGGAAGCCTGGATATAGAAGAGTCCACGATTCCTGGCTCCCCTCTTAAAATATAAAGACTCAATTATCTTTGAGCAGCTTGTTTCACACACGAATTGACACATTTATTTTACAATAAATAACTAAAAGTTATCTGTGTTTCCTTTACTGTTAATCTACACAGAGAAATAATAAACAGGCCTTGTCTACCAAGCTGCAAGGACTGCACAGTCCTCAGAATTCAATTAAGCTAAAATAATTAATGCTCTCACCATATTAAATTACTTTATACATTTGAGCCACTGATGTTTTATTCTTTAATCTTTCCTTTCTATTAAATGAAGAGAAAAAAAAGAAGGAAAGAAAGAAAAGAAAAGTTGGTACCCAAGTAGGGAGGGGCCAGGAGACCCAGGCGTGGAAAGGAAGGGTGGATTGGGTCGCAAGAATAAAATGGTCAGTTGCAGCTGACACAGCAGGCAGAGTGCTGTGTGCCTTTGATTAGAATAATATTTGAAATGCTTTGAACAAACGTATCTCTTTAGGCTGCTATGGGCTTATTCTTCCTATGGAAGAAATCCATTCCCCACCTTGCTTCACTTTCCATGCCACTGAACAGAAGGGCTGAGGACATCTCCCGTCACACATAAATAAAAATATGATGGGTCACTAACAGTATGGGGGATGCAGGGTATCAGGGGAGCTGGAGGATAAGGACGAAGCTGTCGGGAGATGAACCACTTTTTGAAAAATCACATTTAGTTGCTTTCTTAAGCAAACCGCCCCACGATGATCCACAGACTCTCCTTGGGAAAGACTTCAACATAAAATGAGGATTTGGAGGCTGGGCTCAGCAGATGAAAGTAAATAAGGGCCAGGCACCCCTCAATGGCTGCTGTACGCTGTGGACACCAGGTGTCCCCCCACTTTTGAAACCCACCCCAAGTGGTATGTCTGACAACGTCAAGGGACCAGACGCCCTTCTTGCCTTAATGGTGATGCGTCATGCTGGCCGTGTTTTTGTGCCTGGTTATGCTGGCATTGTCTTCATACCTGATTCCCACTAAGACACCCACCAGAAAGCAAAGTCTAGGCCAAGATCGTCCACAGGCTCGCCTGCTCCCCACTGCCCAGCCTGTG
This sequence comes from Chionomys nivalis, assembly GCF_950005125.1. Classification (NCBI taxonomy): domain Eukaryota; kingdom Metazoa; phylum Chordata; class Mammalia; order Rodentia; family Cricetidae; genus Chionomys; species Chionomys nivalis. The sequence continues at coordinate 19,677,009 of NC_080095.1, read as the reverse complement.
CCTTCAGACATTTGCAGACTGTGCAGTTCCTTCCAACAAACAGGTGACAAACTGGGGCCCAACGACATGCAACTGACATGTGTTAGAGGTGGGCTGGCCGTGACGATGACTGCTTCTAATGTGAGGCCCTGGCCTATGCTGTGTGTCACCTCCTCAGAACACGCAGTGCCCTAGTGTCCTTGGGGTTCATGACCCAAACACCAGAGGGACTGTCTTTATGTTTCTGCGTCTGGCTACCTACTTGCAGGAGGCCAAGTCAGAAGGAAACTCTGAGAGCGAATTCCGTTGGCCAAGCACCTGTGGAGCCCCTTCTTTCTCCATTCCCATACCAGGCCTGCTGGGATTATTCATTCCCTATTGACAGAAGAGGTAACTGAGGTTCAAAGGCGTGAAGCAGCCCAAAGTCTAAGGCAGAACTTGAACCCTCATCTGCACAAACCCTAAAGCCTGTCTTGCTGTCTCTTTGGGGAAACACAAATCTCTCATACTCCCCAGAAGCAAGACCTTTGGTTTACACAACACACGGAGGCTCCCTGGGAGACTCTAGCACGCCACAGTATGGCCAAGAAGGAAAGACGTACAGCAAAGTCACCAAGTGGGTACATCCCACTGAAAGACACCACTGGTACCTGGTCTTCAGGGCGAAAAAACAGCTATCTAGGTAGAACCAAATAGCTAGCCAAAAAAGAATGTCTGTTCTCCCCTAAGGAAGGGATCAGAGTTCAGAAAGGTTCCCACAAACAGAGAGCCGGGCAAAACAGGAAACAGGCTTATGGGTCAGATGGTCTACCTACCTCCTCTTTTCACAGCTAGGGAAACTGAGTCCCAAGAAAGGAGAGGAGACAAATGTCACATGTAAGTACTGCCACACTCAGAACCTTCTGAGCCCTTACAGCAACTGACAGACACCAGGAAGGTCTCCTGAACTCCATCTTAGAGATGAGAAAAACACTGTTTCCGGGTTGGGAATAACAGAGTCCAAACCAAGCCTGGCTTCAAAGCCAGGGACTGAGCCAATATTAACAACAAAGAGAGGGCTAAGACAACCTCCAAATTTCCATCTTGCACTCCAGGCCACGTCTGGATTAAGCTCCAGATAAGGGTTCCCTCACCAAAAGCAAAGTACCCAACATGCAGCAGTCGGGCCTCCCTCAGCTGTCTTCCCCAGAGGGCCACAGCCCCAGATAGTGTGACCCAGAGGCCATCTTGAAAGGCTCTGGGTCTCCCTAAGAATCAAAGCTCCAAGGTCAGGGGGCAGGACCAGCCGAGGAGGCGGTTTCAGCAGCCACCAGGCGAGCAAATGTCATACCTGCAATGTTCTCCTGCTTGGGACAGATGCCTTTCGTGGGTGACAGGAGGTGGTCATCTTCATCAGGGGTGACCTGGATCCCGATCTCCACTGGCTCCGACACTCTCCTGAGCTCAGAGCGAGAGGAGGGTGGAGGACTGCCCTTGTCCAGGCCCTTGTCGTAGCAGGCCCCCAGGCCCCCACACTGTTTCTTCTTGTGCTCTATAAACACCAGGATGTCCCCCAGAGGGAAGTTCATCTGACACTGGCCACAGGTGAGTAGGTCAGGGTCGGGGCCACCCACCATCAGCCCCAGGCTGCTAGGTTCCTCTATCTCCAGACCCTCGTCTTCCTCGAGGATGGCAGCCTCCACATGGTCAGCCTCTGCTGGAGACAGAAAGGAGACAGGGGAGGGGCAGAGAAGACAAAGATGGGCTTAGGTGATCACAGGCACCAGCTCCCTCCACCCCTTCCCACACTAAGAAGCAGGCCTCTTTGCTGCCAGTTTCTGTGGCTCCCCAAATTCTCCCGGAATTGGAGTCCACCATTCCATCCCATCATAGCCCTGAGGTCATCACAGCAGCACTGATTCTCGGCTCCCTGGAGCACACCTTGCCAATTTCTCCCAACACGCACACCCCGACTGCCAGCAGCATGGGCTGGAGGCGGCGAGGCTCTCACACTTCAGGGTATCTGAGCATCACTCGGGAGAGCGAGCTTCTCACTCCAGATCAATGACTCTGGAAGCCAAACATCGGCATTCTTTAAGCTGCCCCCCCGCCCCCCCCCCCCGTTAATTCCAATGGGTGACAAGGCTGAGAAGCAAGGCAGTAACACTGGGCCCCAACCCCTCTCTCCATCTGGAGCCGGGCTCTCTCCCCACCAGCTTTCATTCATGTTCTTAGCCTCCCCATTCATGAGCTTCCTACTCGCATTCTTCCACCTGAGTCCTGGCCAGACACCAAACTGGAAAACAGAAACCCAGAAACCCAGACAGGCGTTAAAGAGCCAGTCCTGCCCAGAGAAAGAAGCACCCGTGCTCAGAGGGAAGAGTCAGATTCCAGAATGTGAAAGGGAACGCCGGCTTCCTCACATGCTGGGCTCCTGCTCAGACCTCCACACTCTCAAAAACTCTCAGGGCTCATCAGCTCACACCGTCCTTTCCTTTCCTATTGGTCAGTTTTCTTTTCATTCCAAGACAGGGAGAAAAGAAGGGGGGAAAAGCCTCTTCGGACTCCAAAATCATTGCTTGGCAGATGTCAAGCTGCATTTTCCATGGGTCTGTAGCAGTCAGAGCACTTCCTTTTGCTGTTTGCATTATTATTTTGGAAGGGGCACAGACCTAAATATTTTGAAGCTAATAAACGCTTCAAGAATCAGCCACTCCCTCAAGGGACCCTTGGAAAGCCATACAGCAAAGTGGCATAATAAATCAAAGGCAGTAGACGGGAGGTTCCGTGTTCCCCTTGGGGTCTGGGCGACCCTGGCTGGAATTCTTCCCTGTCAGCTGGGAAGAAGGCACAAGTAGCCAGGTCTTCACGGGATCTGGGAACAGCCACAGGTCTGACACCGAGGAGGAAGGTAAATCGTAAGCTATATGGCAATTAGAAAAGGGGAATGATTGGCACAGCGGAGCTGGAGGGGTGAAGAGGAGGAAGAGGCATTCCATGACAGTGAGGTTATTAATGGGCCAGAGCCAGAGAGTGTAAACCTGAAGGGAAACAGTCTGTGGCATCTCCAATACTACATGGAAGTCGCTGTTTGTGTTTTCTGAGCATAAGCTTGCTCGGGGCCTGTGTGAGTCCATGTGCAAAACTGACTGCAGCGTCTGAGGCCGGTGACGTAGAATGTGCCCCTGGAGCCACGCGTGATACAGGGAGAGAGGAGCAGGTACCGCCAACGGAAATCACACCTTGAGTCTCTGCCCGTGGTCACCAGGAGGCACGCAGGCCCTCTGTGAATTAAATGTTGACAGGCACCCGAAAACATGGCAGTTCAGAAACACCCCGCAGATGTGTAAATCCTAAATCTGTTGTTGCACCTTAACAATAACAACAACAACAACAAAAAATAATAGGTAAAGGGGCAATCCTCGCCACACTGCCCAGAAACCATTAATTATACTTGAAAAAGAAATCGGAGTTTTCTTAAAAGGGAGCTCGAAGACAATGCTACGTAATTAATTTACCGATTTATCTTATGAAAAGCTGCCTTGCCATGGTTAAAATGTAATCACAACCTTCAAGCTAAAGGTTCGAGGGAAAGACTGGGTTCCTGTAAATCGTTTGTCGGGACGTAAAAGGTAATTATTCGTTGCCTCCTTTCCCTTTAATAATCTAACATTGAGCAATACTGTTTATATTGAAAAGCTTGTACCTTTAATTACCAATTACATATACATAATTTCAGAGCCAAACGAGAGGGCTGTGCGAACAGCCCTTTAGAAATATAAGGCTGGGTTGTGCCCGTCTGCAGAAAGGAAACACTAATAAATGGGAGAAGAAGGCTGTCAAAGTATTATTTGGTCCAAAAAAAAGGGGGGGGAGCACAAAGGAAATGAGCTGAAAAGAAAAGAAAAAAAGGAGGGCAAAATAAAACTGAGAATCCAAACGAAGCAGGTGAGGTGTATCTGTGGTGTGGTTTTTCAATGCTCACCTTGAGCCGGCCTGGCAGTGCACCTGGTCCTTACAGCCTTTGATAAAAACAATAAACCCACATCCCCGACCCAATGTTGTGCTCCACAGACCTTTAATTGAGTCTACCATCAATAATAACAATAATAATAATAATAATAATAATAGTTTTTCCAGCCATGCCCACCCACCCAGACAATTCTCTAGAGTTTGAGTTATGCCTTCTCTGCAAGGAAGGTTCAAGTCACAAAATTTCAATGTGATTCTCTAATTCCAAAGAAACACAGGCTTATATAAAAATTAGTAAATGTCATATATGTCTGCACAATATTCCTTCCCTGTTCACATTTTCTTTGACCAAGACGCCAAACCAGCATCGTCTTTTGTAATATCTAGGTGTAGGTCTGTCCATCTGTGTTCAGTCTGTCTTCTCACTTCCCTCATACAGCGAGGCCCATGAGCCCCAGTCATTGGTGTAGTGCCCCCAATTCTGTCTACTAAGCTGTAGTTCTGAATTCTGTGTGTGTGCCCCCTCACAGGCAGCCAGCCAACCTGGAGCACCAGAGCCCTACAGACAGGCTAGGTTGTGCCGGCACAGGCTCAGCTCAGATCTCAGGCCTTGCCTTTAAAACTGGGACCCAACCCACTGCGGGGACTCAAGGAGTTGGGAGGAGAAGGAACCAGGAAAAAAAATAAAAACTACCTCCCCTCCCACTTCCAGTGTTAAAAGTAAAACTCCTGAAGGTGACGGCATGCTCGCCCTGTGAACGCCAAGGAGTGGGGGTTCCTCTCCCCACCTCCAGTCTATGGGAGTGGGTCTCTGAACTGGGGCCTGTGGCTAGTGATTCTTTCCTGGGGAAGGTGGCAAGATCACCCCCCAGCATTCAGGCAGCAGAGTCCCACTGAACCCCAACTTCTGGGTGAACCAGGCAGCTGGTTGGGCCTGAAAGCTCAGGCAGAGGCTCTGAGAGACACCCCAAAGGCTGTGGTTTCATTTCCGCTGGCAGGCGGATATGGGCTGGGCATGTTTTGTGTGTGTGTATGTGTGTGTGTGTGTGTGTGTCCCTTCTAAGAACTGTATCAATAACAGAGGAAAGAAAAGGGAAAAGAACCTCTTGGCCAAGTCCTGAGAAAAGGGAGGCTGTCCCTCTGGGAACCCTTCTTGGCAGCCCTGCACTGAAGGCGGAGGTCTGGCCCAGACACTTGCTTATCCCAGCCTCCACTTCCATAGGCAGAGAGTCCCACTTGCTACAGGAGAGGAGACAGACCGGCCTTCCAGCCCCAGACTCAACAAACCAGCCCCTCCCTCAGTCTCATCCCACAAACTCAGGCCTTAACAAGCGAGGCACAGGTAAAACATTTCTCTGAAAAGATACGCGCTTCCCTGAAAAACTCTGAGTGTCAGGCGGCCTGCAAAATATTACTGCTCTCCATACACCACGAGCCGAATAAGAACAGCGGTTGCTAAAATTTTGACTCATTAAAGAGGAAAATGAATGGACGGATGCAGCCAGCAACTTGCTTGAATATGATACCACAGGATTGGAGAGAGTTCTGAAATATTAAATCTAAAGCACGTGAACAAATATATATTTACACACACGGGCGTGGGGGGAGCTAGATTTTCTTTTACAACAAAACCACATTTTATTTACAAGGCTGGGCCTTCTCCCAGCTGGTAAACGCATTTAGAGGCAATGAAATCAGGCTTCACAAATAATAATGGGCATCATTATTAAGTGGAAGGGGAAACCCTTGATCCTAAGGCAAACTTCCCATGTCTCAGCCCCACTGGGAAGGAATCTGGGACAGAAGACAGAAATGGAGAGGAGCTGTTCACACTGGCCCAGTCAGGCAGCCATCAAACCTCTAGTGGGGTTCAGAAGGCCTCCCCTGGCCTGGGAGTCCTCTGTGTGCACACAGATCCCAGGGCTCTGCCTGTCCTGGTCCATCAACAACCGCCCTACACCTGCCCTTCAGGGAATTCCAGCCAGAAAATCAGCTACCTGCTGTGCCTAGGCCATGGGGTGTGTGCACTGCTATACACACACACACACACACTATTGTGTACATGAGCTCATGTTCCCCCTTGCTTCTGTTCAACTCCAAGTCTCTATCCTTAATGGCTAACCCACAGTCTGCACGGTTTCAATAAGGTAGGTGGAGACAGTAAGGAAGGATGGGGAGAGGGGGCTGGCTGTTAAAACAGTGTGCCGCCAACGTCACAGCCCACAGCCGCCATCACAATGCATATGTATGTTTACAAGAAACGTTCAGCATCCAGCAAGTTCTGCCTCCTCCGACTGGAGACTTTATGCCTGCTTCCCAGGAAGCCAGAGTCTCAGGCAGCTGGCCTGTGCCTACCAACAGTTTGCAGAAGGCTCTCCTCACACTCGGCCGGGTGGACACTCTGGAGAGGCCGAGACACCAAGAGGCGCACACAGCAACAGGAAGCCCCACCTACACTCGCACCCGGCAGAGCCCAACACTTTCTGAACTCCCATCAATTTTTAATTTATTGGATCACGGGGAAAATAACAACCCCAGGGAGGGGAAGGAGGGGGCTGGGTGGGAGAAAGCAGGAATCAATTCTTGGGGGAGAAAATGATCTATGACTCGATGACACAAGACACAACCAGAGGTTTTATGGAGTTCTGCAACCGAGGGAATATTGATGTGCCCAGAGAGGGTGCGATGGAAGTGAGCGGATGCACACACTGGGAGGAAAGCCCACGCTGGGTCACAAAGGGTTAGGTCCCCAACAGTGTTCTGGCAGGTCCCAACTACCAGGATCCAAAGCAGGAATTACACATCAATCCCACTCCCTCTGCCCTGACCACTGTCCCTCAGTGGGTTTAGAAGTGCAGCGGGTCCCAAGTGTCAGATCCCAGCATCTCCCCAAGACTCTCCAAGAACCACCTCCCCAGAAGGACAGGGCCATGGCACACATCGGCTGCCCTCCCTACCCCAGCCGCTTGGTTCATGCCAGCCACAGCACACAACTCAAAATGAAATTTGAAAATTTCACCATTTCTTTTCTTTTGCCTTTTCTTTTTCTTTCTTTTTTCTTTCTTTCTTTTTTTTTTTGTTGTTGTTGTTTTGTTTTTCAAGACAGGGTTTCTCTGTATTGTCCTGACTATCTTAGAACTAGCTCCATAGACCTGGCTGACCTCAACTCAGAGATCCGCCTGCCTCTGCCTCCGTGCTAGGATTAAAGACATGCACCACCACACCTGGCCTGAATTTTCATCATTTCTGACAAGTGGTATAAAGACAGACAGAAATCCGTTGTCACAGAATGTGAGGACGGAGTGGGTTTCTCCTACTAGGAAACTGACCGGGATTAGGGCTGATATGACCACCTAGGGGGACAATGGAGCCTAGACTGCATTCCAGGAAGGTAGGGAGTTTCTGATCCATGAAGACATCTTGGCTACAGGGAGAACCTCACTTATACAGCCTTGTTCGACAGACTCTAGGTAGGGAAATTACACGGTGAGGGCCCTCCATCTGTGCAGACTGTCCTCTACCAGCCTGGCCTGGGGGAAAGGTGGGTAGATTAAGATTAGCCCCTAAACATGTCCTAAACTACTCCTCGGGCTTAGTCCTCATCCTCTCTCTCACTGCGCACGGCTCTCCAGAACCCCAAAATCAGAGTTCAGGAGGCTGGATCCCCTCAAAACTAAGAACAGACTAAAAAAAAAAATAATACTCAGACATTCTCATAGACCCTCATCATACCAAAAAGTCCAAATGAAAAGCTAAGCCCATGACAAGTGAGAATGAATTGACATACACTTTGATAAATAAAACAGCTGCCTATAAAAAAGAGGAAGAAAAAAATCTATCAACGACAGAACAGCTTCTAAACACATTTGCCCATGAAACTGCAAGTGCCTTCGATCTTCAAGCCACAGCGGGGCTAGGAATGATTTGATATAAGACTGTTCTCTGCAGCCAAATGAGAGCATTTGTTTTGTTGAATATTTGGGTTTTCAAAGACACAGGGGGAAGATGTCCATGGGTACAATGCACGTAAGACTGTCTCCAGGGGATCCAGATCCTCGGAGGGTATGAGAAGCCCACAAGGGCAGCAGTTTCTTCCCGTGTCTCCTCTCCAAGGTAGAAATTTAAATATGGCTCCGACCCCATCGTCTTCAGTCGCTAGCAATGCCTCCATCTGAGGCACTTGCTAATCGTGGTAATATCGGCTCTCAGCTTTCTTCAGTCTCTCGGCATGCTGTTCTAGAAGGCCCCTTGGAGCGGTTCGCAAATGTATTTGTATTTTAGCAGTTCAGTGAAACAAGGTCGTAAAAAGTTACAGCAAAACAGAATTTTTTTAACCCTCTTTTTACTTTGAAGTTACTTAATTTTGTGTGGTCTGGCATCTCATTGCAGTCAACAGCTTGAGCCGGCTAATTCCACACCCAAGCAAATTATCAGCTTCCACAGAGAAAGAGAGGGGGGAAAGAAAAGAATGAAATTCTAGAATTTCAGTGGTGACACAAAAGACTTGCATGTGTCAAAAACGCCAGCACGAGTCCCCGGAACACAACACTGCTCACCATCTAGTGCGCTCGTTCTGCCAGTAAACAAGAGATCGCTATGCCCACCTCTCACCAGCTCCTGAGGAGAACACAAGATGTATGTCCCCCTGACAGCCTGCTCCCAGCAATCTTTAGGCACATCCTGGGAAAGAAAGCTAAGCTTTCAAAAGAGGCAGTCCACAAACCAGAGACACGGGGAACGGAATGTGAACAGATCTCACAGGCCGGTATCTTAGCTTCAATTCGGGAAAGCAGATTTATGAGGTCGGAGAACTGACAGAGAGGACAGAGCACTCAAGACCCCCCAGGCAGGATCATACGAGTCAACGGGGTGCTGAGACAGGACAAAGCCATGATCGGAACAGCTGTATGATTCGGGACCACCATCCCCAGACTTCTTCTGTCTCCTCCCGACTAAGCAGAAAACAAGTATGCCTAAGGCTAATGAAGTCTTCAGGGCAGGATGCTCAGCCGGCATCAATACCTTGGCCATTCAGTGCAGGGTACAGTCCCCCAAAAAGAGTTTATTTTCACCTATCCTCCCCAGATGTGACATCAGCATTAACCTAGGGACAAAATCCTTGGAGAGTTTAGGCTAAAAAGAATGCCAACCAGGCAGCCAAAAAGTCCTGTCTTCATTAAAGAGAGAGCTTCTCACAACCACCACCTACCCCATTGTCCAATATGTGTGTATGTGTGTGTGTGTGTGTGTGTGTGTGTGTATTCCCATGAATTGAAAGTCTGTGTTGGTGTGTAGTCACCGCTCAAGGAGGTCCTCAACTTCCAGGGCAAACGATTGGAGGGTTCTTATAAACTGGATTAAAAAAAAAAAAAAAAAAAAAAACAGTTTTCTGCAGGCCAAAAGCCACTGCCCAGACCCCAAACTGAAAGGTACTGCATTCTTCAATTCAGAGCTACCCTCTGTGCTGGCCTCCACAGTGTGCTTACAACTGGCCGGGTTCAAACATTAAATGAAGTAGAGAAATCATCAGATAAATGGCTGGCCCTCTTCCTCCAGCTGATGACAGCGAAGGCTTTTGTCTGACCTAATTTATTTCTCTTTCAGGTTAGAATAAAAGCATTTTCCTGTGTCAGGGCAAGCTCTTCAGCTCACCCACTGAACTCATGCATAGGACTCCAGCTCACTGTGCTGTCTGCAGATTTCTTGAACTCTAAAGCAAAGACATTATAGATCTAGTCATCCCACCACCAACACGGTACATATATTCCCCAGTCCTAAATCACACATTTGGGGAGCAATGCAGCCGCATGATACGCCATCCACGAAGGGAACTGTCTGGGGTGAAAGGCTGCTGCTGGCCCTGGCAAGCACACACTCCTTGCACACAAGATTGCCCACATGATTTGAGCTATGTTATGTCTTTAGGGAAAGAGCTGGTTCCCCCTCAGTTCTGTGGGCTCACTATGGGATGGAAGGCGCTGAGAGGGCTATGGATCGGACCTGAAAGGACTGCCATACATCAAGCTGTCTTGGGTTCAGGACTTCCTTAAGCAGCAATTCACAGTGATATGTGCCCCCCCCCCCCAGGTAACATGCACCAAGATGGACCACCCCTAAAATGGTATTCACTGTTCCCGGACTCCCCAAATGGATTCTGAATACCTTACCAACAAAGCAAAATGTTCAGAACATCAAGACCATGGACAAATCAGGGGACACATGCTCATTCAGGAACAGCAATTTTAATTGTTTAAAAAGAAAAGGAAATTGAAGGAAAAGAAAATACCTCCCCACCTGCCAGGTAAGGGCTTACAAATCGATGGCGATGGCTTGAAAATAGATTTCTCAAACTTATATTCTCATTTTATCCTGCACGAATCTCTGCTGGAAAATCAATATTACAACTTCACGCTTAAGACATTTTGCAGCGACACAAACTGCAGCCGCTGCTGCTGCCGGCCGATGCTGCTGATGGACACGGGTTCCCAGGAATAGCGGAGCCGCCACCACCATCACACGGGCACCGAGCGCCCCCTAGCTGACGAGAGGCGCTAGGCGAGGCTTGAAGCATCAGGGTTGCCGTTAACCAAAGCCAATTCCACCGAAAGTTTACTTTGTGAAGTATTTTATCACAACAAGCAACAAAGAGTCCACGGCAATGAGATAGGAGGTGCAAAATGGATACACAAAGCTTAGGAGGACCGGTCAGCAGTTAGAGTCTGATTAGGTGCTGGAAACCTGCCGGCTGGCTGCTGTAGGAAACCAGAGTCTGTAACTAGACTGTTTTACATGCATCTATTTCACCTGAGACATAGTTCCAATTACTGTCAAACATGCCGAAAGTCGCCCTTTCTTCCGGCCAAGGAAGACCTGCTGAGACCTTCGGTGGTAAGGTACAAAGTGCATCTAGTCATCTAACCCTGACCCTCCCAAGTCTCAGTTCCTCAGGAGCAACCATATTTACCCCAGGACTAAAGAATCAACTCACTTTTCTGTTATGAAGGATCCTGAAGACCGGACAAAATTTGCCAAAGCCCAGGCTCCAAACAATAAACATGCATATATACAAAAATCTTCAAATAAGAGGGGGGGTGATACCCTTTTAAAATATTGGGGTTGTTAGAATATGCATATGGCTGCTTTCTCTCCGGTGTGAATTACAGATGAATAAAATCAACCTGGCATAACACCTTCGACAAACACATTTTTATTCTCCCATGGAATCCAAGCTGCTGACATATCACACTTCTAATGACACGGGGTTCCCTTCTGTGCAAAAGGCAGACAAACTTCATTGCCCCTACCTGACTACCGAAAAGACGAAAATAAAAGAGGCCCAAGTCCTATGAAATTTACCAGGGACACAATTGAGTAAGATAAGTGGGCCATTATAGATATACTGCACTCTAGGGTTCAGGTCATTGTGAACGCAGCCACCTTTAAAACATGCAACAATCACAAACCCTATTTGCAGAGACTGGTATGAAATTAATACAGCTAGCCTAACTTCTGCAGCTAATTTTGGGTATCTGGTTGTGCAAAATCATGAAGGCATACAAAAATTACTAGTCTTCCTTGGAAACCTGTTGGTGGGTTATTGAAAAGTTGGCTTAATTAGGGTTCTATAATTGACCACTCCACTTTATCTCCCTTATTTCTTCAGAAAGCCTTGAGCTTCCCCACCGACTGTAGAGTACATTTCCTTCTGCCTGACCCTGCCTGGCGGCATGGCCCTTCCCTCTGCCTGGTAGGAGAGGTTACCTCTCCTACCCCCCTTCTACCCTTGTCCCCTTGTTTTTTGTGTTTGTTTTTATTAATGGCTGTCTGTATCTGTCCTCTTGTTTGAAAAGCCGAATCCATCTGGGTCGAACCTTCTGAAACCAGAAGGTCAGGTTTTCCTCTCCAGCTGTCTGCCACTCTTAGCTTCTCCGCTCCCCTTCTTACCTGCCCTGCCTTTAAAATCTAACTAACTTCATTACGGGGTCCTCCTCCTACCCCCACACCCAACACACCAAGATCATGGATGCTATTTTTGTGTTTTCCTGGTTTCCTTGGCCATCGGTGATTCTAAGTTGCTTCACCCCCAAAGAACCTTAAGCTGTTGCCCCATAGGCCCAAGGCTGTCACCCAACTGAAAAACGATACGCCACATTTTAGATGGTTTCCTTCACATCTGAAATCTCACATGTGAGCGCCTGAAGGGGCTGTGACAACACCTGCTTCCCTGGCCAGGGCTTCAGAGCCCTTGCAAGCAGGGCTCCTGCATCCTACAGTTTGTCACTAGTCGCATTCCCCGGGCCACGGTGGATCTCCTGCATCCCTGTCTTACCACCTCCGGGGTGACAGAGCACAGAAAGGAAAGCCAGATGCTTTGGGATAAGCAGCGTTTTCTGAGCACTAGTTGGACCACTCTTCTCGCTTAAACCCCTTAAACAATGCCCTGGCTCCCAGGGCCCCCGGAAGGCAGGTAGAATTGCTTAGCAGCCTAGTCTCCTGGCCCTCTCCTTCCCAACACTCTTTGCCTTCTCTGCTTCTGCTACAGCGTCAGCTGCCTTTTCCCAGCTGCTCTGAGCAAGGGTGACACAGTGAACCAATGCAGATTGGAAGGATGTCACACCGAGCACCCCTCACCCCCAGGCCCAGCTGCCATCCATCTTTCTGGCCCGAGCTTGCTCAGGATGTCCCAGGGATGCCCAGAGAGGGACAGCAAACCTACTTGTCTTTTCCAGAATACTCAACAGCAAATGCTCCAGTGCCAGGCTACCAGCTTCTCCCCCTTCCCATCGACTCTCTCCCCTCCCCAAAAACAATCTTTACAATGATATACAGGGGTTCCCAGGGGCAAACCGCCTCCTGGACAAATTAAGCTCTGGGAGTATGGATATTTTAACAACTACCTCACCTAAAGGTAGGAAGGAGTGGTGAAATAACCCGTGGCTGTAGCTTACTAAAGAAGGAAATAAATGTCAAGTGGTCAAATGCCTCTTGATGAGACCAGGCTCAATTCTGATTGCAAAACATTTTGTTTTAAATACAACCAGCAAGTCTCCTTTGACATTACAACATTGAAAAAATAAAGGCGACTCCTCTTCCCTCCTCCCTTAAAAGGCATCCCTCTCCCAAGAACCTCTCTTTAATATATATATATATATATATATACCCCCCAAACAATAATAATAAATGCACAAATTCTTACTAACGTGTCTGCGGTAACAAAGGAGAGATGGGAACAGCAATAGCTCCGAGCAGATGGCTCCTGTGCTGGGTTGGAGGGGAGGGGAGAGCCCCTTTATATATTTATTTATTTATTTAAATTCTTTAAAATATAACATAAATATTCGGCTCTCGACCGCAGGGCAGCCAGTCCTAGGCGGCAGCCGTCGCTCACAGCCTTCTACAGCTCCAGCGCGGGGAGCCCGGCCCCGGCGCAGCGAGGTGAGCGAAGGATTGCAAGATTACAACCTGCCTGAGGTCTCGATGGCACCCAGAGGAAATTTTATTTCTATTGCAATAAAAAAATAATAATAAATAAAAAGCAACCGCGACCAAAAGAACGCGGGGAAAGGCTCGAGCAGGCTGTGGCGGCTGGGGCCGGCCCGGAGCTCTCCAAGCCGACCTCGCTGGAACCTGCGCGGGGACCCGGCGGGCTCCGGGAGAACTGCGTACCTGCGCGGCTCGCGCCGGCGTTTTCTTTTCTAAATGAACCCAGCTGGGGCGTTGGAAGCTGCTGCGTGTCTGCCCTGCTGCCTGACTTCGCGAGCCCCGCCACTTGCTTGAAATCCGGCGGATTTGCACCGCGACCTGCCTTGTTTATTTAGATGGGGAAGATGAAAGATATTGAGATAGAGAGATGGATAAGAGGTCGATAGGTATTTTTCTCCCCTTCCTTTTTTTTTCTCTTCATTTTTACTGTTATAAGCGCATCCCTCTTTTCCCACTCCTGACAATCTTTTTTTTTTAATTCGTGGCAGGGATTTTTTTCCACCAACCCAAATCCTCCCCCCACACCTTTTTTTTTTCCTTTTAGAGTTGGGGGGGAAGACAAGACCGTCCCAGGAGACGGAGGTGGGGAAATGGGGAGGGGGTGCTCCAGCCCAGCAAACAGCTGCGCAGCTGGATTCTTTTGCAAATAGCGAGAGGAGGGGAGGGGACGGCGGCTTCGGAATCCTAGCACCAGCGCGGCCGGCGCCCGGCCTGGCGGGGCGCAGAAACCCGGCACCGGGAGCCCGCAGCCACCCCCTTGCCCTGCGGGTCCCCGACTCCGGGGCGCACTTGGGGCTTGGTCAGCCCGCTCCTCCGAGCGCAGACCCACGCGCTCGCCAACTTTTCCCGGCTCCCCCTCCCCCTCCGCTCCTCGGCTCCCTCCCCCTCCTCTCCAAACCCTGCCACCAGCGCCGCCGCCGCCACACACGCCGTTTGGAGGGCCGAGCGTCCAGCCGGGCTCGGCGCGCATAGCCGCCTGCAAACCCGCGCGTCCCCTCCTCGACCCGGAGCCCGCAGCGGCTACCCCAGGCTGCAGAGAAACTTTCCCAGGGCCCCGCGCCCAGTCGCTGCGTCCGATTTGATGTCCCCAGCCCCGGGCGCCCGAAGCCCCGGCCGCCGGCCCCTCAAGCGCGCCGCAAACACTTACGCGTGATGAGTTCCCTCTGGGACAAGTGCTGCGGGTTGCCCTGTTTGCGGCGGGACATTGCCCCGGCATCTATTCTGGCATCGCCCGGAGAGCTGCACAGATGCGGGTCGGGGAGGGGGTCCGAGCCGCCGCCGCCGCCGCGCCTCCTCCTCTGCCCGGGTTGGTGCCTCTGCCCTTCCTCGCTTCCTCCTCCTCCTCCTCTTCTTCTTCTTCGTCTTTATTTTGCTCTTTCTTCTGGGCTGTGTTTTTGTTTTTGTTTTTGAAAAAAAGAAAAAGCCAGGAAGATGGTTTGGTCTAAAATAGAAAAGGCAAAAATAAATGATAAAACTGCTGTTGCTCGCCGCGGACTGGCTGGTTTCTTTAAAAATATATTCTTTTGGAGGAAAAATATCTCTCACACTTCTTCAAAGTGCTTGGCCTCTTAGACTTGTAAATGTCTTCTTGAAGTTACGCCGGGTTTTGCACCGGCCTCTGACACTTTTCTTTCGGGGTCTGGTAGGTGGAACGCGCACTTCCACCCAAGGGGAGGGGGGAGAAAAATGCAAACAAATTTCAAAAAAGAAGAAGAAAACAAGCAAAGAAAACTTGGGGACTTGTCTCGTACCCCCTCACCCCGCCCCCTCAAAAGCCCAAAAGCAATGAAAAACTGCCTTGGTTCGGCTCTTTCTGGGTTTTCTGCGCGCTGCCTGCTTTTTTCTTTCTCGGAGGCTGACCCCTCCGAGGCTTTGGGGGACTCCGGGAGCGGCTCCTTCCCGGGTCACCTGGCAGGCTGGCGCCGGCCGGAGGGGCTGCAGTCCCCGCGCGCGCTCCCCAGCACTGCCCGGCTCCGCGGGCCCAGGGGGAGCGGGGCTGCGGGGCGGCTCGCCCAGTGCGCCCGGGTCGGTGCGGGCGTGGACGGGAGCTATAGATTGCAACGTGAAGATGGCGGAGTCCGGGTTCTCCGGGAGCTCTCGGTCTCTCTGTGGCTGGGGCTGCCTCTGTACAATGGGATAAAATTCAAGTTCAAGTGCGGACGTGACGTTTAATCTGCTCTAGAGACAAAAAGACCCAGAGAGTCGGAGCACTGGGGGCGACTAGCGGTGGCTTTTTAACATTGTACCCTGTAAGAGAACAAGAAAGCACACACCGAGACACGCGCGCGCGCACTCACACACACTCGCCAGTGCGCACACCCGCAACCCAGACCGGCCACACGTGCAAACTGCTGTTTTTGTGAGCTGGTCTTATCCCCCCCAAGCACCGGCTGCGCGAAAGCGGGAGGGGGGGGAGCAAATAAAATAAAACCTTTGCCCCCCCACTCTTCCTCCCTCAGGAGCAGGACCCCCTGAGAAAGGGGGCGGGGTGCTGTGTGAATGACTGAGGTACACTGAGTCCAAGCGAGTCCAAATCCACCCACTCAGGAAGAGGGGATGGAAATGAAGGGGGGTGTGAATGTACTGGGGAAATATATACCGTTGCTTCACTTCCGTGGAAAAGTAGTTACAGTAGGCTTTTCTTGGGGGAGGGGGCACGTTTTGTAGAAACTTCCCAAAAAGTGTCTTCATATAAACCGTGGGGATTTGGTCTTAGAGAACTAAATAAAAGATACTAAGAGGGCACAGTGGGGGGCCCATTTTGTTTGGCTCTCATTCCAGAAGGGATCTTCGCCTTTCCGGGCCCCATTAACTTCTAGGGGTCAAGCAATGCCCCGCCCCCACACACTAGTCTCCTTGGGAAGCACGCGCTAGAGGGGCAGGGGCACTCCACGTGGGAGAAGACTCCGACACAGAGATCCAGAAGTGGGCGTGGCCAGCTCTCTGCAGGAGGGTGTCTCGGCGAGGCGCCCCCCAATTCCCTCCTTGAAATCTCTGCAACCTGGAAGTCGCCCCCCCTCCTCCACCGCCCAGGATCGGACTTGAAATTGCTTGTCCGACCGGGAAGGACAGAGCCGCCTTGTCAGCCGTTTGATCTCTAGCCGGCGAGGACAAGGGGAGTTGTGGGGGCCTGCCCGTGGCCCGGGGACAAGGCCAGGCTGCAGTCCCCGAATGCACCGCCCCCTCCCGGCGCTCTCCTCCAGGAGACCAGCTGGATCTACTGGATAACCTGGCCTCCCGCGGTCGGCGCGCCAGGCGGCTGGACCCCTCTCCCTTCCCCGGCGGCCAGGGCGGGTCGGGGCCTGGTTGGGGCTGGGCTTTGCAGTGAGCCTTGGCTGCACCGGCCTCACCCCGCCCCAGGCCCGGCGCCCCAGCTTCAGCCCAGGGATCGGCGAGGCTGAAGGCCTCCAGGCGAGCCGCCTCTCCCGGGGCCTGTTCTCAGGGGGCACCTGGGCTTTTGTTCATCCTGAAAGCCATGGGTGGGGCCATGACACCAACGAAGCTGTGCTAGGAGCAAGGACAGAAGGATCTCTCTTCCCTTCCCACTTCACCCAAAATAAGCACTGTACAATGTGCCCTAGCTTGCAGCTTCCAGCACCGTGGGCTGCAGGGTCTACGGACGGACGCGAGGATGAGCCAAGAAGATGTTGAATGGGGGCGGGTTTGCACCTCCTTCTGCAGGCCGCATGCAGCTGCCCACCACACACACATGCACCCCTCCACGTGGTCAAAAGTCTGGAAGCGTCTCCTCTCAACCCATCCCGCCCCACCGGAAAAAAAAAAAAATATTTCCAGGAAAGTGGCCAGAGTAGGAAAAAAAAAAGTAGCCCACACCCACCTTTTAATAAACCTCCCAAGAAATTAATAAACTGGCCTTACTCGCACACCCCCGCTTCAATTTGAAAGATCAATTAGCCTTCTGTTTCGTGGGCCCGCAGATGGGAAGGCAGGCCAGAGAGGGTTAGGATTTTGCCCAAAGACACACAGCACATCAGGGGCAGGTCTGGACTTGAAAACTGCGGCATGCCAGCTGCAGCCTGCCACCTTGGGCGCGAAATTCAAACACGTGGCCCTCACCTTCTGGAGGAGGAGATGGCTACAAGGAAGCAGGACCGGGTCAGAGGCCCAGGACGAGGGAGGAGGAGGAGCTCGCTTAGGAAACAGGGAGCTTAGGGGCCCCCGGAGTCAGCTGCCTACTCGAGCACGGATGGGGACCTGGAAAGGGGCAGCGGGAAGCGGCTGCGCAGCTGGGACTGACCCTGAGCACGTCCTCCGGGACTGCGCGCTACCCCGACGGCGGGAAGGCGCGCGCACTGGTGGCCGGGTGCAGGACCCGAGCTGTCGCCGCGGCCGCGCGCTCCACCTCGCGGCTGCCGGCAAGAGGCCTCCCTGCCCGGGCCTGCGCCTCCTCCTCTCCCTGGAGGCGGCCGGGCGCAGGCAGCAAGCGATCCCAGCTGCCACTCCAGTCTCCTCCTTTTCCCTCTGCCCGTCTGGCACGGCATCATTTGCGCTGAAAGCTGTTAATGTCTGGTCTCACAGCTCCCCCTTTAGTCTTACTGCGCTCCGTGTCTCGCGTTCCCAGCCAGATCAATAGCTGCCTCTCTGCCGACCTTGACCTCTTGCTCGACCCCACCCTGCTTAGGCTACTGGCTCCAGGGTACCGACTCTGGCTCTCCCTGTGCTTGTTAGATCAGAGGATCGGACCCGGCCTTTACTCAGGACCCGGGGTCAGGCAGGTGTATCCAAAACTCCCTCAGACCGATCTACCCATCTACGAAGCCTTGTTTAGAATAAAGGCCACTGCTCCGACTCCCCAAAACACGCACAAGCACACACAAAGAGTGCAAGTGACTAACCAAAAGAGGGAAGGTACAAACGTGGACCTGAACCCCTTGACTATAACCTTAGGCCTACTGTGTGCTCTGCCCTTGAGACAGAACTCAATCAGTTAGAAACAAATGAGAGAAAAAGAATATACATAGAAATGTCACAACGCTTTTTAAAGTCCCAAATATTTCCCTGCTGTTTCTTCCTTGGCTTCACACCCCATTCCCAAAGCGACTCCCCAACAGCCTCCATCCCTTTAAGGATAGGGGATTCATTCTCAACAGAGGAATCTTCAGAAATTAAAATTCATTTTGCCGAATCAAAGTGCATTTTTATTAACTTGTGTAGGGTTCTAACTCTCTGTGTGTGCTTTGTGTAATGTGCCACACAGTGGGGGCCGGCTGATTGGACCAGCCCCCATTACAACCCCCCCCCCAAAAAAAGACTTTTTGCTTAAAATTCCTTGAAGGATTCTCAATCCTTAGGCACAGACTGGGGCCTGTGGAAGAGTCTGCAATGTTGTCTTTGCCTTCTGAGCTGTTACATTTCATCTTATGTCTTTACGAAAATTTGGAAAGACCTAGAAGTGTCAGTGGAAACGGGAAGTCCTGGAGTCCTTGCAGGAAGAAACTGACATTTCATTTGTTTTTGCTATTTTCTCCTTCCCAGGGATCCTCCCTCTGAAATGTAGACAGATAACTTTGGAGCTGTCTGAGGACCCAACAACACAGCTTACCAAATTACTTTGGGTTTCATTTCTGGTGCTTTAAAAAAAAAATAAAAAAAAAATCCATGCAAAGAGAAGGCGAATCTTCTCATTTTTCACAAGTGTGGGGCAAACTCCGATGTAAGCTATGCCTGCTGCTGCTTTCTGTTCTCCCAGGCTCTAAACCTTAGCGACTGTGAAGACTGGGAAAATTCAATGAACGCTCTGATGAGAGAGTACCCACGCCTTCTTTTTGAGAAGAACCAGCAGCGGAAACCCTAAGCAAAAGCGGAAACCCTAAGCAAGCCTGATACATATTAGGAAGGCTCCCAAGATGGCCTTGATGTCTTTCCTCGTGATTTAGAATCTTTTTTAAATTAATTTATCGGGTACAAGATGTGCATGTGGTTTGTAGAACTGGTTCTCCCCTCCTTCCTTTATGTGGGGTCCTCAGGGATCCAAGTCAGGTCCTCAGGCTTCTCTGCAAACACCTGTGCAGGCTGAACCATCTCTCCAGTGCAGGTTTTGACCGTTCAGAGATCAAACCCAGATTCATGGGTGGCAAGAGAGGCCATGTTAGCCTTCCTCCACACACATGTCCTTCCTGCATGCAGGGAAGACTTTGTTGGATCACAGTGGGTTTAGGCCTTAGCACCTAAAGGCTAAACAGAACCCTAAAACTTGCCTCTGAGCCTTCTTCTGTTTTTTCAATGTGTCTAGTTTAAGATCCAGGCTTTGGTTAAGATAGAAGTCACCACATCTTCTTTTCTTTTCTATTTCTTTCTTTTTTTTTTTCAACTAAGACTTGGGCTTGGTACACAGGAGATTTTCAACAATTGTTCAACTGCTTGAAACAGGCTTAAATGGGCATGGGTTGGGGTGAAACTATATAACAGAGGCATGCCTGACTGCTTTCCTTAAGTCTGCAGCCCAGAAGTCTTAAGTCGGTTTCACTGCTCCTGATTCATGGTTTATTTTCCTTTAAAAAACATTTTAATTAAAAAAAAAAAAAAAAAAAAAAAACAAGACAGAAAAACCTCGCCCAGCTCCAAGCTCCCTGTAGGAGAAAAAGCCTCACACCCACATTGAACGTTTCTAACTCTGCCCCTGTCATCAGAAGTGATATTGAATGGCTCAGTACGAGGGGATCTGGAACTATTTCTACAGCTTTCTCACCTCGTTTGGAATTTTCTTGCCTTGCTAATTTTAATTCTTTAGTTGAGTCATCAATTCAATTTGGGTAGGGAAGCCTCCCTATTGGGAGCGACTCAGAAGCCTGTACCCTCACCTCTCTGGCCAACCGAGGTCAGAGGGCTGGGTACTTACATCTCCATGTGTGTAGCACGCAAAGGATCTCTCTGCCGAGTTCCTTGGTCTCAGTATGTCTGGTGTGACTTAGCATGCAGAAGGGAGCCGTTGCCCTGAAGATTTCCATTTCAGACACACACATGGCGCCCACCCCAGAGCCTGAGTTCAGTGGTCTGGTGACCAAGCAACCTGCTCTATTTAGGGCAGAGGCAAGGGTGTGAGGAGGTTCAGAAGAGTGAAAATGGTTCCTTTGGGGGAAACACCAGGATTCAGAAAGGAATTTTCAGTTCCGACTCTGGCTGTCAGGCTGTAGCAGAGAACTGGGGTGACAAGGAGGTGCCTGGTGATGGGGAGGGGGGAGATGGAGGCAGTGTAAGGATCACCTTCCCAACAAGGGTTTGATGAGGCTGTGAGGATTAATTAGTTTGTATCCTTAAGCAGTATGAAAAGGAGGAAGTTTCTGGAAATGTTAAGCTTGAGTTGTAGACAAGTTTGATTCAATTGAGAGCTGCCCCCACCCCCAAGGCCCAGGATGTGAAAACTCCTATCTGTTCTGTAATGCACCACAAAGGAAGTGAGGGGGAAGGAGGGCTTCGAGAAGAAAGGAGAAACATGAGTCAGGCTAGCATCCCTCCCAAAAGACGCAAGGCGCAGCTAATGAGAACTCTGCAAGGGGGCGCTTATCAAAAAAAAAAAAAAAAAAAGAAAAGAAAAGCCAGCCAACACCTTGCTTCAGCGACGCCTTCCAGAGCTGGGAAAGCAAAAGGAGAGCTCATCTGTCGTTCCGTCGTTTCAGAAGCAGCCACAGGCATGCTTTCGAGTGAATTCAACAAGGATAGCTTGCACCCTAGAAATATGTCGTCGTTTTCCCACTGTTGAGGAGGGAAAGGTTGGCACTGCAGACCTGCTAACAAGCCATGCTGGACAGCACGGGTCCTGGGGGCGGGGGGGGGGAGGCAGCATCTCTATGGTGTGTAGAAGTTTTCAGATGTTCCATATTCAAGCGGTAGAGGCAGGAGGATCAGGTGTTCAAGGTCATCCTCAGGCTCATAGCAAGTTCAAGACCAGCCTGGACTGCCTGAAACTGTATCAAAAAGAAAAAAGAAAGAAAGGGAGGGAGGAAGGAAGGAAGGGAAAAGGAAAGAGGAAAAGAAAAAAGAGAAAAAGAAAGGAAGGAAGAAGAAAAAAGAAAGTAAATATAATATAAAATAAAGCAAAACGTACATTGGTTTGAAGATGCATTTTGGGTACCATTTACAAGGCAGACAATTTACCACAACAAAAGACGATGAATTCCACCCAAGGGAGAACTAAGACGCTAAGTTGCCGTACATTCTGATATTAGTTTAATCTGGGTCTTTAAAAAAAATGATTTCACTGTGTTCTTAAGCCTTCGGGATCTTTGAAACAACAATGGCTTCTAAAATATAGATGTGGTGATAATATTCCCTATCTAAACTTGCAACAAAGCCCCCACCTTGTGCTTGCTTTCTCCCACAAGTCTCTCAGGGAGCACTAACAAGAGCAGAGGAGCCCATTTCCGGCCTGTGTCCAGCTCACCCTGAGGATCTAGAGTCTAAACAGGGCAGATTTATGGTCCACTGTTAAAATCTGCATTCAGACCCCAGATGCAGACGGTGGCCTCGTCAGCTGCTGGGATTCGGCACAGGCTTCTGCAGCTTCGTTATTTCTTTCTGCTTAACAGGGACAATTAGAGAACAGAAGAGTGGGGACTCCTGTTTAGGGACTGGTTCGGTATTGTACCCAGACCACACATTCCGGCTGGGAAGGAAGACAGTAATGGATAAAGCATTAGTGGATTTAACACTGTGCGCCGTGCTTGGGGGATCGAATTGTCAATGTTTCTGGCAAGAACTCACACTCCAATTGAAATCTATCACACACCTTAATTAGCTCCGGGTACCTAAATGCACCCAACCCAGAGGCAAGTTGGAAAGCAGAGGAAGAGGGCAGGAGCTGGCAAAGAGGCAATGCGGAACCTGCCTCTCGGGGTTTAGGGCCCCCCGTGTTCAGAATGGAGTGCGCACCAGCCACGAGGCTAAGCGGACAAACATGACTCACCACCCGGCCCCAGAGAACACAGAGAAAGAACGCTGATGGAAGGCGTTTGGCTGGCTCGACCCTCGTTGACTAAAGAGATGAGAAGAGGCCATGGTGACACAAAGCTGTCGCTGACAGTAACTGGAGCCTTTTTTTTTTTTTCTGAGCCAACCATCCCACCTGGACCTCGGCACAAATTATTGTTTTCAATTACCACCTGTGTATTCCTTCCCATGCAACTTATTGATGTAAAATTACTGCTACAGCGGTATAAATAAGTTATGCCGCAGTTGTAAAATGGAAGAAATTTTGTTGTAGCAATTATGTTCAGCAAGATGACAAAATAAATTTCCAGAGCTGTGCCTGCAGTAACCTGGGGAATTTAAACCTCATAATTTCCATTCATTTCAGATAATTTGGAGTAATTTCTATATGTAATAACTTTGTAATGAAAAACAGCAGTACTGAAGTGATTTCACTCTGTTTTCTTCTCCTATGGTATACATGGCACAAAATAAATGATAAAAATAATATTTCCTTTTTATATGTGTGTGTGTTGAGTAATTCCTTCAGTAAAAATCATAAACTAATACCCAGACTAAATCTCTGTCCACAAAATGAAAAATAAATTGAGTTAAAGAGTGAGAGAGAATGGTAGGCTTTGGATGTTTTATTGTGACTTTATTGAGTTGTCTGAATCTCAGGCTCTTCCTGATCTCTGAAGGTTACTGTTCCCAAGCAAGAGCTGCAGAGAGGCAAGACCCCTCGGCTGTCATAGGGAACCTGCAGGGAGACCCTCCGCAAGACTGAAAGACCTCTCCCAGGTGACCACTTCTCAGCCCAAGCATGTTCCAATAGTCTCTCTCCTGCTTTGGGGAGCAGGCTCAGAGGAATGACTGACTCCCACCACAGTCCTTTTTTTTAAAAAAAGTTAGATTTACTTATTTCTTATTTGTGCATATGGAATGCGTGCATGTGTGTTTGTATACCATGTATGTAGCTGGCGCCTGCAGAGGTCAGAAAATGGCATCAGGTCCCCTAGGACTGGAGTTATGGGTGGTTGTGAGCCCCATCTGGGTGCTGGGAACAGAATCTGAGTCCTCTTCAAGAGAAGCAAACAGCCTTAACCACCAAGCCATCTCTTTAGCGCCTGCGCCAAGTCTCTAACAGCAATGTTCCCTGACACTAGGAAGGACCTGTTAGGTTGGACAGTGGCCTAGTAGGTTCTGACATATTTCCTCTTTTAATTAAAGACTTGGCAAGGTGGCGTTGTGTTCCCCCACCGCTCTGGTGCCCTGCCAGACCTCTGCCAGTGACACATGCGGCTGATGTGCACAGCCTCTGAACGCCACACGTTATTCATCAGAAGCTCCCACTGAGCTGTTCGAGGGTGACAGGAATTACAGCATCTGCATTAGCTCCAGGCTCCGTGCAATTAGCCTCCGCCACCACCATGGCGTCCATCAAGAGCTTCTACTAAGTGAAAAATGGAGGCTAGGTCTAAAGTTGGACTTCAGAACTGATGGGCAGACCTGTAGGCAGGCTTCTCCTACCAGCCCCGAGGGCTCCCTACTGCCTGGGATGAGAGATACTTCCTAGCCTGCAAACCCTGCCCTCCCCCGAGGCTTCCAGGAGGCAGACAGACAGGCACGAACTAGGAAAGGGTACCCACTTGCTGAGCAGTGTAGGGGATACATGATTGTCTCTGAGCTAGGTTCTCCTTGACACACAGCCTCAGCACACCTGCGAACCGGCAGTCCCGGTCTCTGCCACACAGCAGCCCCATTCTAGGCACCCTGCGACTTCTCCTTGGACACACTTTAAGAAGCACTCTGTGACTGAGATGGCAATTCTATTTACTGGCTAATACCCAGGATTCTAGTTCAAAGAAACCTAAACTCAATACATCACTCCAGTGACATCAAACAAAAGACAATGACAGCTGTCTAGATTGGAGACATTCCAGCCCCCGAAATGTACTTGTGGCTGTGTGTCCCTCTTACCGAGTTCACCACGGCAATCCTCTCCAGGCTTCCTGAGTCACAGAGAGACTATCTAAATATGTGTGTCAAGGGTTTGTCTTAGCTCATTCTGGAAAGAAAGACACAATCCCCATTAGACAGAGGATGCTAAAGCTAGAACTACAATCCCCCAGGCCTGTCTCCGCAAAATCATAGCCCCAACCTCCACCCAGCCAATTCCGACCATCCTCCAAGCAAGAACTGGGTACCAGAGACATCACCAGACCTAGGACTAGAATAGGGGTACCAAAAAGTCTGCAGTGGATCAGGACATGAAGGAGAGAAAGGAAAAGTTCAAAGGTAAACCAGTTCTGGGGCCCGGAGAGATGGCTCAGAGGTTAAGAGCACTGACTGCTCTTCCAGAGGACCTGGGTTCAATTCCCAGCACCCACATGGCAGCTCACAACGGTCTGCAACTCTAGTTCCAGAGGATCTGACGCCCTCACACAGATATACATGAAGGCAAAACACCAATTAATGTAAAATGAAATTAAATAAATTAAAAAAAAAACAGTTCTGAACTGAGCAAGGATACCTGCTTGAGGAAAAAGACTGGGCAGGCTTATGGGTACTAAAGTCAAGGCCATGGCCAGAAGAACAAACCACAGGAAGTAGTGAGGGATGGAAGATGCAAGTACCTAAGGCACTGTCTCAGACAGAACAAACCAAGGAAAGAAATGGACTCAGAGTCCATGGGACCCAGCAGAAGATTCTGATGGTGAACTTTCAGTCAGGAAATCTCCTGCCGTTGGAATAGAGTTTGGAAGCAAGCAACGTCCTTTTGCCCCTTAGGGTTTGTCCTTCCTGGAAAGATGACATGCAGGGTGGACACCAACACAGCGCCTACATTCTCACAGACCTGAGTTCGAGTCCATGTTGCATCTGCCATAAACTAGGTGCCTTGGGGGCAAACAGCTGGCCTTCTAAGTACCCCAGGTTCTCCCGTGTTAGGCCCCAGCCTCAGTCAGGAGTTCCTCAGGTAACCACACAGAAAGCCCTAGTACAGGACACAGCACAGTATAGGCATTAAACACATTACGGATAATTCGATGGAGGTCAATGCCCAATGGTCAGTTGTACAGGAACTCACATTCAGCTCAATCCATGGCACACACCTCAACATTGTCATTCAAAATGCGAAATTTCCCCAGATCCTGTGAACACCTTCAGCTAGCGTTGATAAAGCAGCTTGCCATGGTCCGTCTGGGTTACTGTAGCAAAATACCCGGAGCTGGCAATTGACACAGAATTGAAATACACTTCTCACGGCTCTGGAGGGTAAAAGTCGAAGGTCAAAGGTCAGCGAGGATTCCCACGATGGTGCTGTGTCTGTCAGAGAAAACCAATACTACATTGCATATGGTAGAAGGCAAAGAGAAGGGTACCCCAGTCCCTTTTAAAGGTGCTAACCATTTATGATGAGGGCGCTCCCTTGGTTCAACCCCCTCCTACCTCTTAATGTCACATAATAAGGAAGAAGAATCAATATGAATTTTGAAGGATGCATGTATAAGCCATCCACATCTGCTCAGTACTATAGACCAGGCTGAAGTTCAAGGGTACGCAGAGGAAAAATGACTCAAGTAAGTATCTCCAGCTGCCTAACCCGGCTGAGCTTCTTAAAGCAGACTGTTCAGGCTCCGCCCACTCGCCTCCGTCTGTGACTGACACATTCTGGTGTATCAAAGTTTGAGCTATCTAGGTCTTAACATAAAAGACCAAATACATCTGCAGAATGGGAAAACCATACCCGTGGACAGTGGCAAGAAAGAATGTCTCAGCGGCTAGCGGGTGTCCTCTCGGACGTGAGGAGGGCTGGCCACCATTCTACCTTTTGTCTTGGTCACGGAGTTTGCAAAGGGCTGCACTTGTGATTTTTATGATCCAAACCCCAAAATTAAAAATTTAAATTTTACAGCAGCTGAACCATTTGGTTCAGAGAGGGAAGACACATACAGAGAGAGAGAGAGAGAGAGAGAGAGAGAGAGAGAGAGAGAGAGAGAGAGAAGGAGACAACTATGACTATTGGGAGAGACTAGACAGAGATTTGGAAATGACAACCACCATTTCGTTAGGATTATGGGATTAAAGGGGCTTTTGAAACAACTTTATCATCCAAGCCACCTGCCGTGGTACTGAAGTCTTAAATCTTGATGTTTTCTTTCTTTCTTTCTCTTTCTTTCTTCCTTTCTTCCTTTCTTTCTTTCTTTCCTTCTTTCTTTCTTTCTTAGACAAGATCTTTCTATATAGCCTGGATTGGCCTCAAATTTTCAATCCTCCTGCCTCAGCCTCCCTAGTGTTGGAGTCACAGACATGTGCCCCATGTCCAGGCTCCACCATACATTACTGCAGCCTTGTGCAACAGTTCTTCATCCAGAATCAGGCAAGGGTGACTGTTCTGTGAAACAAGGGAATGTGACCTTGAGCTCCATCCTGGTGCAGAGGGGACTGCAGGACTTGGCTGGATGGGACCTAGCGTAAGAAACAGCCCCCTTCCTCTCCTTGCCTTCTACACAGGGCCCTTCACCACCAAGTTGGCTGGTTTGAATGCGCTCCTGGGGACAGTGACAGAGTCTGGTGGCCTTGCCCTCTTTCTGCACACAAAGCAGCCTGGCTGGGCTCGCTGCCGGGCGAGCTCAGGGTACAGACATGCAGACACTCAAAGTGAGGAATGTCCTCCCGGGCCTCCTCCTCCTTCCCACCTTCTGTCATCCGGGGAGATAATTCATTTATGCAGTGCTCACAGAAGACTGACATTTTTAACTTTTTTAGCAGAATAAATTTATAAGGTAAATTAGGGGGTGGGAGCCCGAGTGTCCTAGGCAGATTCAAACTGGTAATTACAGAGGCCCTAATTATGCATTCTCTACAGAGCCTTCTGGAATGGGGACGGCTACAGGGTGGCTCCTGTTCTTCCTGCAGAGGACAGTCCCCCTGAATCTCCTGGAAGCTTTGCACCAAACCTTCGAGAAGCCTTTGCTTCCATCTCTGAGCTTTCTCCGGAGGCCCTCACAGCCTCAACTTCCACAAGACGGCAGAGCAAATTCTCACCTTCTTCAGAGGACCCTGAGGCCCTTCTCCACCCCAATGCCACCAAGAGCCAGGAGCCCAGATGCCCTTAGACCCTGGGTCTCAACTTAATAAAACAAAAGGCACAATGGCAAGCAGGAAATCTGAGATCTTTCTCTGTCCCGTCTCCCAGAGGCCCATCCTTGTTCACCAACACGTCTGCAGGACCCAGAACACTGTGGAGACAGGATCTATGCTGTCGTCTTCTCTGTCCCATCAGAACTTGGCTTGGCCTCAGTAAGCCAATGAACAAGCAGACATGGAGGAAGGGAGAGAGAGGGAGGGAGGGAGGGAGGGAGGGAGGGAGGGAGGGAGGGAGGGAGGGAGGGAGGGAGGGAGGGATGGCAGGAGGTAAGGAGGAAGGGGTGTGGAAAGAAGAGGGGCCAGCAAAAAGTGCCTGTGATCCTCACTGAAGAAACACACAGCAAAGCTGTTGTTTGGCTGAAAGGAAGCCACGCCCTTCCCACAAGGCACAGTGCATACCAGCTCTGAAGGAGCAAATACATTTTGAACATGAAGTCCTCTTTTCTATACATCTCCCATTCATTTCCCACTATGCTCTCTGCTCCCAGGCATCTTGTCACTCACTGTGTGTCATTCTCCATCACAAACCCAGTTGTCCCCCCCACATGTGTCAAGAGTCCTAAAGCCTTTATATCTGTCACTCTCGTGATGCTGTAGCAAGACACCTGACCTTAAAGTTAAGGGGTTCACTGTGGTCCAGCTTCATAGGTTCATCAGTCTGTCATGAAGGACAACAGGACGTGTGGTGAGCGGAGACACTCACGCCCATGCTTGCTCTTAGCTTCCTCTTCTATTCCACCAGGGCTCCAGCCTGAGTTTCGCATTTGTTAATCTTCTCTGGAACACCTACAAAGACATTTGACATCTACCCGCTCACTGCCCCACACTGCCATCCCAGCATGGAAATTCATCCACACAGGATTGCAGCCTGAGGCCGAAGGTTTTGGAGAGCAGGCTGACAGAAATGAAACTTGCCCCTGCAAGAGAACATTAACAAGAGCTGTCAGATGCCCAAGAGCAATAGCAGTTAGACAGCAGACATCCTGGCCCAAGCCATTCGGACTTACCCTGATGCCCCATCTGGAACCCCACAAGAGTCCCCACACAGCCCCTTCTCCTAGTTCAGGCTTCAGTTACTACCACAGGATTTGGTTTAAATAAGAACTCAGTACAGGAAACACTGGGGCTGAAGGACATTCACTGTGGTCCTCAAATCACACCCTCCCTGTGACCACATAACCAGCATCGACATGAAGCCCATTTTAAAGCAAGACTCTCTCAGCCCTGAACCTTTGCAGCCCCTGAGGTGTCAGCCTGGGGTGTGCGGTCAGGTTTCATTTTCATTGTATAGAACAATGGTTCTTAGCCTTCCTAACTCTGCGACCCTTTCATATAGTTCCTCAGGTCGTGGTGACCCCCAATCATAAAACTGTTTTCATTGCTACTTCATAACTGTAATTTTGCTACTGCTATGAATCATAATGTAAATATCGGATACGCAACCCCGGAGGGGTTGAGACCCATAGGTTGGGAACCACTGGTGTAGAGACTGAAAAGGCAAGGGCTCCAAGGCTGGAAGAGCCTCTTCACGGCAGCACGGTGTCCCACACACCTGACCTACTTTCGCCTGAGAACTGCTTTAATGTACCATTCACACTCATGGCCCTCCAACCTAGTTCCCGCAGGAACAAGGACTAAGAACACCTCTTGGTCCTTCTGGTGCTATGCAGCCTGATCCCAGTGCCCACCCAAGCAGGAGCCATTGCTTGACTCTGCCTCCTAGCAGACCAATAGAGAATTCACACTTCTGACAAGTGCTGGGGACACACTCCGCCACCACCAGCTGCAGCTTTGATCAAACACAACTAGCTGATATAGCTTAGGGGTCAGACTGTGACCTTCACAGGGAGTGGAGTGCAGGGCCGGGACAACATCCCACACTGTCGGTTCAACAGAGTCCCCAACACAGTACGGGAGCCACGTCGGACAGCTTGCCAAGGAAGCACAGCCAGCAGAGGCAGACACTGGTCCTCAGCAGGTCTACCTCCTTGGTCAGGATAAGCCGCGCTGTGCTCATCAACCCCAGTATCAGCTGGACTTACTCTAGGAACATTCAGATCTTTGCGTATGCCTTTCTTTTAGGGTTCGCTACAGCCCTCTTGCTCTGCTGGCCACATCTGCTGGACTCCAGGACCACCCTATCCCCTCCATGTCCCCTCACGCCCATGGCAGGAAAATGTCAGGGAAGTCACAGTAGCTCTTAAACTCAGAAGTGGCACCTTAATCTTGTGTTCACAGTCTATTGGCCAGAGCTAGTCACATGACGCTATGTAACTGCAAAGGAAGTTGGGAAATGTATGCAAGCAGGTGCATATCAGCGTGCCTAAGTATTGCTCTAGGAGTGTGCTGGGATGCTCAGAGGGAAGTGGAAGGGAATAAGCCTTCACAGCTCAATTAGGGACCAGGCCATGGGTGAAGGAACAAGAGAAGGACCAGGCTTTATCACTAACTACGTCTAAGCTTTTGCTTTCTGGGCCACTATCCTCTATCAAGTGTGGCAGGGTTTCTTTACCACACGCTCACTGAGCTGGCCCCTCCCCACAGGAGAAGGCTGGGGACTTCCTGGCTGCAGAGATGTCTTGGTCTAGAGGCTGCTTCCTTTCTGGTGCTTTCTGCCGCCAGGAGCAGACACACCTGAGAGATTTAAAGGTGACCTATTCACTCTTTATGAAAAGTAGCTCACAGACAGGGCCCCTCGAATCCCAAAACTTGTCCATTAGCCATGTCAATCAGGAGTCTTGAAAGTTTTGTGAGGTGGGTGTGACAGAAAATGTAACGACATCCAGGCTTCCCTTCAAAGCCCTCCAAACAGTGTTTGATGGACAGATCTGGAACAGAAATTCTAAGCTAGAAAGAGCCAGGAGATAATGCAGTCCACCTACCTCAAGGAGGAGTTGGAGGCCAAGAGGTGGCAGGGATGGTACGCACCCAGGGCAACGCGAGCCTGGAAGCAGGCATGATGCCTTGATTTCCAGACCTGTGCCGGTATCTCAATCCCCCATCACACACACACACACACACACACATGTACCCCAACTTTTCCTTACCTATTTCAATCTGCCAAGGAACAAAAGGGAACCATGTTTGGGGAAGCATAGAACTCAGTTTCCAGTCATCCTGACAAAGGCTGGTGATGGTGTGTGCAGCTACCCTGGATGCATCTGGGTAATGGAATGGGTAAGGCCATTGTAGAGACTCTTCGGCCATCAAAGGGGGGGGGGGTCACTCATTCCTCACAGTCTGAATGCAAGGAAGTCTAAGATGAAGATGCTAGTGTGGTGAGAGGTTCTCAACCTGTGGGCCGCGACCCCACTGCTGTTCGAATGACCCTCTCCCAGGGCTTGCATATCAGATATTTACATCATAATTCATAGCAGTAGCGGAATTACAGTCATGAAGTAGCAACAAGATCATTTTATGGTTGGGGTTCCCACAACATGAGGATCTGTACTGAAGGGTCGCAGCATTGGGAAGGTTGAGAACCGCTGCTTCCAGCCCATCCAGGGTCTAGCGAGCACCCACGGTCCAGATTGCCAGCTGTCTTCCTGATGAGCCCTCAGCAGTGAGGAGACAGCATGGCAGTCGCGTCTCCTCTGGCAAGGCTGCTAATCTACCGGTGGGGCTCCATCCCTTTCCAATCACTGTGTTCAGTGCTGCCACAAAACACTTGAAAACATCCACTCCCGGCGGGAAGGGTTTACTCTGGCTCCCAGTTTAAGGGTGCAAACTATCACGGCAGAGAAGACGTGGGAGCTGGACCAGAGGTGGCTCGTCACGTGTGTCCACTTTCAGGAAGCACAAAGAGATGGGTGGTAGGGTAGCATTCAGATCATTTTCTCCTTTTCATTCAGTCCAGGGTCTCACCCCAAGGAGTGGTGCTGCCCCCTACCCCTTCAGTTAATCTGATCTAGATTATTCTTCACAGAGATGCCCAGAGACTAGCCTAATCTAGATAACCCCTTATAGGCTTGTCATATAACTTCTGTCAAGTTGACATGTTAGCCCTCACAACTCCCATGACCCAGTCACCCCCCCCTCCAAAGGCCCCAGCTCTCGCTTCCTATCATCACACAAGGGTTCCAGTAGTCAGATGGAAAGGTCACATTATTCCATAACAACTTCCAAGTTCTCTGCCCCTCCCCATCTTCATTCTGGCCTTAGAGCTCCTGCTCAAGGTCTGAGGGACCACCCTCATCCCAGACAAAGAATCCTCCTGCTGGAAGGCCGCAACACTCTCAAGGAATCCAAGGACTTCCTCAAAAGAGAAGTATGCATCCAGTGGGCAGAGGATCTGGAATCTCACTAATGCTTGGTGGGACCTCCATATGGAGAGAGACCCATCCAACACCCGTTCCGGGTCAAACATGATATCATAAGAACTTGTCTCAGCTACTGTACCATGCTCTTGTGCATGCTAAGTTTCCCCTTGACATCAAGTATCAGAGAAAACGAAAACACTCTGAGGCTTTAGGGCCCCTGCCAGAAGGCAAGAGCTGTCCCTAGGGAAGTGCACTGCCATTGGCATGATGGACAGGAACCCACTGGAGAACCCAAGTTTCCCCTCTGTCACCGGTGGGGAAATAAAGGCCACCAGAATCCAGCCTTGTCACAGATTCTGCAGAGAGAAATGGGGAGAGGTTGAGCAGGACTGGGGGTGTAGCCACCACGGAGAGAGGGGACCAACTGTGACTCCCTACATATTCCCCTGTGGTTGAGAGGTGAAGGGGATGTAGGGCCATCTTCGAAGTTCAGTGACCAGGGAAGAATGATCATCCAGGCTCCAAGCTACGAGGGGCTGGTGGCTAGAGTATTGGACACTATATATCGATGGCAGCCATGTGGAGGTCTCTGAAGGTCTTGAAGAAGTCTTATGTAGCTCTGAGCACAAGTAAGGATTGGTTAGACCTCTCAATTCACACCCCCTCTTCATACATAGCAACACTACATGTAGTTTCAATCAGACTCCAGTTGTGTCCAATGCCCCACCCCCAGCCTGGCCTCCACATACCCCACTGCCTGACTAAGTTCCTGCTTCTCCTCACTCTGAGCCTCAGCCTGAGATCTAAAAGTCCTTGTTATGTTGTTTGGCTTTTGACAGCTTCACACAAACCTAGACATAGCTGGGAAGAGAGATTCTCTATCGAGAAACTACATCCATACTATTAGCCTGTAGGCAAGTCTGTAGTGTTGCAAGAAGACATGAAGATGCGTCTTTGACAAGGTGCCTTTATGATGGGTTTGATAAAGAGGTGAACAGTCAATAGGTATAGGTGGTATAGGTGAGATTTCTGGACAGAGAGCACTCTGGGAAGAAGAAAGGGGGAGTTGCCAGTCAGACACAAAGGAAGTAAGGCATGTCGGAGGAGAGGTAAACACCATGAGCCACAGGGCAGCACATAGATAAATAGAAATGGGTTGATTTAAGTAATAAGAGCTCATTAGAAACAAGCCTAAGCTTAATAAGAAGTCTCCGTGTTGTTATTTAGGAGCTGGCTGCCAGGATAGAAAGACACTCGTTACACCGTAGAGGCATTTTTTAAAATGATGATTGATGTGGGAAGGCCCAAACCACTGTGGGCAATGCTACCACTAGGGAGGTAGTCTTGGGTGCAAAACAAAGCAGACTGAGCAAGCTATAAGAAGCAAGACAGTAAGCAGAAATCCCCCATGGCCTCTACTTCAGTTCCGGCCTTCTTGTGATGAACCGCAATTAGGACATGTAAGATTTAACTTAATAGCTGATTTAATAGCTCTTTCCTCCTAAATTAATTTTGATGCTTTTTCACAGCAACGGAAAGCAAATTAGGACATTCCCCCAAATCTGGTACTCCCTAACTCAGTGGTTATTGTTCAGACCAAACCCCGAACATCATCCCGGCCTTTCACTTACCTGCTCAGCCAGCATCTAACACATCACTGCATCCTATCCTACTAATTCTTACCACCTTCCTGGACCAGAGATTTCCTGCCTGGTGTTTCCGTGTCTGACCCTGTATCTATTCTCAAGAGGAATTAAGCCTTTGAAGTATAACACCGTCTTAGGGTTTCTGTCGCTGTGATGAAATACCATGACCAAAAAGCAAGTTGGGGAGCAAAGAGTTTATTTAACTTAGACTTCAGTATTGTTGTACATCACCAAAGGAAGTCAGGACAGGAACTCAAAACAGGGCAGGAACCTGGAGGCAGGAGCTGATGCAGAGACCATGAAGGAGAGCTGCTTACTGGCTTGCTCCTCATGGCTTGCTCAGCCTGCTTTCTTATAGAACCCAGAACCACCAGTCCAGGGATGGCACTAACCACAATAAACTAGGCTCTCCCCCCATTGAATTAGAAAATGCATTACAGCCGGATCCCATGGAGGCATTTTCTCAATGGAGGCTCCTTCCTCTCTGATGACTCTACCTTGTGTCAAGTTGACACACAAAACCAGCCGGTGCAACTCTCCCTTTGTCAACTCGACCTGCAAACACATCGATATCAAGCCACGGCCTTCCTTTCTTATTCATCTCCAGGATCTCACATTGAAGTCATAATTTTAAAAGTCCTACAGCCTTTACAAATTCAAACATGTTAAAATTTTAGTCTTTAAAATACTCAATCTCTTTTAAAAGTTCAGGTTTCGTCTGTGGGCTCCTTTAAAAATCAAAATTAAGTTAAATACTTTCTTCAGGAGGGAAGAACCAGGATACCGTCCGAATCTGAACCAGGCAAAATCAAAATCCAGTTATCTCAATGTCCAGTTATCTGGGATTCACTCACAATTCTCTGGGCTCCTCCACGGGGCTTGGGTCACTTCTCCAGCTCTGCCCTCTGCAGCACACATGACTTGTCTTCTAGGCTCCGACTGGTCCCACTGCTGCTACTGTTCTTGGTGGTCACACCATGGTGCTGGCATCTCCAAAATGCCGGTTCTTCTGCTGCAGCTGGGCTGCGCTTTCACCAGTAGCCTCTCCTAGGCTCTACTCATGGTGCTAAGTCTCGCTTCTCTCCATGACCCCTTCAGCCCTGGGCTTTCAACTGCTACCAAGGCTGCACCTTCACCAATGGCCTCTTCTGGCCTCTCACAGTGCCAACCTGTTCTCCATAACCCTTTATGGCTTCAAAACCAGTACCACCTGGATGACTCTTACATATTACCAAGTCTGGCTGCCAACACGACATACAACCTGGCTGCCTCTGGAACACAGTTTCTCTGTGCTCTCAGGAAACACTTCCCAGAAGATTTAACTTCAGTTATTTTTATTTCTTCTTAATCACCACTAATTTCTTAGATCCAGATGACCAACATTAAAAATCCCAGCCAAACAAAGTAATTTGGTAATTCTGGTTATCTTTTTAATCACAGCTGATTCTTCAGCCCCAGGTAACCAGAACCACAGAATCTTAATTCAAAATAACATATGGCCCTGATAGAGTCCTTAAACTTCCCTCTGCTATGTCACAAGCCAGGCCTTCATCTCATGCATTGCTCTCAATGTTTTTATCTTCCAAGCTCCTAAAAAACGTCCCACAGAGCTCTTAATGCTCAGTGACTCTTCTAGCCCAAAGTTTCATATC
The DNA here is from genome assembly GCF_950005125.1 of Chionomys nivalis. Classification (NCBI taxonomy): domain Eukaryota; kingdom Metazoa; phylum Chordata; class Mammalia; order Rodentia; family Cricetidae; genus Chionomys; species Chionomys nivalis. Next base: position 19,641,963 of record NC_080095.1, on the reverse strand, counting down.
CCTTCCACAATCCCCCCCAAAACATTGTCAGGTCTGCCACAGCAATACCCCTCTATGCTGCTGCCAATTTGTCTTAGTTTGGGTTTCTATTGCAATGAAAGGCCATGACCAAAAAACAAGTTGGGGAGAAAAGGGTTTATTCAGCGTACACTTCAGCAATGCTGTTCATCACCAAAGGAATTCAGGACACAAACTCAAACAGGGCTGGAACAAAGAGGTAGGAGCTGATACAGAAGCCATGGAGGGGTGCTGCCTACTGGCTTGCTTCCTGTGGCTTGTTCAATCTGCTTTCTTATAGAACCCAGGACCACACATCAGTCGCTAATTGAGAAGATGCCCTACAACTGAATCTCATGGAGGCATTTCCTCAACTGAGGCTCCTCCCTCTCTACCTTGCAGCAGACTGACACATAAAACCAGCCAGTACAAATACAGATCACGTACAACGCTATTCTAGTGGAAACTACATCACTTCGAGTATGAAATAAAGCCCAGACAACAATTTGTGTAGGAGATTGTGACCTCATCATACCCTACTGGCTTCACCATCACTCCCTGCTTTTCCATCACCACTCAAGGTGTGCCTCAAGGCCTTTGCACCTGCCATATCCTGTCCCTGGTCTCCTTTCTTTCAGAATTCTGCAAACCAGTTCCACAGGTCTCTAACAAGATCTTTCTGGTCAGACTACTTTTCACTGAAATTCCAACATCTTAGATTAAGTGTGGAGACTCCTTGAAAAGTGTCATTTATCAAAACTGACACAAGAAGAAACAGAGAAAAACTAGAGCCATTTAGCACTGGGGAGGGTTTATGGCCCTCCCCCTCTTTCCCTGCCAGACCTTACCCCAAAAAGCTATTCTCAAATGTTTAACCTGTGAATTCCTTTAAGCACTTAAGGAGGAGGTACCAATTTTACACTCATTTCTAGAAAATGGGATAAAAAAGGAAACACTACTGTGCTCATTTTGTGAGAATTAACTATGATCAAAACCTAACAAGGATGCTGCCAGAAAAGAAAATTGAGGAACTTTAACCCTCATGCACCTAGATGACAGAGTCCAAACAAAGAATTAAAAATTAAGTCCCAAGATGAACATCATGAATAAGTGGGGTGTGTTGACTGATCATTCAACATATGATGCCCTTACATAGAAAAGCTTCTGGAATATAGTATTAAGGGAAAGGTATGAGTGTCCATAGAATACTGCATTTAGGGTAAAAGGAAAAGAAAGGAATGAAAAATAAATAATTAGGCTAGAGACATAGCTCTATAAATAAAGCATGTGCTATGCAAGCTTGAAGTCCTGAGTTTGAATCCCTAGACCTAGTAAAGTAGCAGGCATCTGTAACCCCAGTGCTGAGATGAGGAAGTGGAGGCAGGAGAATGCCTAGAAGCTTGTGGTTCTGCTATTCTGCTATACACAGCAGTGATCAGCAAAGACATCCTGTCTCAAACAAGATGGAAGGCAAGAACTGACATCTAGTGAGCTCTGCCACAGCTCACTATGGCACATGCATGCGAACACACAAAGACACCACTTACATGTGTGTACTTGAACAAACAGAAGCAGGAAGGTACAGTGGGGACGGAAGGTGAGTCAGTTTCTGGGCTAGCTGATTTCCTCTACCCTAAGAGGGAACCACAGCTGCACAGGCAGTTCCTTCCTACAGTTTCAGCCCAAGATCAAGATGTCGGCACAGCTGGTTTCTCTGAGGCTTTGTCCCTCAACTTAAACAGCATCTTCCTTTATTCAGATACCCATCATTTGCATGAAGGTTCACCCTTATGATCCAGTGTAAGAAAGCCAAGTGTAATGATATGTGTCTATAATCTCAGCATTGGGGAGGTGGAGGCAGGTGGAGGCAGCCTAGGCTAGTTAGCGAGCTCCAGGCCAGTGAGAGACCCTACCTCAAGAGACATAGATAGATAGATAGATAGATAGATAGATAGATAGATAGATAGATAGATAGATAGATAGACAGATAGATCCATAGCATCATAGCATCTGGGGGACAACAGCATGGATCACACACATGTGCACTCACACAGAGACACACAAGCTGTGTCTCCAAGAACAGTCACTACCTGAGGTAAAGAGACCTGCACTTCAGCACATGAATTGGAAGAGTCTGCAGACAGTCCCTCCAACTTTGTAGGAGGCAGAAACGGAGGCAAGGCTGTGCACTCAATACTTGTTGTTGTACGTCATGTGATCCTGACCACGTTCCCATTCCACATGCCTGAAAAGGAAAAGAAAGTCAACAAGAAGCAGAGAGGGGCCTAAAGTTGTCTATGGTACAAAGCTAAATTTCAAACAAATGGCATAGCACACTAAAGGGGAAATCCAGTAACATTTGACACAACATTTAGGTTATACAGCCTCAGAAAATGGACCAAAAGCTCTAGAGAAATACTAAACGCTAGCTAGCTGGCTCCCTTTTTGCGGAGAAAGGGATTAGCAATTCTGAAACTACTGTGTGCATCTAAGATCAGACAAACACGAGAACATGCTGTGAGAACAGAAGCCAGTGCTGTCACTGGGGGAAAGGAAGCTGCAAATGTGAAGAGGGGGAGAGAGATGTCCGTGTGGTGTTTCCGAGGATTGGAGATATCAGTGTGAAGTTACATATTTCAATACAGAGGAAAGAAAGGGGAGAAGGCAGGGAGGGTGGAAGGACGGGAGGGGAGGAGGAAGGGAAGAAGACACTAGAAGAAGAACAGATGATAGATAGATAGATAGATAGATAGATAGATAGATAGATAGATAGATAGATAGATAGATGATAGATAGATAGATAGATAGATAGATAGATAGATAGATAGATAGATAGATGATAGATGGATGGATGGATGGATGGATGGATGGATGGATGGATGGATGGATGGAAGATGAACAGACAGCTGCGAGACAGGTAGATAGTGGGTAGGTAAAAAATGATTATTAGGTTAATAGTATGTTCAGAATAGCTGAGAAATTGTTCAGATTGACAGCTTGAGAGGTTTATATAGTATATTTGTTGGAAAAGTGAAAGTTTTAGTTTATTAAGTATGTTACTGAATGTAAATAGCTTTAGTATTAGTTTTCCTTTTACGGCGGTTGTCTGATAATTACAGAAATAACTTCATTGCATCGAGAGACACGGTTAAGCTGGTTTGCTTCGGGTGTTGAATGTGTTAGGTATGATGGCCAATGTTAGCTGTCAACGAGGAAGACTCCAGAAACCCCCAGGAGACAGAAGCCTCAGCATCATTGGGAGAGTATCTTAGTTGTGTTCATTGAGCAGGCAGACACGCCCGTAGTGGGTGGCATCATTCCCTGGCTAAGATCCTGGACTGTGTTAGAGAAGAGGAGCTGAGCAGGGGCAGGCATCAGTCACTTTCCACTTCTTTGTTTTTAATTTTATTTATTATGTATATAGTATTCTAGGCACAAGATCTTATTATAGATGGTTGTGAGCCATCATGTGGTTTCTGGGAATCGAACTCAGGACCTCCGGAACAACAGTCAGTTCTCTTAACCTCTGAGTCATCTCTCCAGCCCTACTTTCCATTTCTTGATAGTGAGGATACAATATGACCAACTCCTTCAAGTTCCTGCTGCCATGTCTCCCTCACCAGGATGGACTGCACTCTTTTTTTTGCTTTTTTTTTTTTGGATTTTTCGAGACAGGGTTTCTCCGTAGCTTTTGGTTCCTGTCCTGGAACTAGCTCTTGTAGAACAGGCTGGCCTCGAACTCACAGAGATCTGCCTGCTCTGCCTCCCAAGTGCTGGGATTAAAGGCGTGCGCCACCACCGCCCGGCTTGGACTGTACTCTTGAACCGTGCATCATAATAAATCATTTCTCCCCTTTGTCAGAGTATTTATCACAGCAACAGAAAAAGAAACTAAAACAGGAGATGTGCCGCTGTCTAATTCACAAACTGCTACACCAATTAAATAAGGAGGCATATATGAACTCCAGGGCCCAGTGTCTAGTATACAGCCGGTGCGCAATGCATGGTTAGTTTTGCTACTGGCATTCATACCCACCTTCCTCAGCATTTGTTCCTCTAGCTACAGACTTTATTTGATAAATCGAACTTAACATTGAGATTCAAAGACCCAAGAGTGTGCCCAGATCGGCACCCCCTAGTATTTAATATGCATTATCTAATTCAATTCACAAACACTGCAAACACTCTCTTCATCCCTGTTGCCTCAGACCCCCTAGCTGATAACCAGAGGTCTTGAGCTCAAACCTAATTGCACGGATACTATGTTTCTCCTTGGAGCCATTCTACAAGTCACTGTGTCCGCCATTGTCAATGTTGCCATCATCTTCAGCACTATTGCTAGCAGGCACCTGAAGAACATGCGTGCACCAGGGACCTTCACCCCGACTTTCCTATGGTCTACACGAAATGACTTAGAAGTGCACATTGAACACTTTCTTGTTCTTCTCAAACCTTCTTGCATCTGGAGTCATTTTCCACCTGCTTGAAATATATTCATTAGAATTTCTTAAGAGAGGCTCTTCATTCTCTTAAGGAATTGGTGACACAACCCAGATGCCACAGGCAGAGACTATGTTAACTATACCTATACTTATCAATGTAGGTCCAATTCCTAGTATACTACCAGGCACTTGGCAAACATTAGATGGATGCATGGATGCATGGATGCATGGATGGATGGATGGATGGATGGATGGATGGATGGATGGATGAATAGATAATGGATGGGAAGATGAACAGATGATTGATAGATGGGTGCGTAGGTAAATAGGTGGATAGACAGACAATGGATGAGTGGGTTGTTGGGTTGATGGGTGGATAGTTGAATAAATGAGTAGATAGGTGATGTAGGGATAGGTAGGTGAGTTAGTGGATGGGTAGAGGATGGATGGATAGATGTTCAGAGGATGGATGAATGACGGATGGGTTAGTGGATGGGTAGAGAATAGATGGATGGTTGTATAGATGTATGGATGGGTAAATGGGTTAGTGGATTGGTAGAAGATAGACAGATGGATGGATGCATGGATGGATGGATGGATAGATAGATGGATGCATGGATGGATAGATGGATGGGTTAGTGGATTGGTAGAGGATGGAAGGATGGATGGATGGATGAGTGGATGGATGGGTGGGTGGGTAGAGGATGAATGCATGGCTGCATGGATAGATGAATAAATGGGTTAATGGATGGGTAGAAGATAGATGGATGGATGAAGCCTATTGTCCAAGTCACTTTAAACTGAGGAATCCAGACAAGATGGTGACTGAGTCCCCTGGGTTGCTATTGGCTACTCCCTCACTCACAGGATTCCATTCTTGTCTTTTAAGGCTATCTCAGACCTTCCTGAGATGATATTCTCTGAGCACCCAGCCACTGTCCTGACAAACCCCACTTCACCATCTGAAAACCCAAACACAGCTTCCCCAGTGTGACTAGTGACTGAAGGAGGCCTGATATTAGCTGCTCCTTGACCTCACAGTGTGGAAGATTTATCATTCCTATTGGTAATGGGAACAGAAGTATCTGATTGTTTTTGTTTATTTGAGACAGTTTCTCTGTGTAGGCCTGCCTGTCCTGGAACTCACTCTGTAGACCAGGCAGGCTGACCTTGAACTCAGAGATCCCCCTGCCTCTGCCTCCCAAGTGTTAGGATTAAAGACTTGTACTACCATGCCCAACCAAAGACATGTACGACTATGCCCAAGTGTCTGGTTCTTTAGCTGCTTCTGGAAACATGTTCTCTCCAGGCTCTTAGCCATGAAGACAACAAGTGAAGAGATGATTGGAGACAAAAGATGCAGCTAGGCCAGACATGTTGATGCATCAAGACCAGACACAGTGAAGCATCAAGACCAGACACAGTGATGCAGCTAGGCCAGACATGCTGATGCATCAAGACCAGACACAGTGATGCATCAAGACCAGACACAGTGATGCATCAAGACCAGACACAGTGATGCAGCTAGGCCAGACATGCTGATGCATCAAGACCAGACACAGTGATGCAGCTAGACCAGACATGCTGATGCAGCTAGGCCAGACATGCTGATGCATCAAGACCAGACACAGTGATGCATCAAGACCAGACACAGTGATGCAGCTAGGCCAGACATGCTGATGCATCAAAACCAGACACAGTGATGCATCAAGACCAGACACAGTGATGCATCAAGACCAGACATGCTGATGCATTAAGACCAGACACAGTGATGCATCAAGACCAGACACAGTGATGCAGCTAGACCAGACATGCTGATGTATCAAGACCAGACACAGTGATGCATCAAGACCAGACACAGTGATGCAGCTAGGCCAGACATACTGATGCATCACAACCAGACACAGTGATGCATCAAGACCAGACACAGTGATGCAGCTAGGCCAGACATGCTGATGCATCAAGACCAGACACAGTGATGCATCAAGACCAGACACAGTGATGCAGCTAGACCAGACATGCTGATGCATCAAGACCAGACACAGTGATGCATCAAGATCAGACACAGTGATGCAGCTAGGCCAGACATGCTGATGCATCAAGACCAGACACAGTGATGCATCAAGACCAGACACAGTGATGCAGCTAGGCCAGACATGCTGATGCATCAAGACCAGACACAGTGATGCAGCTAGGCCAGACAAGGTGAGGCACACCTATAATCCCAGACCTCCAGAGACTGCAGCAGGAAGACCAGGAGTTTGAAGCCAGTGTGGGCCATGTGACAAATTATAGGCCATCCTGGGACATTGTCTCAAGACAAAACCAAAGATGGACTGAAAGAAAGAGAAAATTGATGCTATGTCATTCAGTGCCCCTGGTCTATACACACTGACATGCTCTCTGGAACTTACCCTTAGTTATTATGCGAAATCAGACAAATCCTAGCTAACTTAGTCTCACTGTGTGTGAGACTAAGGAGTGACCTCTTCTACCTACCCCTCCTCAGGCACCTGGCAGAACAACAGGATGTCTCCGTGCCTCATCTTCACCCACCTTTCTCTTAGTTGGTCATTGCCATGACTTCTGGCCAGGTGCTCTGGCTCCAAAGTGACATGGGAAAAAGGTGAGGATTGACTCACAGTCATGCGTCGCCTTAGTATGAACAAGGAGCATTGGGCTTTCCCTGGCCTGCTCCACTGTAGCCACTGGTCACTGTCTCCAAGTTTGTAGGATGGGATCATCGCTCCTTCCCCTCAGGAAATGACATCCAAACTCAGTTTCAGGGCCTACCCCAAATCACACTGCCACCGGTCATGGCGCAGAAACGGTGAAGTCTACCATTGAACCCAAGATTACTATTCCCGGGCGGGGTAAGCAGAAGACTCAGATGTGAGTGGCCTGTCCCTGCCACTGACTGATGGGGCACTGGCAGGCATTATCCAGCCTCTATGAACGTGAGAACATACTTGGTCAGTGCATGTGGTTCCTATTACTTTAGTACTCATGCAGATGGGAAACAGATGAGCCGGACGAGCAGGCTGAGGCAAGAAGGCAGATTCTGCCGCAGGGAGACCTGAAACAATCAGCAAGGGCCTGGGACTGAGGGAGAAGACCTGCTCTTTGGTAGGATAAGGGGTCTGTGTATCAGCACGTGTGCCACACCGGCATAGAATTATCCACAGTGATACGTAAAAATGGGGCATATGCAAACCGCAGGAAATCCCAGTTAGCCTCCTTTGTCCAGTTCCAAGCTTCTCAAAGTGTAGGTCATGACCCCCATCTGGGGTCACATTCCTAAGAATGGATGTTTTAGTCACTGTTCTATTGTTGTGAAGAGACACCATGATCATGGCAGCTCATGGAGAAGAGCATTTGATTGGGGCTTGCTTGCAGTTTCAGAAATTTAGACCATTCTCATCCTGACAGGGAGCACGGCAGCATGAGGGCAGACAGTCCCGACGAGAGAGATGAGAGTTCTACATCCAGACCTGAAGGCAGCAGGAAGAGAGAGAGCCCCTGGGCCTGGCTTGGGCTTCTAAGACCTCAAAGCCCACCCAAAGTGGCACACTTCCTCCAACAAGGCACACCTTCTAATCCTTTTGAACAGTGCCGCTCCCTGTTGGCTAAGCATTCTAATATATGAGCCTGTGGGGCCCATTATTATTCAAACCACCACAGTGGGTATGAGGAGGTCACAAAAAACCTGGCAACAGTAAAGGGTTTCTAAATGTGTTAACAAATGAAAAGTAATTAAAAATTAAATGCATAAGGATTCCAAGGAGATGCTGGCCATGCTTGCCTGTGTGGTATTGCATGGCCTCGCTGCAACCTTGCTCTGAACACAGGCACGCTCACATGACGCTCACATATTCTCACACCATACAACACCAACCGACCTTGCTGGAGACAACTTAAGATCGGATCAAAGGCTACTGTTAGTTTCCTGTCTGCTTGTTTGCTTTTCTTCCAATACTGGGGCTTGAACCTAGGACCTCATGCATATGAAGCAAGTATTCTACCACCAAGCTTGCAGCTGCAGCCCTATTGTATTTGAAGAGTTGCAGTGCTTTTGCTTCTTATACACTTTTCAGCACATAACATAATGGCTAATTACAGAAAACAATGTTTCTCTACTGTCATTCCTCAACATGTAGGTATCCATTTATTACATATGTTATACTGTTTGGTTTTAAAAATTACCATTTGAGAGGCTGGAGAGATGGCTCAGTGGATTAGAACATTTGCTGTTTTTCCAAAGGTCCCAGGTTCAATGCCCAGCACCCACATGGCAGCTCACAATTGCCTTAAGCTCCAGTTCCATGGGATCTGACATTCTCACACAGACACACATGCAGGCAAAACACCAATGCACACAAAATAAAAATAAATAAATTTTAAAAAACTTACTATTTGCTGCTTAGGCATGATGATTCACACCTTTGATACCAGCAATTAGGAGGCAGAGGTAGGTGAATCTCTGTGAGTTCGAGACCAGCCTGCTCTGTTTAAGGGAGTTCCAAGACAGACAGGGCTGTGTCGAAAGAACTTGTCTCAACAAACAAAAACAAAACAAAAATTGCTGTTTGCATTGTTGATTTGAGTTTCATTCAAAAACCTATCATTAAATGAATTTTGGCTAAGAAAGGAATTTCTAGCAGCTTCTAAAGTGATCCTAAACTTATTTCTGTTGTACACTGTATTGGTCACCTTTCTGTTGTCTGATAAAATGCCATGACCAAAGCAGCTTAGATGAGAAAGCTTATTGGGGCTTATGGTTCCAAGAAGGTGAGAATCCATCATGGAGGGAAGGGTAGCAACAATCAGCAGCCATGGGGCAGGAACAGGAACAGGGAGCAAACTGGAAAGGGGCAAGCAACTCTTTTTAACTCTCAAAACCCATCCCCTGTGTCATACTTCCTCCAGCAAACAGGGCCTGAGTGTTCAAATGCCCAAGAGTATGGGGAACATTTCTCATTCGAACCACTACATATGCTAAATATTTATTCAAAGCAGCATTCTTAACGTTAACAATTATGAAATCAAACTGCTAACCAACTCTGAAGATACTGGAGATTCTCTGCATCCTGCAAACATTCAACATTCACTCAAGATTTAATTCTCCATGTAAAAATAAGCAAGCATACCCATCTAATTAATACGCAACTTTGCCTTGCTTTTTAACAAATTATAAATTGATATGCATACTATAGAACTATTTTAAGTTAATTTTTGTGGTTTATTATTGATAAATGTTTGACTGGTGTACCTACTTTAAACACCTATACATAGGGACTCACATTTTAAAAAATTCTCGGGTGAGGGCCAGTGAGATGGCTCAGGGGTAAAGGTGCTTGCCACCAAGCCTGAGGACCTGAGCTCAATCCCAGGAACCCACATGTACCGTAATCTGTATTCTCCCCACTCACCCCCAATAAAACAAATACATGTATTTCTGCATTTCTTGGATGAAAAGGATCACTAGTAGAAAAAATACTGAGCAAGCCCACCTCTTTGTGTTGCTGTTTCTGTTTGTAAAATGGGAGCTGGGAAGCTCCCTACAAGAATGAAGAAAGGGATGTGGCCGTGGGCAAGCTTGTTTTTAACAACGTATTTGGCTACGGGGAAATACGGTAGAGGGAAGTGGGGTTCTTCTACTACTTTTGCAACTTCTGTATCAATAGTTGTTTCCAAAAATAAGTTTTTAAACATAAGCACACGTACACAAAAATCCTTCAGAAATACAGAGGTCCCTCTGGCTGGGGCAGACGTCTTGTAAAATGGCTTCCACTATTCACTCTTGAGAGACTGCACTTGCCAACAGACCTGCGGCCAGATTGTTTATTACATCCATAAAGACCCACCTGGATTAACTAAAATTTGTTTTGAAATCTGTTGATAACTATATTTCAGTATCATTAGCTTCCTTTCGATCCTTGAGCTTTGTCTAGGGGCCTCCAGAGAGCACTATTCTGGCAAGAGGCCCCCAGCTGCCCCGGGTCCAGGACACAAAGCCTTTGACACTGCCCTGGGGCCCTGTGAGCCACCTGCTTGCGTGAGGAGCTGGGGTCCGGACAGAGGGTTGGTGAGACCGTGAGGCCTCTGACTCCCAGCCCACTTGGAAGGAAGGGAGCTCTATCGGGAGAAGGAAGTGCTCATGTCCCCCTGGCCCATGGCCACCTCAAGTGTATGTTTACTCTGCCAGGTGGAGTCCACACCAGGTCCACTCTGGGGCTGCACGGTGGCCTTTGAGACTGAGAACAATGACACATTGTGGCCCAGTTACAGATAAAAGAGAAAACTTGGCCCAACTGCCAAGAAAAAGCGACTGTCCTTCGATATTAATGCCCAAGGCGTGCCTGCCCACACCCTGGCACTTTCGCCTTTCTGGCCGTTGTGTGGAAGGTGATCCTGCTGCTGCTAATGGAGGTGCAAAGGCCAGCGTGCCGGGCACTTTATTGTCAGCTGCTTCAATAATCTTTAACCTTCGCTGGCCAAAGGGCTGAAACCCAGAAAGACTAAACAAACATGGGTTGGGCCCAGAGGAGGGTGACTCAAGAAAGCCGGGCTGCAGGAGCCAGTAGGCACCCCGTCTTCCCCAAGTCCTAATGATGCCCCAAAGTTCACAAAGAGGGTCTGAACGCTTGGAGCAAGGGCTGAAGCCCCATCACCAGGACGTCATCAGCATCTCTCTTTGGGGGTGGTGAGATACAGGATACCTGGGTAATGGCTGCTGGCTTTGTGCTGCCGTTGCAAACTGGGAGAGCTGATGCCACAGTGGCCATATCCAGGCCTGGTCTGGAGTTGAGGCTCTGTGGGAGCATTCATTCAAGCAGGGAAAACAGAATAAATCATCAGATATGCCCGGGGGTAGGACTGGTCCAGTCCACCATGCAGCCTCAATTTCCTTTCCTGGGCAATGGGTACACCGGCGATTCCTCCCAGCATCAAGGCCAGCTACTGCCTCTTGGGGAGCATTTGTTATTAGCAAGGACATCCCTTGCTTGAGTTCTCTTAGTGCCCGGGTAGGGGGCTTCACAGGCCGCATTTTACAAACAGGAAGTGAGACACAAAGAGACTGATTTGCCTGATGGCGATACCAAGTTCTGCAGCCAAGTCTCCATGAAGCCCAAATTCCTCTCCATCACGTAAGGAAGTACAAACCTTGGCCAAGATGACTCAAATCCTATTCTTGGTAGCTATGCATTCATGTCCTCTGAAACTGTGGGACATTGTCGCCCATCCACGGTGATTATTCAGTGAAGGGTCAGAGGTCAGCATCATATATACTTCCTCAATCTTCAATCACTCGCCGTCATATTTTTTGAGACAGAATCTCTCACTGAACCTGGAATCATTGATTCGGCCAGAGTGGCTGTCTATGGAGGTCCAGAGACCCTCCCGTCTCCACCGTCACCCCTCTGAGATTACAGGGGCATGCCACTTTTTCATGGATGCTGGGGTTCTATCTGAACTCAGGTGCTCACGCTTTCAAAGCAAGTTCTCCATCCATGGAGCCACCTCTCCGGCATGCAGGGACTCTTCTCGTCCCGGCATTAGACGGCTCGAACACAGCACTAGGATCTGAATCCATTTTAAGGCACAGAGACGGAAATTCAAGAGTCTCTCAGGGTCCCTTGTCCGTCTCGTTTCCTAACAAGAATAGCTGCTGTTCACGAGAAAGGCAAGAAAAACAAATCCAAGCCCGTCCCACTCTCCAAGGAGCAAGAGCTTGCTGAGAGGGGTGAGGGGCACCAGAGGTTGACAGGGACACTTTTAGCCTAGAATATGAATCCCCTTGTTGTAGCGCTGGGTTTCTCATGCCTCAGCCTTGCTCACACAATGTCCCCTCTCTGACCACCCAGGGCTGGGCCTGCCAAACCTTCCCACCCCTACTGATAAGGTCTCCTTCCACACCTGGGGCAGAAGGTCACAAAAAAGAATCCAGCAGCGGTTGAAGAAGGGTTATGGTCCTGAGGATCTGTACAGGGTGAGGCATGGGGAGGGAGAGATAAGAGGTGGACAATAAAAGACAGTCAGGAAAGGGGGGCAGGCAGAGAGTGCGGCCATGGGGTGCCATCGCTTTATGACCATAAGGGACATGCTAACAGCCAGCCACACTAGCCTTATCTCCCTGTTCTGATCTGTAAATGATCACCCAGAGCCCACCAGCGGCCTCCAGGATGACAGCTGCACTGGCCACACAATGGAACAGAGCCATAGGGCACTGGAACTCCCGGGTCAGAAAGGCAGAAGGCCTGGCTTTCCTGCCAACTACCCTGGGCTCTGTTCACAGGCTGGGAGGCTGCAATGCCTGCAGCTGCTTGGTAGCAGGTCACTAAGGAGTCTCTAGAAAGCCAAGGGCTGAAGGAATCCATGGCTCACACCAGATGAGGATCCAGGAATATCACACTGCTGTTCTTTATACTTATTTTTTATAGGGTTAACCATGGTTGGACCAGGCTCTGGACATTTTCATGGTCTTGGCAGCATCCAAACTAGTACAAAGCATGGAGAAGAGGCAACATCATGGTGAATAATGCGTAGTGATCCCATCAACAGACCTGTGAGGTATGTCCCATGTCTGAGCACCACGGGAACGCACCTCCAATTCTCAAAGCGGACCTACACTTCCTGACCCCTGCTGTGCTCTGAAGCCTGCTCAGAACTCTTGACAGTCAGGAGCTGAGCAGGACAGGGACCTTGCAGCCAGCCACCTTGATCCCCTCTCCAGAGTCTTCCTGAAATGTGTGGCAATGTCAAAGACATGAAGAGAGGCCTCTCTTTTGTGTGCATGTGTTCTTGTGTGTTTGCATGTGGCGGGGGAGGGGGCTGCATGTGCTCGTGCACACATCGAGGCAAGAGAGCCACATCCAATCTCCTCCTCCATCACTCTCCACCTTAGTTTTTGAGGCAGGGTCTCTTACTGATTAGACTAGGCTGGCTGGCCAGCAAGCTTCCTCCTCCCTATCCCAGGATCCTCCCGTCTCTGCCTCCCCAGTGTTGGGATTACACACACACACACACACACACCCCTGAGCCTGGCTTTTAAATGGAACCTCTCTGACACCCTAGGATCAGCAGTCCAGGCCGGAGCTCCCTGGGGCAGCTTCCATAGCCCAGTCTGCCTCGGAATCCACTCCCCTCGGTGTGACTCTGGAATCCAGAATTCAGTCAGGGCAGATGGGAACTGGGGAAGAGTCTGGCATTTCTTCTCTGCTCTCATCTTCGGGGACCTCGAGGAGCTGGTAAGAGCTGTGCCCTCCTGTAGCAACAGCTTCCACCAGGAGACTTCCTTGACCCCACCTCACGCTCCTTCACTGAGGGAGGGCTCATCGATCGCTCCAGTCACTCGGCACCCGTGGTTCCCGACAACAGAAGCTTTCCTGGTGGCTCCTTCGATCCCACTCGCACCTCTGTAAGAACACTCTGAGGGATGTCCACACATTGGTGGTGGAAACAAGCTAACATGGCTATTTGGAAAACGGTGTGAAAGGTCCTCATAAAAAAAAAAAAATAGAATTAGCCATAGAATAGAATGGTCATATGATCTCGTCATTCCACGCCTGGGGATACATCCAAAGGAAAGAAAATCAAAGGGAAAAAAAAAAGGACGTCTGCATCCAAACTCAGTACAGCACTTTTCAGTGTTCCTAAGAGAGAAGCAGCCTAGGAGCCTAGGTACCCACCGATAGATGCAAGCAGGGGGGAAAAAAAAGGTGGTACCTGTATGCCAAGGAATATTACTCAACCAGGAAAAAGAATGGAAGCCTGTCTTGCAGCTACGTGGATGGGCCTGGAGGATACTGTGTTAAGAGAACTAAGCCAGACAGAGAAATGCAGATATCGCATGCTCTCACCTGTAAGCAGAAGGGAAAATTGACCCCATGGAAGCAGAGAGCCATATGGTGATTACCAGGGGCCAGGAGGAGCAAGGAGGCAGAAGAGGATAAGGAGAAGATGTTAGAGGGTACAGAACTTCTCTGCATCTGTAGCACAGTAGGGCAAATGTGCCTGATGATTGGTTGTTTGTTCCTAAGTAGCTTCTGCAGAGATTTTAAAACATATTCCCAACACAAAGAAGTAAGTGGTTGAGGTGATGAATGCAAGATGACCTTTATCTCGTCTTTGTGTGATGTATGCATGATTGAAATGCCGTCCTGCGGGGCTGGAAAGTGGCTCAGCTATTAAGAGTTCATATTGCTTTTATAGAGAACTTGAGTTCTGCCCCCAACACCCATATTGGACAGCTCGTAAGTGCCTGTAATCTAACTTCAGTTCTAGGGGATCTGAAGCCTTCTTTTGGCTCCTGGGAGTACCTGAACTCGTGTGTGTGTGTGTGTGTGTGTGTGTGTGTGTGTGTGTGTGTGTGTGTTTCAAGACAGGCTTTCTCTGTCCTGGAACTTGCTTTGTAGACCAGGCTGGTTTCGAACTCACAGAGATCCACCTGCCTCTGCCTCCCAAACGCTGAGATTAAAGGTGTGTGCCACTGCAGCCCGGCTCTTAATCAATGTATTTTTAAGTTAAGTTCCTGTACTCCTTGCTTGCTTGTTTGCTTGGAATATTGCTTTACTGGGTGGACATGACTACCAGAGACCCCTGAGAGAGGTGGAGAGGCTGAGAGCCCAGCACCCCAACCCCACCCTCACTGCCAGCAACAACACAACCCAGTGGGGCTGCAGGAAGAGGCCAGCGTCCTCCCTCCATCCTGTCCCAAGCGAGCTCACAGAAGCTAAGCTGTCCTCTCTGGCGAGTCACCTCTGTGGGTTTTCAGATCTGCCCCAATCAGGTCTCTCTAGAGAGAGGCAAGAGAGTGAGAGAGGCTGCCGTGGCTAGACTTGGGACCTGAGCGCTCTTGCTATGTCTCTACCTGAAGCAGCAGCCTGGGAGAGGAGGGGAGGCAGGCAGGAGCCCTCCGTCCCTACAGGAAGCTCTGTGGCTCCTGGACTCCTCGCTCAGGAGGCGCATGGGGTCCTCGGTGAGCCGGGATCTGAACATGAGGGCAGGTGATTAGCTGCCCTGGATTTTACCCAAGGGATCGGAAGAGTTCTATGACTCAGAGGAAAGGAGATATGTGACCCTGAGAAGGTAGAGGCAAAGCCATTTGGTTTTGAGCCCAGGCCAGACATGAAGGGTCAGAGCCGGGAAAGCTCAGGTCCAAGTGTCTACAACGAGGTTTGAAAAACTGAGGGAACGCGAAGAAGCGACCTAGACACACTGCGGTGACCCGCACCACCTCCTTCGGTACCCTCTTTGGAGACACATTTGCATCCATTGTCTTGTGCTGATTAATTAATATGCAGATTCTAGAGAACTACAGTTATTACCAGGGCAACTAGAATAGGAGCATAGCAGAGCCACCAAGACAAAGCGATGCCAGGCAGATGTTTCATGGAAGCTTAAAGACGGGGACTGGGTAACTACTCAGCAGCCTCAACCCCCACTTAAACATTAAATGTGCACCTCCTGTGTGCCAAGCCCCTCGCAGAACTTCACAGACACTGTCTATTCTAATCCTCATCTTGAACTCATCCTCCACAAAATAACTCTGCGTTCCTCTGAATCCTGGGTTTCTCCTAAAATCTCCAGACTGAGGACGGAACGAATCCGTATTCAGAGGAGAATGTGTCGTAAACTTTGTGGCTGGAAGATGGGTGTAGAAGCACACACCTTTGATCCCTGGCACTTGAGAAGCAGGGGAGGGAAGATTTCTGAGTTTAAGGCCAG
This sequence comes from Chionomys nivalis, assembly GCF_950005125.1. Classification (NCBI taxonomy): domain Eukaryota; kingdom Metazoa; phylum Chordata; class Mammalia; order Rodentia; family Cricetidae; genus Chionomys; species Chionomys nivalis. The sequence continues at coordinate 19,625,797 of NC_080095.1, read as the reverse complement.
CCTGGCTTACAAAGAGAGTCCCAGGACAACTAGGGCTACACAGAGAAACTCTGTCCTCAGGAAACAAACAACAGCAACAACAGCTCCGTGTCCCATCCACACGCTGTGGGCCTGAGTCCGTAAAGGACCAAGCTTGGGAAGAGGATCTCTGGAAAACATTTCCTTGGTAATAAGTCATTTGGGTCCAATTTTATGGTATGTGGGGCGGTGGGGGGTGGGGGAGGACACTGATTTTTTTTTTCTTTTAACAAAAGCAGTAGGCTAGCAAGTCTCATTTTGTGGAAAGCCAGTCGATAGGGATTTATTGTGGCAACACATGCCAGTGGAAGTGAGCAGCCCCCCTGTGAACCCCAGAAGTCTGAAGTCAGATAAGGCAAGCTATCCTCCAGCACCCCATAGTAATGTCCAGAGACCTTCCTTTATCCACGTGTGGGTGGAACAGAGACCATTGTGTGCAAATTACCTGTTGCCACAAGGGGGCGCCACTGAAGCTTATAAACTGGTCCTGGGCTTTGGTGACATAGCAGCATCTGGTTTCCCCTGGTAGAGTTATGGTGAAAAGAGCTAGTGGTTGACACAAGAGGACTCGGGTGGGCATGTAGGCCCTGGGAAGGGCCTTAGGGGACCCACCTGATCAGCTGAATGGAAAGGACTAAGATGGCAATCACTTGCCTCGGTGTTTTGGGTGGCTCTTTAGGGACACAGGAAGGTCAAGGGTGAGCCCTCAGGATAGCTGCAGTGTGGCCTGCAGAGCTGTGCACAGAGAAGCACCCCTCCCCCCGAAGCCTAGAAGCTGCAGAGAGGTCAGAGCCTGGGCCAGCTACCTGACCACACAGGCCATGGTCAGGGACAGGCCTTTGTGGAAGTGAGAAAACACCCCCGAGCTAAGCACAGCTGAGTTCTCACCTCCTCCCACCAATGTGCCTCTGCTTCCGGGCCTGCTCTGTCCTAAGTCCTCCAGACCCTGACCTGTCATGTCCAAAGGAGGACAGCCTTGGCCTCTGACAGCCAGGTAGCTGAGAGATGATCCCTTGCAGAGATTTCCTGGTGACTCTGCGAGGGTTCCACCCTGCCAGGGTTCATCCAGAGGTCAAAGTGCAGAAGTGCAAGCCCCTAGCTATCCCTCAGTGAAGGACCTTAGACTCCCTGGTACCCTCCCCTGCCAGATGTCAGGATCCCACCCAGCCCACTTGCTCAGGAGGTGCCCTGGCCTGGCCTGGCCTTCTCTTCTAGAGAAAAGAGCTAAGCCAGGCATAGTAGTGAACACTGTTAGTACCAGCATTTGGGAAGCAGAGGCAGGAGGATTTCTGTGAGCCCAAGGCCGACCTGGTCTACAGAGTAAAGAGACAGTGGACACTTCTGTTAGCAGGTCAAGGATACCTGGCCTGCTCAGTCTGTGTTGCTTTGATGTCCTCCTGCCGATCTTGCCTGCCTATGGGTGTTCAGTAGGTTGCCAGGCTCAAGCCCACCACTGAGTCCTGGGAACAGGGCTGGAGCTGGAACAGCACCTGTTGCTTTGATGCCAAACAAAGTTGGTGTATAGTCTCCAAGACAGGCTGTGTTTGCCCACCAGCAGTGTGCTGGGGCTGAACAGATACACAAGCACACACACCTCTCACACATGCTCACACACACACAAACACACACGCACACACACACGCACACACCTTCCAAGCATGCCGAGAGGCTCCGGAAGATGGTCCGTGATGCTGCTGTGGAGATGTCTGGAGCGTTCTTGTCTGTCTTTCTCTAGCCAGACCCTGGCCACAGTGATGACTGCTTCCTCCTTGGTCCAGGATCTCCTCCCCAAGTTGAAACCAGGCTGAGTCAACTACACTTTTTCCAAGCATGTCCCTTTTGTCAGCCTGGTGAGCAAGGAAGCCCCTTCAGGAATCAAAGTAGCTTTATGAGCCATAGGCCTGGACCCAGTGTCTAACCTCACCTGACTACCAAACCTGAGCAAGTTCAGCAAAACACAGCTTGTAGCTCTGGTCCCCAAGTTCTTGTGTGTTCACATCTCAGACGCACATATGAGTGGAAACCCACCTCTACTAACCCCACCAAGCCAACCAGCCTCCAGCTGACCTCACATGCCGCTGCCTCCTAGGAGTCCCGCCTGGATCATTTCAGGAAGCCAACGCTCTCTCTGTCTGACCACTTCCCCTTGTCACCCTCCCATCTATCTACCCTTCATCTGCACGCCTACCTGTCCATCATCGGAGCCTACCCAGAGCTGCAGCCTAGAGACAGGCGGGTGTGGATGGAAGGGGAAGGATGCAGGAAGGGCAAGCTGCCTCTGAGCTTCCGCGACAAGAGCTGCATCTCCCGGCAACGGGAGGAGGATGCTGACTTCCCCATATGTTTACCGTTCTCCTCTTCTCCCCAGCCTTAGCCTAAGGAGCAAACTTGGGGTTTGGCAGGGACCCCAGGACTCCGTGCTTCTGTGATCCTTCCAAGGCTCCAGGCGGCATCTTCTTGCTTGGGGGAGTTTGCATCCTGATTTGGGGGAGGAGGGAGCTGGAGACTCTTGTGAGGGGATAGCCTCCTCCCCACACAACCCCTCCCTCCAGACACACCTTTTCCTGGCTCCAGTCCCCTGGGGGACTGGGGGGGGGGAGAGAAGGAGGCTTTTGCAAGCAGGTCTGTGAGAACCAGTCACCGTGAGCCAAGGGCCTGCTGCCTTGTTCTTGCCCAGTGAGCTGGCTCATTAAATGGCGTAGCTGTCCCAGCTTCATCTGGCTGACTGGCATCCCCAGTTCACTTCCTGTCCTTACCCTGCTCTTGACCCCGTCCTCCTGACTTCTCCCATGACTCCTATAGTCCCCACAGCCCTCCAAGCTTCTACCTGCTGAGGCCCTGACCCCTCCCAGGTGCCCGTGAACATTCCTAGAGTCCACTGTGTGGGCTGGCCTCACTCTGGCCCAGACCCAGCGTACCTGGTACACAAGCTACACTACACACATTCCTGTCCACCAAAACTGGCATGCGTCTGTAAAGCCATCTAAGCCGAGCCCATTCTCCAATCCCCTGGAACCTCGTATGGATGTAGAGGTTGCAGCTGGGATCCAGTGTCCTTATTGGCAGAAAGGATTGGTAGCCCCTATCCAGCAAAGACTCAGCTAACTCAGAGACCACACACTCCAGTGGCCCAGCTTGAACTGGAGAGCAACAGGCCATCTACAGCGCAGGCATTGGAGGTCCCTGTGTGTCTGCCTCCTCTGCATTCAACCCTGTCTCCAAACTAACACATTTCCAGGGCTCGTGTTTAAGAACCCAGACTCGGCGAGACCTTAATTTGAGTCCAAACTCCGCTCATATTGTCTGTGACAAGTGCTTTGACTCCTGAGTCTCAGCTCCGACATCTGCAAGTTGGGGACAGTAGTAAAGATTTTTGTTTCTTCACTCCTTTGTTTTATTCAGGAGTCACTTCTCCCCTTCCGCCATGCAGGCCCAAGGACTGGGCTAAGAAGCTGAAGCGAAGATGCTCTTCCTTCACGCACTCCTGCAGCCGGGATGCTCTGCCCCACCACCGGACTACGACATTGCAGAAACTGAACCAAACACTCAAGTATTTCATCATATCTATAAGAAAGTAGTGAATAAACAAGGTTACCCCTGGTCTTAAATGTTAATTGGAAAATTCCAGAAATAACTTGAAAGTTTTAAAATTAATTTTTTGTTCTATCACATTATTTTAAGTCTCCTGTTTTATTAGTTATTGTTCATCTCTTGCTGTGCCCTGAGACAAAGTAAACAGCGTTATCAGCACGCACATATGAGAAAACACTGTGGGCACAAGGCAAGCGACTCTTACTGGTTTTAGACATCTGAGGGATCCCCTGAAATACATCTTCCTTCAGGCTATGCATTCTCTCTGGGTAAGAGAGAACTGGATGTAAAGACAATCTTATGTGAACTCAAGGGCAAAGCAAAGGGGCACAGACGTGGGCTCACTGGAGTTTTATTAATGGCCTCCCTGCTTCCCTCACCAACGGCACATCCCTTGCTTTTAAAAATGGCATTTGTGCCACCTAAGAAGAAACAAAAGGTATTTCTTGCAAGATTTATTTATTTTTATTTTATGTGTTTGCCTGTACGTGAGTATATACACTTTGTGTGTGCAGTGACAAAGGAGGCCAGAGAGAGCGCTGGATCCTGGGTGGTTGTGAGTCACCATGTGGGTGCTAGGAACCAACTCCTGCTCCTCTACCAGAGCAATACATGTTCTTAACCTCTCAGCCATCTCTTCAGTCCTGAAACAATGAATGCACCTCCCTCCAGAAAGCTCATCTGCTTCCATCGAGCCCCCGCTCTAAGAGCAGGACCCCCTCAGAATCAGTACAGGCCAGTGATCAAATCCTGAGAGAGGCCTGAGCTGGGTCCCACCAGAACCTTCCACTGTCCAGACTGTTGCAGCTTATGGCTACTAGAGGTGTTAAAGATGGGAGCTTCAAGTCTGTGGCTGTGGCCACAGTGTCAGTCAGGATTCCAGGTGAAAACAGAGGCTGTGGGTGACCAGTGCTCTCAGCAGGAAGAGATGGGCAAATCCCAAGAGCCTCAGCTGAGAGATTAGGCTAAACACCCTGCTGCCAGAAATCTGGGCTTCCAGGCAGCTCCAGAGCCAACAAAAGGCCAAAATGCAGTTCAAAGGTCATCGGGCAAACATCCTTGACACTTTTTTTCTCCCCCAAGGAGTCTTCTTCACCTATTCAGGTTCTTGATGGATTCACCTATGTGGTGAAGAAGCACCCACCTATCCCTAGTCTATTCATCCAAATGCTATCCTCACCCAGAGACGCTTGGGCACCCCGGGACAGTCCAGCACCTAAGCAGACTGCTGACCTTGGCCTGCTGACGACTTTTCCTTTCTGAATTGCATTGTGCTCAGCCTGCACGGAGTTCTTGGTGTACTCTGTGTATTGGGGATGCTGACATCACACACTTCCACCCTCTGTATGTAAGGCGCCATGCGTAGCAAGCATCCAACTCAACCTCACATCCACATGAACAATAAACAAGGTTCCAGTTCAAGGTCATCTCAGTTCAAGGTCATCTGCACAGATGCCTAACTTCCCCCACCAGTGGTTTCACCTCATCTTCTCACCACTGCTTTCCCTTCGATTCCCTGGATTCCTCCAGATCTGGAGGGACGAAAAGAGACTAGGAACGGGGTCTGGCTTCCTGACACACTTCCTCTCGGCACAAATCCCTTGCATGTGTCCGGCTGTGTGTGCCAGCCTCGGGGGCTTCCCACCAGTACATCCCCAAGGCAGAATGCCTCGACTCCATCTTCCTCCCTGGACCCCCTTCCTCTGCTGTTCTCCCTGCTCTTCAGACAGGCCGTGTTAACTACGCGTGATCCAGCTTATGTGGATCCAGTGGCATGTTTCCCGACAAGTCTGGGCTACCCTGCTTTTCTCCTCTGTGTTTCCATGTAGCTCCCAAAGCAAGATATCTTGAGCCAGGAGCACATGAACCTTCAGAGGATCTGCCAACGTCATAAGCACCCAATAGGAAATAGAGTTCTGGTTGGGAGTTGATAAGCCCCTGAACCACCCAAGGCTACACCAGCCTAACCTCTGACCCAAGTAGCTGTGAGAAGCAAACCTCCTGGACACAAAGCAGGGAATCCTGTGCTATTGCCCATCTGCAAAAGATTACCACGAGACTCAAACATCCACTTCACCTTCGGGCTTCTTTCCACAATGGCCAGGACCCTACCTGTCAATCTGAAATTTAGTCTCCTCCCAGAACTAAGCAAGTAAGCTGGCTGGTGCTGTCGTGAGCAGAAGAGGCTCAGCTAGGATCCAATCCGCCCCAGAAGAAGCATTTGTCCTTTTGTTCAACAACAGCCAAGGTTTGCTTATTGAGGGAGCTGAGAACAACATCACCCACACACTTGAAGCTCACACAAAAGCTGGTTTTTCAGGGATGCCAATTTAGTAGTGAGCATGCTGTAAAGAGAGATTTGGTCTTCAAAAAGCAAACAGACAAATACGAGATGGAGACAAGCAACCCGACCGATTGCCTGTGCTACACAGGATGTAGAGCAACCCTTGCCAGGCCAGCAAAGAGAGCGTGTGTGATCAGGCCTTTGCATCAGCTGTGAGATCCAATGTCATCTCATTGCTTAGGGTCCCCCAGATTGTGACAGGTTCTCTGTGCAAAGACTGTAGAAATTCTGCAGACACTCCCTCAGTAGCAATCAAGTTAAACCAAGCCCTAAACTTCCAAGTCGGGAATCATTGTGACAGATCATCTAAGCTTGATAACTTTGTCCATGTTTACATTTGGAGAAACTGAGGCCCATCAAGGAAAATGACTTGTCAGAGACTGAGTCATGCTTGAGCCGTGGAATCAGCTGGAGATCTCTGTGGGCCTGTCATAGGATCCCCCCACCTTGCCACAAACCTTGGGAAGCTCCTGACCCTCTGCTTACGACCACGTGTGAGATGGGTTGGCCCGGGCAAAGGGACATGACTCCATGTCTGCAGGCCCAAAGCCACATTCACCCTACTCTGGATCATGTTGGAGGTCTAGCCATCCAGGGCGGTGACACCACACCAAAAGCCGTTCACCAAACGGCCCCAGGAAAACAGACCCCGTTTCAAGGGGACCACCCTTCCATTACTGAGACAAGAATAGGCAGGGGGCGGTGAAGGGGCAATTCTACATTGAAGTTGAAGACACGCAGAGCTGGCCTGGGCAGTGTCTGGAATCCAGGCTGCCCGGTTAAGCCCTCCAACAAGCTGCAACATGCTGCCTGCATCTCCTGGGTCTCCTGGCTGATCAAGGGCTGGTCCAAGGAGACAGAGGTGGTGGATTCCAGGAATTTTATCTTTCAACGTCTAAGAGATGGAGCCTAGGGAGGTGGGAGGGAAATTCCTTCCTGTCTCTTTAAGTGGCTTCATTTCTTGAGCAGGCCAACTTAATTTTTTTGAATCTGTTCTCACTCATGAGACAGCCAGGAGGCTATGGACACCTATTGTGGGCAGACCAACAGCCATGGGAGCACAGTACTGAACAGACACAATCATGCATGTATCCCTGTCTCTGCTGGGGACCCCCCTAAGAGACACCTGCCTTTGCTGTATCACCCTCTACACACACACACACACACCATCTGCTGAGTGCTTACAGCAGAGAACATGCCAGCCAGACTAGGATTCTCGGCCATAAACAAGTTAAGATGAGGTCATCAGGTCTCCTGGAGGTGGGTCTCATCTAACAGGACACTGTCCTTCCAGATGGGGACATCTAGACACAGAGGCAACCTACAGGGAGTGTGTCATGTCAAGATGAAATTGGGTTGGAGTGAGGCAAGCCAAGCTCTGAGGAAGAGGGCCAGAAGCCTACCTAGCACCAGACAGAGGCCCAGACAGATCCTTCCTGAGAGGCCTGAGAACCAAGATGACCCTCAGCTCCTGACCCCAGAACTGTGAGAGCGTCTCTGCTAAGCTGCCTGATGTGTGGCGTGGTGATACTGTAATCTTATCAAGTGTCTGAGCTAAGACGCTGGTAGGGATCGGTGACTGTGGAGCATGCGCATGGCAGGGGACACCAGCAGCTTGACCCGTGGGAGGAGGGTTCTGGTGTCGAACACACATCACAGGACTTACTGGACGTTGGATGCCATCTAGACTTATGTACTTGATTGATGGGGGAGACAGAGTGGGACCAGAAAGCTGGCTGGCGTGGCATGTGACCTGAGCCCAGGGTCCAGAACCTGTTCTCCTGGACTGCAAAGACCCCTAGCTCCGCCCCTTATCAATAATACCATTTGTGCAAATATACTACTTCTCTGGACCTCAGTTTCCCCATATGAAGACCAGAACTGTTGTCGCCTTCCTAAGAAGTAATGGAGAAGGTGAAGGACTGGGGAGGTTTCTCTATAGCCTGTGGAGGGGCCACCCCAGCCTCTGTCACTGTCTCATTTTCCAGCCCCAGAATCCTCTAGAGCAAAACGCACACCTAGCTCCCACTGCCTGTGAGGAGACCCCATCTCCTGCAGGCTTACCTGGTACTCACTAGGCCCCACCTCTCCTTGGACCTGGACATACCCGGGTATGATCTATATTCCCATCAAACTTTGGACATGCCACACTGGGTCACTGGCCGTTCATTTTCCCACCTCTCCACGGGAAGGGAAGTTCAGGGACCATGGAAGCCTATAGGAAGTTCCTCATAACTTGGAAACTGTACTCAGAGAGAGAACAACCTGTGAACAGCAAAAGCCACCACAGTGCTTGAAGGAGGTGTCAAGGACCTGCCACTGCAGAGAGACTGCTGGGAACTGGGGAAGGGCAGGCACACAGACCTGAGGTATGCCCTGTACAACTCACAAGCAAGGTCGCCAAGAAGGGAACGTGGAAGGCGTGTCTCCTTCCAAGCCGGTGCATTGCTCTCAAAGCTCACACGACACTTTAGCCCTGAGGTGAGGCTACCTCTCCAGTTCTTGGCGTCAAGTTCATTAAGTAGGGCAGGTAAGGGGTGGTGCCAGCTGATGTCAAAGTGGCAAAGCTTTCATCCATCTTTTGATGCAAGCATCTGCAGGGGGCCTGTGTGAGTGACATACGGGTATGTACACAGAGAGAGAGACAGAGAGAGACACAGAGAGAGACAGAGAGAGAAAGACAGAGAGAGAGAGAATCTGAGAGCAGATGGCGTTACAAGGTTTCCACAGCACCCTAAAGTGCAAGGAGGGATCTATGAGACTCCACCTTTGGGATGGGCCCTGGTGGCCATCCATGTGCCAAGACAGAGATGATCACCAGAGGGCAGCAGGGAAGGATACAGGCATGGCCTCAGCTCCATCAGGAGTGCAGGACTCCTAGAAGTGGTATTTGCTCCCTGGGCAAGTAGTCAAGGAGCCACTCCTGTGGCACCCCACCCAAGGCCCAGGGCAGAGGATGAGCCAGGCCACATTCATGCTTGGGGAGCTGGTGGTCAGCAGCCAAGGGAATGGCAGGGTCACCGAAGGAAAAGGGCAGGAGGCTACCAGTTCAGTTTTGGAAGTGAGGCAGAAAGAACTTCCAGGACCTAAGTGACTCGGCCAGGCTAGAGCTGTGTGTGTAGGCGGAGCGAGACGCCTGGCACTTGGGGCAGGCTTGCTTGAGTCAGGTGGGCTCCTGGCAAGGAAACCCTCTCTACTGGAGCCCCCCTGGCTTGGAGCACCCAGACGAGGAACCTCCCTCGCTCCCATCTCACAGTTTGCTTTCTGGGCAACCTTTACCAGCTGCGAGTTCCATGCTCACAGGAGACTCGGGGTGTCGTGCTGACATTTCAACTTCTCCAAGCTGCTTGTCACCTCCATGTTTTATTTCTACGCAGCATGTTAGAGGGTGGTATCTGGCCAGCCACAGAGCCCACTGAGCAGGTCTGGCCTTTTCTTGGGGAACATTTGAAAGGTTCTTGGCAGGACCCCGAATACAAAGCTGGAAACACTCCAGAGGGGGGAGGAAGAGAGCTGCAGAAAACACGGAGACTCTCAGAGCCTCCTCCATCTAAGGGAGACCACCTGCTGGCAGCCTCCACTGCTGCCAGGTGCTTACAGGCAGTGGAACAGACCTGCAAAGACAACCAACCCAGGGGAGCTATGTGATCAGAAGGAAGTGGTGGGACCCAGCTAGAGAGGAGCCAGGCCCTGGTCGCACCTCTACTGTTTCTATCTCTGCGAGATGCATGTCTGATGCCGAGTGCCTCTGAGCTTCCATCTTGTCCCCTCCCGAAAGGAGGTAGTTAGAAACAGGTCACAGGGCTCTCTGCTTTGTCAGTAGAGCTAGGAAAATGCCACCTGGACAGGAGGGATTAGTGTTGTCATGAAACCAGACACAGTGTAAGGAAAAATCTGAATCCCCGAATCACCAGCAGCAGGCTGCCCCCTGAATGGGACAGTTCCCTGACTGAGGACCCAGGCAGGGACCTACACTGGCCACCTTCACTGACTCTGTGGCTGGAGACGTCCAGGTGAGCAAAGACTACGCTATTGAGAACTCACGTACTTGCCTGTGTTCTGCAAGCTCACAGGACAGAGCTTTGGCCCTGGGGGAGGGGACATCACTTAGTGTAGGTTGGGACTCAAAAGTGACAAGTGGATTGGACAAGAAGCAGGTCAGCTTTTGGAGCCTGAAGAGTGGTAAAAACTCAAGTCAGGTGTAAAAGGCAGGAGAAAGATGGAGGCTTGGGATGGGAGACTTGGGAACCCAGGAGAGCTTAGTCCCTAAGATATTTAAATATTTAGTGGGAAGGAGCCAGATGGGAGGAGACAGGAGAAAGTGGAAGAGGAAGGTAATTGATGCCTTATGTAAGGTCCTGAGGACCTAGGAAGCCATGTATGGTGAAGGATCTAACCCAGTGTAGAAAACACCTCTCACAGGGCTGTTCTCACAGGACAGTTTGTGGATGGATGTGTGTGGGCACAAATACATGTGTCTGACATGTGTGGACATGTATGAGGGTATGAAACTGGAAGACCCACGAGTTCTAGGGATCTGCATGCTCTCTCTTTCTCTCTCTCACCTCTGTCACACACACACACACACACACACACACACACCAGCCCCCGGTTTGCAGACGGGTGCTGCTGTGCCCAACTTTTACATGGGTATTGGAGATCTGAACTCAGGTCACACGCTTGTGAAACGAGTGTCTTATCCATCTGCATAGCCTGTGATTGAGTAGCTTTAGGTTCTTTGTTTTTTGGTTGTTTTTTTGGGGGGGAAGGGGCATCAAGAGAGAGTTTGTCTGTGTGACAGTCTTGGCTGTCCTGGAACTAGCTCTATAGATCAGGCTGGCCTCAAACTCACAGAGATCTGCCTGCCTCTGCCTCCTGAGTGCTGGGATTAAAGGTGTGTCCCACCACCACCCAGCTGGGATCCTGCTTTCTTTTCTTTTATTTATTTATTTATTTATTTATTTATTTATTTATTTATTTATTTTTTGTTTAGGTCTTTTCAGTGCCTTGAAAGAGTTATCATTTATGCAACTACATAGAACTGAAAATCATATAGATGGCTCTGTGTGTGTGTGTCTGTGTGTGTGTGTGTGTGTACATGTATGTGGGTACAGTGTAGAGGAGGTCAGAGGTCAACTTTTGGGAATCAGTTCTTTCCTTCCACAACGTGGATTTGTGGATTCTGGGTCTTCAGCTTTGGTGGCAAGTACCTTTACACGTTAAACCATCTCACCAGGCCTTGTGAAAGTTTGGGGACTTTTAAATGAAAGTTTCAATGTTTCCATAATTTTGTCAATGGTCCTACCAGCTGGAAGATGGGAAGGGCTATGGGAGAGGGTAGTGGAAGAACGGAATGAATGAAAACAAAGTATAATATCACATGTGTGTATAAATACGTCATGAGGAAACCCAGTACTTTGTACACTAACCTAAAAATTATTAGAATAATAATTTTGTACAATTTTGTGTAATTATTTTGCACACAAGTTCCCTGCAATCATATGCCCTCCGTGCCTTAGTGGCACTGTCGATATTGTTGGGTTTTTGTTTTGCTTTGTTTTGCTTTTTGTTGTTGTTGTTGTTGTTTGGTTTTTTTGGTTTTTTTTTCTGAGACGGGCCTTCTCTGTGTAGCCCTGGCTGTTCTGAAAATCACTGTGTAGACCAGGCTGGCCTCACAGAGATCCACTTGCCTCTGCCTCCTGATATTTTATTTAACTGGAGTCACAAGCCAGATGTGATGGCACAGACTCATGACCCTAACACCCAGGAGGTGGAGGTATGAGAGTCAGGAGTTCAAATCCAGTGCAGGTTATATGATACCCACTCTTAGAAAAGCGAAAACATTCAGAGTTCGCTGGAGTTGGGTTATTAGTGTCTCTCTAGTGTTAGAATCAGTTTGTATTTATCAGCTGTCCTCCATCATGTCCTTAGGTTCTGCCATTTTGTTAGGGTGCTTTCTCCCCCTCTAAATTACTGAGTCAAATACTTAAATAATGTATGTCTTAGAGTTCTTTCTGATAAACAATGTATCTAATACTAAGGCTGCCTGGAAGGATAGCTTTCGTCTTACAGTATTTAGTGTTTTTATTTTATTTAACAAATTCTCAGCAAACTGCTTTCTGTCCCAGGTTCCAGCAGTCATTAAGGGGAGTTTTGTAATTTAATTACTTGTGGTTTAATCTAATGAGAAAGTGTGACCCGTGAAAAGTAGAATATATATATATATATATATATATATATATATATATATATATATATGATGTAGGAGGGTCTTCTTTCTGTGTGTTGCTTTCATTGGTTAATTAATAAAGAAACTGCTTGGCCTAATAGGTCAGAACATAGGTGGGTGGAGTACACAGGACAGAATGCTGGGAAGAAGGGAAGTGAGGCAGGTGCCATGGAGCCAGCCACCAGGTCAGACATGCTGAATCTTTCCTGGTAAGTCATCACCTCGTGGTGCTTCACAGATTACTAGAAATGGGTTAATCAAGATGTGAGAATTAGCCAATAAGAGGCTAGAACTAATGGGCCAGGCAGTGTTTGAATGAATATAATTTGTGTGCTGTTATTTCGGGTGTAAAGCTAGCTGTATGGGAGCCGGGCGGGATGAAAAGCAGGCCTGCTCGCCACGCCTCATCACTATATATATATATATATATATATATATATATATATATATATATAACTTAGTAGGATTTTTGAGATCGAATATGTTCTTGGTCCTGGCCAGTATCATTGATACTTAAAGACAAGGTTGCCATATTGCCGTACTGATTGTTATTGCCAGGGCTGCTGCTTTCTTGCCGGCTGACTTCATTTCACTTAAAACAATGTATCCACTCACCATGGATTGCTGTCACTCCAGCTATGCCTAATGGTTTTTGCCTTAGAAACTCTGAGTTTGTATTATATCAGTCTTTTCTGTCTTGTATCAGAATCTACTTAAAGTGCTCAAAATATTTTTCATTTGAACTTACCCAATATGATTTCTTTAAATTACTTATCTGTCATTATGTGTTCTCTGTGTGTCTGAGCGGGTATGTGCATGTGGGTGCAGTGCCCAGAGAGGCCAGAAGAGGGCACCAGGTGCCCCCTGGAGCAGGAGTCTTTTGAGCTACCCCATCAATGTGGATGCTGGGAACTAAACTTGGGTCTTCCTTAAGAGCAGCAAGTGCTATTAACCAATGAGCCATTTCTCCAGGCCTCTGCACACATTTCTGTCACACACACACACTCACATGGGAACCTGAGCCCCCATCTCTTCTCATTGTGTCGTACTCTCCTAAGACTGTCCTCACCTGCCATTCCTTGCCACCATTCCTTCACTACAAACCACACCCTTGTCTCCAGGGACAGTTGCTCCACTCAGCTCACTGTTGGTGAAGGTTCACCTCCTCCAGGAAGCCCTCCCAAGCTTCCTGTCACTCCTTGTCCCTCTATGGCATAAGTTCTTTGAAGGAAGGAAAGGGTTTTTTTGATGTTTTGTTTTTTTGGTTTTTTTTTTTTTTTTTTTTTTAACGGTTGTTTTCCCATGGCTAATACAGTTTCTGGATTTCATCTCAGCATATAGGTCTGTCTGTAGCAAATGTGCTTTAGGAGAGAGAAAGGGTGTGGTGACCTTGGGCACTTCGGGGTGAGGAGAGTCTTGGCTATGTGATTCTAAATGGTTCTTCCTTCACTAAAAGAAACAAGGCAGAGCTAGGCAAACCTTCGTCGTTGGTTCCCTGAGCAAGCCATGCCCATTCAGATCCTCATGTTTGTGGCGTTAGGGTCTCCCACGTACCATTGGATGGGAGTCTGTTGTGTCCTGTCAGAACCCCAAACCTCTGCCACTCTGGGAAAGTCCCCTTAATCCAGTTTTGAGTTTCTCTCTCTGCCACATAACCACCCTCTCTCCGAGGAAAAGCAGATGGGATTAGCAGATTGCAGCCACCAGGGATCTGCATGTGCCTCGGAGCAGACAGGTTCTCCAGCTGCCCCGGGGAGGGAACTGGGAGCCTGCAATGCCCTCCTTGTTCAGAAGTCATCCGGCTTGGGTCAGTGGGTAGGGTAAAGAGCCTTGCTGTCAAGTCTGCTGACCAGAGTTCAGTCTCCAGAACCCCCATAATAAAAGAAGAGGAAAAAAGCTCCCACAGGTTGTTGACTTCTGACTTCTGCATGCTCACACACATACAAACACACACACACGCGTACGTGTGCATGCGCATGCACACATGCACAATAAATAAATGTTTAAAAAGTCTTTAATCAATCAGCTTGCTTGACGTATCAAGATAGGGTGCAGCCGGGCGGTGGTGGCGCACGCCTTTAATCCCAGCACTTGGGAGGCAGAGGCAGGCGGATCTCTGTGAGTTCGAGACCAGCCTGGTCTACAGGCTCCAAAACCACAGAGAAACCCTGTCTCGAAAAACCAAAAAAAAAAAAAAAAAAAAAAAAAAAGATAGGGTGCAGTGTCCAAGTACACACAACTAAATTCCCAGTGTGACACACCTCAGAAATGAAGGAAACCCTTTACTGCTGCACCTGACATATACAGGGGAGTATTAAACCCAGGACTGCAATATGAAGGATATGAGGCCATCAAGAATGTGAGCTTGCTGGGTGGTGGTGGCGCATGCCTTTAACTCCAGCACTAGGGAGGCAGAGGCAGGCGGATCTCTGTGAGTTTGAGGTCAGCCTGGTCTACAAGAGCAAGTTCCAGGACAAGCTCCAAAACTACAGAGAAACCCTATAAGGGAAAAAAAAAAAAAAAAAAAAAAAGGCCCAGCCATCACATCCACACTCCAAGAAGCAGGAAGGAGAGGGGGTTAAAAGATATTCCTGCTTTTTACAAAAGACTTTGTGGAAGTACCACAGGACATTTCTGCTTATATTTCATTGGCTGCAAGGGAAATATGTGTGATAGCCCCACATAAGGTCAGCTGGCAAGAGATGCTCCGAGGGATGTCTAACGGGGGAACATGATTGACTTGACACCCTTGGGTTGCTGGGGCAACCACACTGGGATAAAAAGAGAAATCTATGGCTGGAGAGATGGCTCAGTGGTTAAGAGCATGTACAGCTCTTCCAGAGGATCTGAGTTCAATTCCCAGCACCCACATCAGGTAGCTCACAACCATCTGTGACTCCAGCTCCAGTTCTAATGCCTCTGCCCTCTGCAGACGCTGCACTCGTGTGCACAAATACACACACGCCCTCTGCAGACGCCGCACTCGTGTGCACAGATACACACAAACCCTCTGCAGACGCTGCACTCGTGTGCTCAGATACACACACGCCCTCTGCAGACGCCGCACTCGTGTGCTCAGATACGCACACGCCCTCTGCAGATGCCACACTCGTGTGCACAGATGCACACACGCCCTCTGCAGACGCCACACTCGTGTGCACAGATACACACAAACCCTCTGCAGACGCCGCACTCGTGTGCACAGATACACACAAACCCTCTGCAGACGCTGCACTCGTGTGCACAGATGCACACACGCCCTCTGCAGACGCCGCACTCGTGTGCACAGATACACACAAACCCTCTGCAGACGCCGCACTCGTGTGCACAGATGCACACAAACCCTCTGCAGACGCCACACTCGTGTGCACAGATACACACAAACCCTCTGCAGACGCCGCACTCGTGTGCACAGATGCACACACGCCCTCTGCAGACGCCACACTCGTGTGCACAGATACACACAAACCCTCTGCAGACGCCGCACTCGTGTGCACAGATGCACACACGCCCTCTGCAGACGCCACACTCGTGTGCACAGATGCACACACGCCCTCTGCAGACGCCGCACTCGTGTGCACAGATGCACACACGCCCTCTGCAGACACCACACTCGTGTGCACAGATACGCACAAGCCCTCTGCAGACACCGCACTCGTGTGCACAGATATGCACAAACCCTCTACAGACACCGCACTCGTGTGCACAGATATGCACAAACCCTCTACAGACGCTGCACTCGTGTGCACAGATACGCACATGCCCTCTGCAGACGCCACACTCGTGTGCACAGATACGCACATACCCATAACTAAAAATAATTTTAAAAATAAAATATTAAAAAAAGAAAAATCTAAAAAGATGTCCTTGTAAGTACCATGATTGGGCTGTAGGACCATCTTCCTGGAATGGCTGCCACACACACAAACCTCCAATCTCAGGGAGCATGTCTGAGGCCTCTCTGGTGGGGATGAGAACCCTAGGTCTTGGCAGTGTCCACTCCCGAAGCTCGTGGCTCATGACCAGAAACTTTGGGAATGGAAGAACGTGTTACTCTGGGACCCCCGGAAAAGAGGAAACTTGAACCTGATTGATTTAAACACTCAAAGAGATGTGTGTCTAGTATATGTTCTGATCAGCTGGGAAAGAACGCCACAGCTGTATATGTAAAAGCTGGGCTCAGTCTGTGTGGCCTGAACCCCTTTCCACTGAGGGATCCTGAGTAGAACAATCAGAACAGAAACTACAGCATGCAGGGGCATGAATTCTTCCTCTTTGGCCTTATACTGAGACACAGAAAGAGACAGAGCCCTAAGGTGTGGTGCTGTGGGATGATCTTTCTGGACACTGTGGGTATGTACTCCTCTCATTGGTTAATAATAAAAGCTGTTTGACCAATAGCCAGGCAGGATAAGGTTAGGGGGAACAATCAGTGTGGGGGGAGTCAGAGAGATGCCAGTCAGCCACCCAACAAGCAGGACATGTAGAAAGTGAGGTAACAAGCCTTGAGCTACATGGCAAACCACAGCTAGTAATATAATATGAGCTAATTTAAAAAATAAGCCTGAGCTATTGGTTGAGCATTAATAATTAATATAAACCTCTGAGTGATTATTTGGGAGCGGCTGCCGAACAGGGGGGGCAGAGAAACTGGTTTACAGTATGGAGCCTGCGACACTTAGAGGCCCAATGTGTGCACACGGCACATATCTAGGGCCACCTTTCTTTGCAGAGGAGAGGAGAAGCCACAGAGCCTCCATGAAGGCAAGTCCACCCTGGGTGACAGGTGGAGGACAGACTCCCACTGTGGTTGAATCAGGTAGGCCCATCCCTAAGGAGGCAGGACCCATGAAGAGAAACCCAGTGACTCTCACGCCAGGCCTACCTAAACCGGAGCACCTCAATTCAGCCAAAGGGGAAGTTGCAGGATACAAGTAGGACCAGCCTCTCACGGAGCACAGGGATGGGATAAAGTCTGACCTGGCATGATTCAGGGTAACCCCATTTCTCAGAAGAAACAATCCAGGCAGAGTATTCTGAAGTCTTCCATGACTGCCCCAGAGGCCAGTGATGGAGCTGGGCATGAGTGGACCATCAAAATGGTCCAACAACGGTGCTCAAGGACGGGGCCCTCGACACCAGGGGAGTCTTGGTCTATCTAACGTCTGGAGAATCCATCCCCGTCTACCTGAGGTTAGCTGGTCCCTGAAGCAGCCCCGTGGGAATGTCCTGTTCTGACGAGCTGACAGGGACATGAACAGGGATGAAAAAACCATGTGGGGTGTGTTATGGTGTCTAAGCTGTGCCCTAGCTTTCAAGCAACTGTCTACCCCGGGCCTGGGTTTCCTCGTCAACAAAGTCAAGGCATGGAAGCTACCTGTGACTTCCCTTGGCTTGACCTCAGGCTTCTAACTGCATCACCCTGCAAAGTGCTGGACCCTGAACCCTGGACACAAGTGAGCATTGTATTGCATTGCATTTTTAGATAACTGTATAGCAGACTCCAGGGATCTGGGATAGCCCACTGAAAGATGCTCCTTGCAGCTCAGACATTTCCATCCCTATGAGCCAGATGTGATATCACAGAGGTTTATGCAACCAGGTATCCCTGAGTACCCTGATTGTGGCACCTGCCCTGGGCACAGAGACACAGAAGTCTCCAATACTTCCTCTCTAACTCCATGGTGACCCTGGGACTGTGGAAAGGAGGAGCTTGTGGCCTTGTGATATCTGGAGTAAAAGTAATTACTACAGGTTAGTGACTGCATGTGTGTTTGGTCTAACCCCGAGTCTGATGGAGAAATATCCCAAGCAGGTATCTTTTGTACCTTATAGATACAGCTCAGCTTGCTTGCATTGCAAACCATTAGGTGTGTGAGAAGCCTTCTGCCCACTTACAACTCCATCACCCCATTTAACCCATGCGTTATACTTCACCCTGAGCACTGTTTTCTAGGGTACAAGATGGGGCAAGGCTGTGTAGAACACAGTGGAGTTTTGTAGGGTCTTGGGACATTTGTTATGGTCGTGCGACTTTCAGTGGGGACCTCCATGGTTTCCTCATCCATAAAATATTCCATGTGACCAGGGTGGCTCTGGAGCTGTGGGAGTGTGAGTCCACTTGCTCACACATCAACAGAACTGTGAGCCAAGCAAAAGGGATGCTGGCCCTCAACTGGATGGCTCCCTTTCCTTTCTGTTCAGTCCAGGACCCCGCCCATGGGATGGTGCCGGCCACATTCAGGGTGGATCAGTTAATTCTTTCCCCAAAGATACACCCAAAGGTGTGCCTCATTGATGCTCTGCATGGTTTGTAATCTGGTCAAGCTGGCAAGGGAATTTACCTAGACCCCTATGTCACCCAACAACAGCTCATCAGGCAGCACAACAGTCTGTAGAAGCGTGTCTGGGAACAATTCTCTTTTGACCAAGGGTTTTATGTGAATGAGAAAGACAGCCGCCGTATGTTAGTTCACTCAGACAGAGGGACAGAGCCCACTGTAGCTACAGAAAGCGGGGCTGCACTCAAAGCTTCTGCTGAGAAACATTTCTTATCAAGGCAGTGTTTTTGGCTTTGTGGGTCACAGCTACACAGCTTTGCCACGACAGTGTCACAGAAGCCAGGGACAACATGAGTTCATTCCTGTAGAACTTGATCTGTAGAGGCAGGGGTGGGCTGGGTGTGGCTCCCTGACCCTTGGTTGAGGGCGACGCCAGTGTTGCTACCATCAGGGAGTCTGTACAGCTTGATGAGAAAACCCTGTGTGTCTGTGTGTGTGTGCTCGTGCGTGCATGTGTGTGCATGTATGTGTGTATGCATGCACGTATGTGTGTGCGTGTAAGTGCGTGTGTGTGTGCGCTTGTGCATACACACTCGAGCATACAGATATGGAGGCCAGAACTTTATGTCAACTGTCTTCTTTCAATTCTCCGTTTGTTTTGGGGGGTTGTTTGTTTGTTGAGACAGACTCTCACCTAACCTGGAGTTCAACAACTCAGCCAGTCCAGCCGGCTGCAAGCGCCAGGAACTGCCTGTCTTGGCCTCCAGAGCATGTGGTTGCAGATGCATGTACTGGGGATACGAACTCAGATCCTCAGCCTGCACAGCAAACCCTTCCCCTACTGAACCATCTCCCCCTCATCCCTAAACAGTTGTTTCTGGCCAGCAGAAGCTCTCCCCAAAGTTTGAATTCAGACCCAAGACCTCTGTCACCTTAGGGCCCCATTACCACACAGGGAGGTTGCATGTATTGATATTGAGCACAAGAAAGGGGGTCGCCCTTTGGTTCTTTGCTTGACAATGTCCTGGGTTGCTTCCGAGATGTCCCTGAGGAGAAGCAGTCATGGCTAAAAATGCAAAGAGAGCCAGGAGGACTTCTTCCCACCATAGCTTGGGTGGACACCTGACTGACAAGGGGAAGGGACATCGTAGTTTCCTCCCCTTATCTGTAGGTGACAAATCCCAAGACCCCCCCACCAAGGGATACAGAGGTACTGAACACCATAAACACCAGTCATTCCATTAACTATGGTAAAACTGAACCCCTAAATCAGCCACAATACATTAAAACAGTAGCTACTAATAAAATAGCTAAATATAATAACAGACTATAATAAGTTAGGAGAGCACGGCCTTTCACTCTGCAGATAGCTAACTGTACCATCATTCCTGCCGTGACGTCATGGACCTGTGTCTGCACCGTGAGCTGAGTTGACATGAATGACGCAGGCCTTAGGGACAAGCATGGACTGCCACGGACAACCTGAAAATACATCAGCGGAAGACACAGACTGCTCCCTGCCAGTCTGGAACATCCAAGAGTGTACACGGTGGATACACTGAATCCAGGGGTCTGTTACATCCTAGTAGGCCGGAACAGGTCCACCCAAGTATGGTGTATTGTATGTACAAGTAAGTCTGAGGACCTCTGGTGGGTCCTCAGAACAGCACACAATGTATATTGCTTATTTCTTCAGTTTTCCATCATCTATTTTTGTTGGGTATCTGAAATCTCATAAATCAAAACTTGGAATAGGGGCATTTACTGCACCAGACACTCTGATAAGGCTTGAAAAGGGAGGGGTCGCTGAGGTTGCTGGGACCCTAGAGGGCAAGAAGGGCACTCCTAAGAGCAAAGAGGAGTGTGGCTCCCTAGGTTAAGCAGGAAGCAGGCAGCTTGGAGGACTCTCCCAGCTGGGAGCACTCGGTGAGCAGTCTCCAAGCAAAGGCCTGTCTCTAGGACTAAGGACAGCCAGAGGGAGACATTATTAAATGTGTGCCACGGGGAGATGAGACTCTTGGCCATCTGTATATCTGTAGCACGGGTGAGAGAAGCATCAGAGACGAGGAAATCAAAGCATCCTGTCAACGTCTTGGCAGGCAGTAGTGGGGGTGGGGGAGACAGCAGAGGGAAGATTCTGGGTTTCTCCGAGAGGTAAAAGCAGGCGGTTAAGGGTGGTTGGAGGTGCAGAGGCTCTGAGCTGAATGACTTAGGTGGATATGAGACCATCTTAGAAAGCCCGAGAAGCAGGCCTAAGAATGGGAATGACTTTTCTGATGTGGTAAGCCTGGGGTGTCTATGAAACACCCGGGTGGCAGAAGGATGCTGGGAAGTGAAGGCATGGGCAGCTG
The DNA here is from genome assembly GCF_950005125.1 of Chionomys nivalis. Lineage (NCBI taxonomy): Eukaryota > Metazoa > Chordata > Mammalia > Rodentia > Cricetidae > Chionomys > Chionomys nivalis. The sequence continues at coordinate 19,604,983 of NC_080095.1, read as the reverse complement.
AGGTCACAGGTTCTGCTCTGCATCCAGAGCCAGCAGGAACCTGCACCCACCCCATCCACTGGCCTGCATGCACAGTGAGGCCATCTGGAGGGAAGCCAGGTCATGGCACAGCAACGGGACACATCACAATTTATACCCAGGAATATTAATTTCAAACAGGTGGGAAATACAGTCCAGGGGGGGAGTAGACAGGAAGAGACCTGGGCGCCCATTCATCAGGGGTTCAGATCAGCCAGACCAGATGTTCTAAGAAAAATGCAAAGAATTTCATAATTTATCCTGCAGACAAGAAGTGGAGAAGGTCGGGGCAGGTGGCCTGGAGTTTCAGGTCAGACAGGAATTCTGGGGCAAGAGGGCAGTGAGTGTTACTTCCCATTTCCAGTTGGGAAGAGGTGAGCAGTGTGTCGGATCCCATGCTGTACACAGCAGAACCCAGAAGGGCATCTCAACCAAGCATTGACTGAGAAACTAAGATTTAACAAGCCAGGGTGTCTGGCCAGTGAGATGGCTAAGCAAATAAAGACATTTGCTACACAAGCCTGATGGCCCAAGTTCAACCCCCAGAGCCTATACAAAGGTGGACAGAGAGAACTGAAGCCATGAAATTGTCCTCTAACTGCCACACACACTGTGGCAACCGCGGCACACATCTGGCCCCTGTATCACACACATGCACAATGACACTACATGTTTTAATCAGTTTTTTAAAGTTTTTAATTGTGTGGGGGAGTATGGTATGTGTGGTATGTTTGTGTGTGTGTGTGTGTGTGTGTGTGTGTGTGTGTGTGTGTGTGTGTGTGCGCACATGAGTACAGGTCTCTTGAAGGCCAGCACATCATGTCAGATCACCTGGAACTGGAGTTATAGGCAGCTGTGAGGGTCCCAACGTGGGTGCTGGCGATCAAATTTGAGTCTTTCGTAAGAACAGTGCTTGCTCTTAACAGCTCAACTGTCTCTCCAGCCCCAGTAAATAATTTCTCGAATGTGAAATAAGTAGATAAAAGCCCTGGTTTCTGTCTCAGGTCTATCTCTTTTGTTGTAATAAAACACCCTGACAACAGGCAGCTTAGAGAGAAAGGCTCATATCCGCTCACCGTTCCAGGCTGTCATCCACGGGCACAAGGAAGTGAAAGAGGTCACAACACAGTCAAGGGCAGAGAGAAAAACGCTTGCACCCTGGACTCAATTCACTTCCTCATTCCTATGTAATCCAGCACCCAAACCCAAGGAATGGTACTGCCCAATTGTAGACATCAATTAACATGAACAAGATCATCCCCCACAAACGTACCCACAGGCCAACCTGATCTCCATATCTCCATGCCCGAATGAGACTCTTCCCTGGGTGATTCTAGATTGTGTCAAGCTGGCAATTAAGTCAACCATCAGCTTCCACGCTTCCATCGAGAGCAAAACTCTGACAAAGTAGAGCCCGGGTGGGTCCTCAGAAGCTCACATCGATCCCCTCAGGCTGACTAACTCTGGAGTCTGTGCCGCGGTTGATGAGAGGCTGCCTGACTGACAGAATCACAGTGCGATATTTTATCCCAATCAGCCAGAAGCAGGGCTAGGGCTTTTACAGCTACAGCAGAGCCTTGTGTCCTGAAAAGATGAGACCTGTCAGCTTATCAGGCGTGAGTTCAAACTGAGCCTGGGACATGTGTGAAGGGAGACGGGTAAGTATGGGTTGAGTACCTTCGCTAGTCCTTAAAAAAGGATGTCGTTCGGGAGATGGCTGGGTGCAGAAAGCACTTCTCTCACGAACATGAGGAGCCCAGCTTGACCCTCAAAACCCACAGGAAAATGTCTCTAGCAGTGACATATATTTGTAATCTCAGCATTGGGGAAACAGAGACGAGGGGCGGGGGAGACTTCTGGATCTCACTGGCCAACCACTCTAACATAAATAGGGATCTTTAAGGCCCACAAGAGATAATGTTTTTTTTTGTTGTTGTTGTTGTTGTGGGTTTTTTTTTTTTTTATTTTTCGAGACAGGGTTTCTCCGTGGCTTTTGTTTTTTTGTTGTTGTTGTTGTTGTTGTTTTGTTTTGGTTTGGTTTTGGTTTTTCGAGACAGGGTTTCTCTGTAGCTTTGGTGCCTGTTCTGGAACTAGCTCTTGTAGACCAGGCTGGCCTTGAACTCCCAGAGATCCGCCTGCCTCTGCCTCCCGAGTGCTGGGATTAAAGGCGTGTGCCACCACCGCCCAGTAAGAGATAATGTTTTTAAAGCATAATATCCAAGGTTGTCTTTTGGCCTCCACACAAGTACACACACACACACACATATACCCAGCACCCTCACTACAAACACACACAGAAATAAAGGGACTCATTTGAAGTTGCCAACTCATCATAATGAACCTTCCCTCACCAACTGCGTGCCCAGGGAAAACTCAGGCATAGCCAGTACCTTAGGGTAGGCATTTGCCAGTCACAGGGCCAACAGGACAGAATGAAAAGTACAGGGTCCACAGGACAGACCACCGTCCTGGGTCTATAGTGTAGGACCCCAAAGGAGCAATAAAGAGAGCCAGGCAGGGCACAAGAGACTGACTCCCTACCAGCTGCAAGGTCAGCACTGTGGGATCCCAGCTCCTGGAAGGACGGACTCAGCCTTCAGAGCTTGCCAGTTAGGGGCCTGGTTGGTGCATGCTGTCCGGTGTGGGGAAGGGTTGTTGGAAACAGAGCATGAAGAAGGACGAGAAAAAGAAAGCTCACAGTAAACCACTCAGCCATCTTCCAGGGTGGCTTGTCTCAGGGGTCCCTAGAGGGGAGAAGTCCAAGCCCCAATTCTGTATTGAGCCTGGCCTTGCTCTCCTTAGGCCTGGGACCCCCTCATCTGTAACACTGACCCCCACAGCACTCACCACCTTCCTGCTAATTTGCAGACTCCCTGATCAGGTCTGGTCTCTGCGGTTTAAGTGTTATCCCCAACCCAGGGCACACGGGGGACCATTTGCTGAGCGAAAAGAACGGGTAGGTTATTCAGGATTTCAGAGCTGGCATGTTGGGGAGAGGGGGGCTGAGGCTGGGTGGAGGGAGTAGAAGTGAGGCTTCCTCCTCCTCCTCCTCTGCCCCCCACAGGCCCCCTCGTCCTGAGTGTCTGGGTCCCAGCGAGAGAGCCAGCAGACCAGCAGCGTCCCGGCTGCCGGGAGCAGTGACTCAGCCGCCATCTGTTATTTAACGAGAAGATGACAAGCCAATTGGCGAGCATCCCCCCTTCTCTTTAATATGGCAAATCGAAAAATGTGACTCTCTTGATCTGTATTTCTGACTCGCTCGCTCTTACTTCTTCTCGTTCCACAGTAAACAGGGACAGGATTTGCCAGGAGACCCTCTGGAGACTCCTCCGTGCTGAGCATTGTCTTTTGCTAAAGGTGAGGCAGGTTCTGCCCAAGTCACACCCTCCCTAGCGCTGCCAGGGGACTGGGTCAGCTCCAACCTGGTGTCCATTGAGAAGTCCAAAACCGCAGAGAGGATAGGCTGCTGTGGTTGGTGACAGGCTGGTCATACAGGACAGGCAAGGTCGGAGGCTGCACCTTGGGTTAGGACAGAAGGTGGGAAGACGTTCACTCCAGGCTAGTCCCATAGATGACCCTGGGTGTGCCTTTGGAAGTACAGGTCTCCGTCTGCAGAGAGGCATGGCTAAGCCCCAGTGTTCTGAAGTTAACCCTGAAACTGAGGTTCTTCCTTTGGGACAAGATTTCTGAGGTCTGGCAGAGCTCCGTGTACCTCTTGGCAGACTGGGCATCATAGTTTAGGAGGGATGTGGCCCACCGTAGTGGAGAGCCCTGTATGTTGAGTAAGCCTTGGGTCTAGTCATGTGTGTTAGAGAGGAAGGGGGCAGCCACCAGGTGTAAGAACTATCTACCAGAGAGAAACATCTGGAAAGGGAGCTTGAAAATTGCTAGCCTTGGGCGGTGATGGCCATCTCTTCCTACTCAGAGGTCAGCAGTAAGCCGTATGCAGCTTAGCTATATATATATCCTATTGCTAGAAGGGTCCACTCTCTATCCTCTGGAGTTAGCATCCTCTCTCTCTCTCTCTCTCTCTCTCTCTCTCTCTCTCTCTCTCTCTCTCTCTCTCTCTGTGTGTGTGTGTGTGTGTGTCTGTCTGTCTGTCTGTCTGTCTGTCTGTCTTGCTGTGTTTGAAATGGGGTCTTATGCAGATTGATCTCAAGCTCCCTGTGTAGACAAAGATGGATTGAACTCCTAAAGGTTTTATCAAACCCTCCCTAATGTTGGGATTACAGTGTGTAACACTGTGAACCTCAACTGGGTCCCCCTTGGTCCTTCCAGGCTCCCAGTATACAGGAACTCTAGCCCCACAGATTTTTTTTTTTTTAATCACAGCTTCTAGCTCAGGGAGCCACACAGTGCTTCCATAAATAGAACGTTTATTTAGGAATTGAACAAACCAGGGTCTGATTCTACGTGAATGAAGGAACCCCTTTAAGATTCAGTTTCAGAGGCAGATGGATCTCTATGGGTTCAAGGTTGGCCTGGTCTGCAGAGTGAGTTCCAGAAAGGTCAGGGCTACACAGAGAAACCCTGTCTTGAAAAACAACGAACAACAACAACAAAAGGACAAGGAGTCTCAGTTTCCCCACCGGGTCAACAGGGTTCAAATGTTAACCCACAATGGCACAGTGAGACCAAACGAATGGAAGGGCTGGGGGCTACTGTCTGAGAACCCAGCCGTTTTTCCTCCTTGGTGTCAAGTCTCTTCACCCCTAAATCTGGCCACCAGCTCTCCTTCCTGCCTGGACAGAGGACCTGGGGGGCAGGAGGGGCTGAGACTCGGCCACGTGCTCTGCCTCAGTCCAAAAGCCCTACTCACGTGACCATCGACAGTGGATTGATGAAATTAAGCACAGATGGTTACTTTGTTGTTGTTCTTTGAACTGGCAGCTGCTGGTATAAAAATAAATTAAATTAAATTTCACATAAGTCAGACTTTTTTTTTTGTATTTTTTCAAAATGATCTAAGTTTCTCTGTGTTGTTGTCGTTAAATTGTTTTCTTTCTTTTTAACATACGGAGGCAGAGAAAACTCCAGGGCACTGGGAAACACGACAGAGGCTCGCCCCTCCCTTGCACAGCCACCTCCTTGGCATACTCAAAGGCCATAGAGGTAACTGTGCTGACTGGGAGGCCACAGACGCCCGGTGTCAATCTGGAGGGGGCTGCCCACCAGCCATGTGAGCTTGGGCAAGTACTTTAGCTTCTCTGTACTTCCTTTACTGTTCCCTGAAGGAGATAAGAACAATGGCCCCTTGGGATAAGGAATGGAGAATTGAGCCTGGTTCCCCGAGTTCCATGCTCTCAGCTGGTTGTCAGTACCTGGGAAACGGTCAGCAAACACGGCATCTTTACACAAGGAAGCATCACCATGGGGTCCATGGAAAGACACCCCTTATGCCTACCTGGTATCCAGAAGACTCTCAGAACCCACTCCCCGAAACCAGTCCTTGCCCATCCACAGTCCCCTCTGCCTCTCTGAACCTCCTTCCACCCTCAACACCCCGGACAGGAACCCAGCATTTGCAGGCAGGGGAAGTGGGGACTTTGGCCTGGTATTCACTGCCCATTCTGTAACTGCAGTCCTCATTCATCCTCAGTCCCTAGAAACTCCTTTCTCCTCTTCACCTCTCCACCGGTTCTAGAGCACACTGCCTCCGGCCCCTGGTAACGGTCTTACAGGGAGCATTTAGCCCCAGTGGCGGGTCAAAGCCCCTTAGGAGAGGCACATGCCACGTTTGCTGGCTCCTGAGGGAAGTGGTCTGGAAAGAGACAATGTAGCCAGGCAAGGGGGAGGGGCAGTAAAGGTGGGAGAAATGCCCCAAGGCACCTTCAACTCTTCCCACAGTCCAGCTGTCCACCCGGGCTGTGCCCTTCCCTTCTGCCTACGCCAGCCCCACCCACTGCCTGCCTGTGGCCAGATTGTTCTGTGAGTTGCTAGCTGACCGTTCCGGGAGACAGTATCACTGCATTACACGGTAGCACGCTGAGAGCGGAGACGACGCGCACCCTGAATCCCTTGAGAGAAGTGACAGGAAGGGCTGGGTGTCTGGAGATGTGAGGAGGGGGAGGGGCTCCACACGGGTGTGGAAGAAGGAGAGAGGTGGAGAAACTGATCAAGTATGTTGAGGGGGCAGGGGCAGCAAGGGGAAAAGCCCTGGAGGCAGCAAGCCAAACTGTGGAAGCCCAAGGGTACCATGAGGACAAAGGCTCCTGTGATCAGGAGTAGCCAGAGCGCTCACACACGTGCTCTTCCTCCTGGAGCCCTGGCACATGCCATCAGCCCACACAGCATGGTCTAGGCTTAAAATCATTTTGAGGATGAATACTTAGGCCTCATCCTGCTCAGCATCAGTCCCACTGCCTCCAGAGAGCTGAAGTCCTGCGTAGGTTATAGTAGAGACATTTCTGACTTCCGGGAAGAGGACAGGAAAAGTGACAGGCAGACCCGACAGGATGCTACAGCGATAAGCCAAAGGCAATCTAGGAATGTAAAAGCTGAGATGGAGGATGGAGGCAGGAGAGAAATTTGACATCCAAGTTTGTGAGAGGAGTTGGTTCTGGGCAGTTAATCTACCTATACTAGCCAGATGGAGCCCCAAGCCTCCCAGGAACATATTCTGACCCTTTCTCATCCAGAGGGGCTCAGCACAGCCCTGAGGAGGATAGGCTAGCTCACAGAGGGTATTAAGGGTTGACAGGGAAAGAGGATTTCCAAAAGAAAAAAAAAAAAAAAAAACACCTTCCTAAGACCTGGGATGGGAGCAGAACACTTCTCTGACCTTGGACAAGGGCCCTGCCATCAGTGGGCCTCTGGATGGGATCACTGCAAAACAAAACACCTTAGATTGAGGTGCTGACCTGCCTCGGTGGCAAAAGCTAGAAGGAGCCTGCAAGCAGTCAGAGCCTGGTGAGGAGCTGCATTCTAGTCTGGAAACACCCAGCCATTTTAACCTTTAGATATGTAAATCTATCTTTACTAAGACAGGGTCTACGCTTACAGCCTTCCAAGTTTTCTTTTAATTCCTAGTTTTCTTTATTAATACCACAAGACATAATAGCATTAATAAGTGAATGTAATATTAGAAAGAAAGAAGGAAGGAAGGGTGGGAAGGAAAAGGAGAGAGGGAGGGAGGGACAAAGGAAGTCGATGGACCCCCGCAAGGAGGTTAATCCACACATTCGGACTCTGCTCTCAGAATGGGTCACCTGCTGAAAATAGCACCCCCACATCTCCACCTGGGAAGAGAGAGGTCAACATTCAGGTTGGGGTGGGGAGAACACGGACATTCAGTCTAAGGCAACATCCATAAAACGAATTACATGGCTAGGAGCCATAGATTCCAGTTTATTTCAGAAGCGGCTGGGCCTCGCTGCAAGTCCACTACACCCACTACGTGTGTGGAAATGACAGTCAGCCCTGCTCCTGTGAGAGGACCCAGAACTCCCTCTCCTGAGGGGGTAGAGCTGAGTCTGGCCCTCCTCCCCCATCTAGACAACACCATGGTGAAGACTGTCAGCCTGGAAGCCTCAAGAATCACCCAGAAGGCAAAGCTCTAGGTTTGTCTGTAAGGAGCTTTCTTGATTATATTAACTGAAGTAAAGCAGCACACCTTAAATGTTGGTGGTATCATTTGATAGGCCAGGCTCCTAGGCTGAGTAAAAAGAAAGCTATCTTTGGTGTAGTGGAACACAGCTCTCATTCCAGAGCCTATGAGGCAGAAGCAGGTAGACCTTTATGGGTGCTGTGGGACAATGGTCTTGCATCCTGTCACTTGTATTGTCTTTAATAAAATGCTGATTGGTCGGTAGCCAGGCAGGAAGTATAGGCAGGGAGACAAGAACAGGGGAATTCTGGGAAGAGAAAAGCTCATTCTGCAGCCATTATCCAGACACAGAGGAAGCAAGACATGACTGCCTCGCCAATAAAGGTACCAAGCCACGTGGCTAACATAGACAAGAATTATGTCATAATTATAAGAATTATAAGTTATAAGAGTTAATAAGAAGCCTAAGCTAGTAATGCAGACCTCTGTGTGTCTCTCTGGGACTGAATGACTGCAGGACTGGGTGGGACAGAAATCTCAGACAACATATGAGTTTGAGACCAGCCTGGTCTACATAGAGAGTTCCAGGTCGGTTGAGGACCCTGTCTCCAAAAATATAAATAAATAACTAATTAAAAATAAAATAAGATAAAGTGAGCCAAGTAGTCCATCTCCCTCTCTGCTTCCTGTCACTGAGGGCCCTGCAATCAGCTGTGAGGAGGGACTGCTGATCCCCAGGGGAGGAGGAGTCCTGAAGGTGAAGAAGCACCAAAGGCCAGGAGGCCAGCAGTCCTAAGTTACCAGCCAGAGCTGCAGGTTCCTTAGATGGAGACCAGTGCGGAACAGAAGACCTGAGACACAGTCTGGAGTCCAGCAACGAGAGAAAAGTTCACCGTCAACGAAACTTGGCCCAGTGAAGAGGAGCACAGGCCTCCCTCCTCCCTTAGGGCACCTGCGACCGTCCAGGGAACCTAAGAAAGCACCCTGGACCAGTAGTCAGAAAAGACAGGGTAGCCTTACTTTCCACAGCATTCCTCTGGCACGTCTGCCTGTGTGGTCAAAAAAATCTTACACCATTGCTGGCTAAAACAGAAGCCAGTGGTCACCACTGCCCACAGAACTCTTGAAACTGTAGCTAGTGCAAGGGAGGGACTAGAAAAAGCCCATACTCACATCTTATTTCATTTAAATTAGCTTTCATTGAAATAACTCCATGTGGCTGATAGTTTCCACGCTGACCGCACAGCTTCAGACTGCAAGCTTCCATTTCCCAATCTATAAACCAGGAATCCTGACCGCTCAGGGAGTTGATGGATAAGAGTAACTAAATAATAGTGATGATAATCATTGGCCATAAAGGAACATCGTGAAATAAAGGCCAGTCAAGAAACACTGAGGGCTCCAGAGAGTCATCTTTTGTTCACTTCTTTCACTGGGTCAGACCTGTGGGAATTCCTGGTCGTCAGGCACAGAACAGGAAGGAGCAGGCCTTGTGTTCAAGGAGTCCACTTGGTCGCCCCACAAAATGACAGTCACCATTAGCTCAATGAATAAAAGGACAGCCAGTAAAGTGAAAGGCAATGCCACCCGAGATGGACTTGGTGGTCCAAACCTTCTCTTGCCCACGATATTAACTCTAGGAGGCCAAGAGCCTCCTAGATATGGAACTTCTAGAAGCCAACTTTGGGAGCCCCTACTACAGACCAGCTAGGTAGCCAGACTAGGTAGCCAGAAGACTCCGAGGACAAGACATGACTCAGCACACTTGTGCCTCATGAATCCTTTCTCGAACAGAGCTATCTAAGCAGACAGGCTCTGACGCTGTCCGGGAAGAACATAGACACTCTATGAACTCCAAACAATATGGCTCCCTGAGCAAGACCAGCATAAAGACAACAAAAGTTAATATCAATGTGGACAAGAAAAATTGTAATGGTTATATCCCAAATGAAGAACAGCAGGTACCTGGCAAATGCCTGCTGAGAGAGAGGGGATCCATTCCCTCTAGGGCTGAGCTCCCACATAGGTTTCTAAACCCAAGTCAGTCTTCAACATATAAACATAGGAACAAAGCTAGAACAATTCAGTAGGTCGTATATACATGGTTGTGCATACATGTGTATGTATACATGTGTGCATATGTGCATGTATACTATACATGTGTGCACACATGTGTGTGTAGTTATGTGTGCGGATATGTGCATGTGTGTGCATGTATATGTGCATGTGTTGCATACACATGTGTATACATACATATGTATATGACAATAATAATTAAAGAAGAGATGAATTTGGAAGGAGAAGAATGATAAACATTGAAGGCTAATACATGAAGTTCTCTAAAAAAAAAATTTGTTTTTGTTTTGTTGTTGCTTTGGGTTTTTGTTTTGTTTTGTTTTGGGGTCTTTGAGGCATGGTTTTTCTTTGCAGCCCTGGCTGTCCTGGAACTAGCTCTTGTAGACCAGGTTGGCCTCAAAACTCACAGAGATCCACCTGCCTCTGCCTCCTGAGTGCTGGGATTAAAGGTGTGTGCCACTACATGACAGAAAAATTCTTTTTTTTTTTTTTTTGGCTTTTCGAGACAAGGTTTCTCTGTGGTTTTGGAGCCTGTCCTGGAACTAGCTCTTGTAGACCAGGCTGGTCTCGAACTCACAGAGATCCGCCTGCCTCTGCCTCCCAAGTGCTGGGATTAAAGGCGTGCGCCACCACCGCCCGGCCAGAAAAATTCTTTAAGAAAAAGAATGCAGGTACTGGTAGAGCATGGTGAGGCATGTCTATAACCTTAGTCCTTTAGAGGCAGAAGTCTGCACTACAGAGCAAGACCCTAGAAAGAGGAAAAGGGACAGAAAGGGGAAGGGAACAGAACAGGGTGGGGGGAAGGGTGAGAGCGACATGGCGCTGTATGTCTGTAGCACCAATAACCCAACACTTGGAGGTCTGAGTCAGGAAGATCTGGAATTCAAGGTCATCCTCAGTGAGTTCAAGGTCAGTTTGGGCTACACAGGATGGAGGGAGGGGGAGACATGAGCCCCCAGCCGCAGCTCTGAGAAGGAACTGTCTGTCTAGGGTGTTTGTTTTCTATTGCTGTGATAAGACACTATGACCAAAAGTAACTTGGGGAGAAAAGGGCTTATTTCACCTTACAGCTTACAATCCACCATGAGGGGAAGTCATGGGCAAGAATTCACAGTAGGAACTTAGAAGCAGGAACTGAAGCAGAAGCCGTGGGGGAACACGTCCTACTGTCTTACTCTTCAAGATTTGCTCAGTCTGATCTCTTACTCATCCCAGGACCATCTGGGTGGCCTTGCCCACAGTGCGCTGGGCCCTCCCACATCAATCATTCATCAAGAAAATGCTCTACACGCCAGTGTGCTGGGGGCATTTTTTCAGTTGCTGTTTCCTCTTCCCAGATGATCTGAGCCTGTGTCGAGTGTACCAAAATCCTAACCAATCAAAGAGGTGAGCCAGAGTCCTCCGTCTCTCGATGTAGATTTTCCAGTTCAGTGTGTGACCACACTGCTGCACAGGGTGGGAAATGTGGACGCTCAGATATCCTCGGGACTTTCCCTTGTTTCTTGTTGTTACGTTTGAGCCTGTAGTCCAGGCTGACCTTGAATTTGAACAATCCTCCTGCCCCAGCTTCCCAAATGCTGGGTTCGCTGGTGTGAGACACCAAGTATGATTTCTTTTCCCCCTGTCCTCATGAAGCTTCAGATCCAATCACAGTGTAACCTGGATGGCTTTAACCTTTTTCATCTCCCAAAGGCCTCATGGCTAAATGCCTGTAAAGACACATCAGCTTCGTGACAGGGACTAATCTGCAATGTGGGTTTCAGGAAGCACACACTGGCTTGTGGCCAGTGAGGACCGACGCACCTGAGACAGACTTGATCAGAGAAGGGCTGTGAAGTGTTTGCCTTGCAAATACACAGACCAGATTTCAGCCGCCATCACCTACATGAAAGAGTTGGGTGTGGCAGCAAGCACACCTGTAATCCCAACACTGGGGAGGCAGGGACTGGAGGATCTGTGGGGATTCCTGGCTCGTTGTTCTCACTGAGTCTGTGAGCTTCAGGTTCAGTGAAAAATCCTGCCTCAAAAAATAAGATGGAGAGCTGGCAAGATGGTTCAGTGAGTAAAGACACAATCAAATCTGACGACCTGAATTTGATCCCTGGGTCCCACATGGTAGAAAAGAGCAAGCTCCCTAAAGTTGTTCTCTGGTCTCTGACCACTGTGGAACACACTCTCGCATATGTATGTACAAATACACGTGTGCACATGCATACACATGTGTGCACATACATGTACACACATGTATACATGCCCACATGCATGCATGCACTCACACATGCACACATGTGCGTGTACGCACACACATACACTGAACAAACAGGGTAGAGCAGCAATTCTCCACCTGGAGGGTCAAGCAACCATTTCAACAGGGGTCACATGTCAGATATCCTGCACATCAGTTATTTACATTATGATTCATAACAGTAGCAAAATTACAGTTATGAAATAGCAATGAAAATAATTTTGTGGTTGGAGTCACCACAACATGAGGAACTGGATTAAAGGGTCTCAGCGTTAGGAAGGCTGAGAAACACTGCTGTCAGGAATGGCTGAGGAAGGCACAAGTCATCCTCTGTCCTCCACATGTGGGTTCGCACCTATGCACAAAGAAACAAGGTCAGAGCACAGGACAAGCTCCTGTCACTTCTGGTGGACTCCACACTAGTCCAGGTAGGAGGAGCTTCTGAACCAGACACACAGCACACGGACACAGAGACACACGGATGGTACATGGACACACAGATTCTGCTGCTGTACCTATGGGAGTAGACTTGCCTCAGCTCTCTAAATCGATTTTCCTCCTGAAAATAGGGGTGACAACTGTTCCCTCCCCATCCAGGGGGGCAGCAGAGGCCTGGCTGGTACAGTAATCAGCCCTAGGTACCACACGGAGTGCACAGTCAAGGACCTTCAGTGGGTCTAGATTCAAGACCACATACCCCAGAGTCTCATAAGTCCTTGTCATCACAAAACTACTCTGCGACCAGAGAGTCAGTCCCTCAGGAGCAACACAGTGGCTGGGACTGAGACCGAGCGTCTCCCCTACAGGGCCAGTCCTCAGGGCTGAGACCCCAGCCACGTGGCCAGAAGAGCCTGGCAGCTGCCCATCCCAGTAGCACCGAGAGAGAAGAGGGTTCCAAGTAAATCGAAAACAAGCATGTGTGTTTCTCTTTGGCCCATCTGTGGCAGTTTCTCAAAGCACCAGCTCTCGTGGGGGAGGGGGACAAAGCGGAAGTAGAATGGCTTTTGGAGAAGCTGGAAAAATTAGCAATTAGGAGGGGAAATTGTAATGAGAAAATGATCCTTAATAGGGCAAACACAATACTGCCGTGGCTTTCTTTCTTGCTCTCTCGCCGCAAACAAGTGATGACCTCATGTCTGGGTTTCTTTGCTTCCCTGTGGCAGAGCCAACTGGGAAAGAGCTGGAGAAAAATGTCTCCATTGTCCCTAGACAGTATCCCTGGCGTCTAGGAAGAGAAGTCCCCTGCAACTGTGAGGAGCCTGGACTCCTGCTCTTCCTCCCAGATGACAGGCAGATAGCATCGGTCAGGATGGGCCGCATCATGGCGCAGTAACACATCCAGACCCTCAGAGGGCGTCTCACCCGCATTGTGTGTTGACAGCAGTTCAGCTCATCCCTGTCCTTCAGGGACCTGGGATGGTGGGATGGCTGGATTGGGTTGTCAACCTGACTGAAGTAAGAGAAGACTGAAGCTTGCAGGGGAGTGTCCAGGGAGGATTGACAGTGGGCCAATGATGCAGGGGAGGGAAGGCGTGGTAGGGGCAAGGCACCCAGATGAAGAAGAAAAAGGCAGCCTAGGGGAAAGCAGTGTGTGTGTACCTGCCTCCTCTTTTCTTCTCGGAGCAACTGTCTATTGCTGTTGCCATGATCCTTCCCCTGATGCCAGACTCCAGCTTCTTGGGGTGTTCTGCAGGACTTCTTCGAAGAGTTTTCGCATTATTGTGCCAGATCAGGACTGCTGGGGTTCCTGGGACCTAAATTCATTGCCTCTGAAATGTGTATAAGCCACTGTTGGACTGATTACCCAGCACCTACAGTATACGCCAACACACACACACTACACACACACATACATACACACACACGCATATACACATACACCTCTCTCTCTCTCTCTCTCTCTCTCTCTCTCTCTCTCTCTCTCTCTCTCTCTCTCTCTCTCTCTCTCTGTTTTGTTCTTCTAGAGAACCCTGCATCACACAAGTAGCCATAGAGTCCACGTTAATTCATGCCTCCACCACGGTCATAAAGGGTACCATGACACTGACTCTCTTGCCACCCATTAAAGCTCTCACCTAAAAAGATACTCATCACATCCATCCATGTTTCATTAAACAAAGAAATCACTTGGCCATACTTTCTTCAAAGATAGCAGCCGAGTTCTGAAGGAAGCTGGGAGAAGTGCGGAGCCCTCATGACTGCTTCCTGACCGTGAAAACAGCAGTGATCCCCACACTCCCCTCACAGATGGGGTGAGAGTCTCCGACTTGTCTGTGTACTCGTGTGTCTTCCCTCAGCCTCGATCTCTTCCACTTTTCATTCAGCAATTTGCAATATCATCATTCCCGATCTATAATTCATTCAGCATGCAGCCAACACTCCTTAAGGCCCAACACCATGGATGAACTCGAAGTCCCACCTGCAATCGACCTCACATTCGAGGGGGGAAGACAAATGAGGAAGGAAGAGAGGGCCAGCAAATCAGGAAAGGATAGCCAGCTGCCACACTCACGGGACTCAAAGACACCAGCAGAGGGGAGAGCACTGTGAAGGGGGACCCAGGGAGGGAGCCTAGAGCACCCAGCCCTGCATCCACAGCATATAGCAAAGAACAGCCCTTCTCACACCTGCTCCACCCCCTCCCCAGGCCTGTTTGTTCTCCATCTGTGTTTTCAAGTGCTGGACCAGCTAGCGAGGCCTCGCAGCCATACCTGCTGTGGACAGATAACTTCTCTGTGGCAGAGAGCGGCAAGCAAGCACTACGCATTAGGGCCCAGAGAAGTGGAATGCTTCATGGTCCTCCCTTGGCTGAGCCTGTCCCTTCCTGCGTGCTTCACAGTCCTCCCTTGGCTGAGCCTGTCCCTTCCTGCCTGCCCCAGGAGAGGCCAGAGCAGAAGAAACAGCTGGGGTGCCTGCTCAGTGTCAGATAATGGTAGCTGTAACTCCTCCAGCAACTCCATGAAGCAGGGATGGACGATGCATCATTTATGGAGGTCCGGGTCTGTGCAGCTGGGCACCCACCAGCAGCAGCTAGATATATGTAAGATGATGGGAGCTCTGCTCTTCCGGAAACTGAGCATCGCAGGCTGGAGGAGGGACCGGGAGCTAACGTGGCTCGGGACTGCATAAGGTGGATAGAGGCAAACTGACTTATTATTTATTAGTTTTGGATTTGAGAGTTGAGTCATCAGCCAGTTGAGGCAGGGTATCTGGGACAGCCCTGGAATCCTCTGCTTGCCTCCGATCCGGATTCCTACCTGCATGGTTGATTGCGCACGCGCGCGCACACACACACACACACACACACACACACACACGCGCGCGCGCGCGCGCGCGCGCGCGCGCGTGCACTCCCTCACTCCTGGAATCTCAGTTCCATGAGAACAGAGATCCTTGGGTGTTTCGTTATTAATTTGTACACGGAGACGTAAGATCTGAAAGTGGCATACATGTATGCCTACGCATGGGGTCAGGAGGGGGGAGCCATATGCTGAGCTCCCGAGCAGAGGACAAATATAACCTCAGGTTAGTTCCTCAGATTCCATCACGTTTGAGGCGGTGTCTCTTGCTTGTTCACTGCTGCCTATGTCAGTCTACCTGACATGCAAACTTTGAGGTCTTTCCTGTTCCCACCCCCCGTCTTTCTGAGGGAGCACTGGGGCTACAGATACACACCACGCTCAGCTTCACATGGGTCCTGGGGATCAGAACTTCGGTCCCCACGCTTCTGTGGCAGGTGCCTTCTCCATCGATCAACCTTCCCAGCTGCCCAGGTGTTTTGGTGACCGCTGTTTGCTCGGCATCTAGAACAGGGTAAGGTCTGCAGAAGTCGCTAAACCAATTCTGCTATTTGTTGATGGGTAGTTAAAGCTCAGGAGCTTAGCAGACATGGTGTGGGAGAGGTGAGAGAGATTGGAATCCTAATTCTCTCGCTGACTAGCAGTGTGACTGCCAAAAACCACACTCTTTCGTGGATGCTCCAAACCGGTGCTTTCTTCTCCGTGATGAGAAAACTTGGGTTATTCTTCAGAGACCATAGTGGAGGCATTGCTTGATAGATGGAGAAAGAAGACCAGACTCACAACTGCCATAAGCCCATCTTGGGAACCAACACAAGACCCTGAAATTTATTCCACATACTCATAGCTCATAGATGGAGGAAAAGTTTGTCCCCTCTACACAAGGAACATACAGCAAGATGCAGAGACCTTGAATGGTAGTCAGGTACTCCTGAGTGTCTGTAGGACACAGGACAAGCCTCAGTAAAGGACTGCCCAGTTCTAAATGTGAACAGGCCTAGTGTGTACAAACCTTGGCCTGGACCAGGGAGAGCACCCTGGCCTCAGCTATCCCATCCGTGAAGACGAAGGACCACGGGGAGGTCACACGCAGGCGGACTTGAACGCAAACCACAGCTGCCGTGCCCTAAACCGCCCAGAGCCCAGGAGACAGATTAGGAGCAGAAGAGCAAACAGCAGCTTTCCTGGGCACAAGGCGTTCTCCTGAGTTCCACAGGCAGCAGGTGATGCCAAGGGAGGGGACAGATAGCCTTATCTGCACCCATGTCAGAAAAGGCAGGAGCAGTGTTGGCCCCTAGTGCAATTCAACTGGTCACATGGCTCAAAGAATCTCTCACCATTTCTTCTTGATCTGAACCTTCAAGGGCAAAAGCCAGGCCCTGCCTCACTCTTCGCACGCCAGGCACTTTGTTGTTGGGGGCTGTGGACCCTCCAGACTTTGAATTTCTTGTAAACAACTTGTTGTGCTTGCAGCTGCTCTGAGCACAAGGTCCTCAGGAGTTCCTGATGGCAGGCGAGTGGTTTCTGATGGGTTTGGCTGGGGCGTGGCTATCAGTTAAGGATCCCTATATAAACTGCCCTGGAACACAATAAAGGGGATATTCTTGTTTCAAGGATGACCCGTGTCCCTGTCTCTCTATCTGTGTGTGTGTGTGTGTGTGTGTGTGTGTGTGTGTGTGGGTGTGTGTGTGAATCTCCAGGCCCTTTCCCGAGCCTTGCGAATGGGCATAGTACAGGTGCTGCAGGACCGTAGTGCACGAGGTAGCAGGGACTGTACAGTCTGTAAACTGTGGTTCCCTGAATGGGCTCTGTATTAGCGACATTTCTCACTCTGCGACAAAGGCCAGCGTCAGGACAGAAAGCTTTACATAGGCTTGTGGTTTAAGGGGACACAGTCCTCCTTGGTGAAGAAGGCCTAGCAGCAGCAGTGTGCGGTGTCTGGTCACAGCACAGCCGCAGTCTGGAGGCAGAGAGAGGAACACTGGTGTTCGTCTCACTTTCTCCTTTTGCCTTTTCATCCAATCTTGGTCCACCCCATGGGATAGTTCCACATATTCAAGACAAGCCTCCCCTCCTCAGTTAGACCTGTCTGGTCCTCACAGGTCCTGCCTGGAGGTGTGTTTCCATGGTGACTCCAGTCAAGCTGGCCATGAAATGAGTCATCATGGGATGTGTCGCAGAAGGGTCCGAGTGAGTTCTGTAGGAGGTATGTCCACTTTCCAGACTGGGAGTGCCAGGTTCTAGAACCTTCTCCCTGCATTCAGCAGGATCCTCCAGCTAATGATCCTGGAATTCTAGACTACTCTCCAGCATTCTGTCCCCTGAGAGACATTCCCTAGGGACCCAGAGGATAAAACTTTAAGGGAGAATCATGCCCTGTTTTTGGAATTGTAGACCCTATTACTTGACAGGGAATCAGGTGTCATTCGCAACCACTGAGAACTGGGGCTGTCAACCTGATGGGTCTGACTTGTTTGCAGTCACCTGGGTAACAAGAGTGCTAACATCAGGGTGTCCTAAATCCCAGGCTTTTCCTCCTGGAAGTGAGGTTCCCACAGGGGCTATCCACGACTGTAAAACATTTTTCACAGGCCCAGTGTGCTCAGAGTTGGTTTGCTGGCACTTGGGGCCCCTACCAGCGGGGACACAGCTGGGCTATTTTGTCCAAGAGTCTAGTTGGAAAGAGGCCTTGTGCTCAATAATGCATTTCCTAAATGAAGACATCCATCAGGGGGTGGAGACAGGAGAGCCCCCTCCTGGGTCAGGACAGGATACCACATCTGGCCCAGCCTGAGGCACCGACTGTCTTTCGGAGCCTGTGGCTTCCCCAGCCCATGGGGCCATTTTGGGAGAGAACAGCTCACCAGTGCTGACAGGCCTGTTCCTCTGCCCAGCTGCCTGAATATTCCATGGGTTTGAATAATGCAAGCCCAAAGGCTTCCTCTTGATCCAAACCAACTGAGGCCGCAGAAGAACCACAGAGAAAGGGTGGCCAGCTCCACCGCTTTCTAGGCCCATGGTTGCTCTGAACAAGAGAGGCAGAGTCTATCCCAGACAAGTCAGGAAGACGGTTGATGGCAAGGATGCTTGCTCCATCCAACCTTGGTGACATGGACCTAGCAGAGTAGAGAGATGGTGCACTGGCTAGTTTGTGTCAACCTGATACCAACTAGGTCCTCATGAGAAGAGGAAAGCTCAATGGAGAACAAGGTTCCATGGGAGTGGCGTGTGGACACATCTGTAGAACATTCTCTTACGGATGTGTGATGTGGGGGAAGGGAAACCACCCACTGTGGGCGGCACCATTCCTGGGCAGGCGGTCCTGTGTCACATTAGACTGAGCAAGCCACGAGGAGCAAGTCATGAAGCAGCATTACTCTGTAGCTTCTGTGTCAGTTCCTGCCTTGAGTCCCTGCTCTGACTCCCCTCAGTGATGGACTATGATTGGGCTGTGTAGGCAGAAATAAGCCCTCTCCTCCCCAAGCTGCTTCGCTCACAGTGTTTATCTCCGTAACAGAAAGCACAGTAAGACAGACGGTCACCCCTCACACAACCTCTGTGACATCGGACTCCCCTGTCCTGGAGAGGAAAGGGCAGGGTGGGACTCCGGGAAATCCAGGTGCCAGTTCTAAACCCAAGCCTGATGACTGTGGCCCCACCCAAGCTGACGGAGCCCAAGTTCTCAAACCTGTAAACTGAAAATATCATCTGTTGGTATTATCAGAGGCGGAGAAGGAGGAGATACACAGACTGCAAAAGTCATCATGAACCGACCTGGCTCCTACCTGCCATCTCCTCCCCTCTTCCTCCAGCCCCTCTCTCCCAGTCTCCCTCTGCTGCTGTCATGAAGTCTTCAGTCCCCAGGCCTGAGGAGCAAAAACTACTTCACATCCTTGCTTTCTGTGTTTTCCCTGTCTAATTTCTTATGCCCACCATGAGCCATCATTCTGTCCAATGCCGATGAGAATTTGTGGGGTTTTTTTAATGGTACCATGCACTGAACACCAGGGGCCAGAAGCAGCTCCCACCACGCAGAGGGCATCGACACTCTCGTCTCCAGAGAGCCAGCTAGCGATTCAGCAGGGTTTCCTTTCACATTCCCTGGGCCAGGTCACCACACTAAGATTAGTATTTTTAACCCCCAAGAAGCCCGTAACTTCCACACAGGCCAGATCGAAACCCGAAGGGGATTTTAGCGGATTTGACAAGCTTCTTGCAACATCCAGAAGGAAGAGTAAACTTCCAAGGTTGGCCAAGACAGCTTGGAACAAGAAAAACACCAAAGGGGGATAATTTGCCCGACCAGATGTCAGAGCATATTATAAAGTAATTTTAATAAATATAATGTGATATTAGCACACGAATAGATAAATATATCTCAGAAGAAAAACAGATGATTTAAAAAAACAGACACATGTATATGCTAGAATCTAGTATGTGAATAGAGATGGTGTTTCAAAGCCATAAGAAGAAAAGCAGATTATTCAACAAGGACTGGAACAAATTTCTACCTGAAAAAACAATAAATTAAAATTCCCTTTTTCACATCATTAACAAAAAATAATGAAGGAATTTTTTTAACTGAAAGAATAGAAGACAGATGTAGACAAATACGTCCATGACCTTGAAAAGGTTGAAATAGATTTACTGAGAGGCAAAGTTCAAAAATTTAGCTCTAGAATGGACAAGTCTGTATGAAGCCAGATGTGTTGGCATACACCTGGCACCCCAGTTAAGGAAGGCAAAGGGGTCATGAGTTCAAGGCCAGCCTGGCCTTAGTGAAACTTTGTCTTAAAAAAAAAATGAAAGGGGAAAAAAAAGGAAACAAACCACTGTCTGAAGAAAGGTAAAAGAGAAGTGGAAGACCCAGAAAAAAATTTAGCACCCACACATTACACATGTACGTGTAATAGACATTTACAATATAATAAACACACACAAACAGCATCCACAATGAAGAATTAATAATCACAGTATATAATTTCTTCAACAAGAAAATAAGGCACTGAAGGGAATCATGAAGGGTTAATTCACATACTAAAAGATATTCAATTTATTAGCAGAAAAGAAAGGAAATGCAAATTAATTTGACATTTCTTTCCATCAGATTGGCAAAAAATTTAAATGTGCCAGCATCAAGTATTGGAAAGCATACAGGGAAGCGGGTTCTCTCCTCCACTGTGGTGGTTTATCCACATCAGTGAGGTGCTGGCATGTTGCCATCATGCCTTTAAGGTTTTTACAAGGGGGGCCTGGGCATAGCAGAGCCAGGCAGATCACCACAGAGTGCACGCATCCCTTGACTCCTCCAGCAACTGTGCGCTCCAGGAGTGCTCACAATCTAGTCCAGCCTCCCCTCAACAAGAACAAAGCCAACAGACTCCATGCTCTGCCAGAGCTTAGCTGTCTGAGTCAGTGCCTGCAGCCCTGCCCTGAACCCTGGCTCACACCCTTTCCTTCTGGGGAGTTACCAGCCCCAACTCTGCCTCCTCATTCCCAGAGCCCTGTGGTGTGGACAGACATATAACAGCCACACATAGTGGCAGATACAAGAAAGAAGTGGGGGTGAGGGGAATGCAAGCAGGCGAGCTTTGCTGGGTTTGAGGACCCCAAACCACTGACTTTGAGACAGGCCTGTCTCCATGATGCTCCTTGGGCTTAGCACCCAGCCGGGCACCCAGGCAACTATCATGAGGATGTACTACCCTGGCCACAGGTGCTCCAGTCTCTCCTCTCTGTCAAGGACACCACGAAACTATTTGATGTAGCTCAGAAAACTACATTATGAAGCAGGCTTTATCTCCACCCTGTTTTCTGGATAAAGACTCAGGATACAGGGCTGCTTGTTCCTTTGCTCAGGTAATGGTAATTGCGATTTCCCCACAGTCTCACAGAGTAACACTGAGGCTTCCAGCCACCGATGCTATGTTCTGCAGGTTTATTTTTCAGTGTGCACACATAGAAGTCAGTATGGAGGTCAGAGGACAACTCTGTGGAGCTGGCTCTCCTCTTCCACCTTTCTGTCAGCCCTGGGGATTGAACTCAAGTCGCTAGAGTTGGCATCAATCATCTTAACTTGCTGAGCCTCCTCACTGGCCCCCGAAGGTGCCGTCTGGGGCAGATGCTGGATCTTAAGAAGCTGAAGCCTGCGTGGAGGCAGGGGGTTACTGGGAAAGTAATTGCAGGGATCCCATGGCCTGGCCCCTCCCATCTCCTTCTCTCTGTTTCCTGTTTATCAAGAAGTAAGGAAAAGCCTCCTCCACAGGCTCCTGATACCATGCTGGCTGCTCAAGTGGACACTGGGATCCCTTGAAGAACATGATGCAGAATGCATCTTTGCTCAGGTTGCGACAGTCAGGGCACAAGAATAAGAAAGCAAATGCAGCAGGTGGCATTTCTCAGTCTTCTGTGTTGTTTTCTGAGCGAATGAATGAGCAAGCCAGCATACAAGCCATGGAAGTTTCACTCCAGCCTGTCCTGAATCTATTCTGTACCTGGCCAGCATCTGCCCACCACAGCTTCCTATGCATCCAAGACGGTGCTGCTGGTACCTAGAGACTGCCAGTACCCAGAGACTCATGTTAGCCTGTGAGAATTTACTTTTTTTTTTTTTTTTATTAAAAATGTCACAGGAAGTCCACTAGGAGCACATGAAGCCACTGCCAAGAGTGTACACGTTTGATATTAATTAAAGCAAGAGATGACAGCCCCCAGGAAAAGGAGTAATTCTCTTCTCTTGGATAAATGACCTTTCGGCAGACTCTGCTCCACAGCTATGCCTGGTCATTACCAGAAATCAGAGTGTTTCTGGGAGGTGGGGCTTGCCAGCTCTGCTCACAGCTCGCTGCCTCTCAGGAAGGGTGAGGACTTCATTCCCAGGGACCTCTCACTTGGGTGTCTCCCGGCAAGCCCGCAGGGATGGTAGTGACAGGAGTCCGGCCAGAGGCCCCGTCCAAAAGAGCTTTCCCCACGTATTGAGCTCTGCTCCCTGCAGCCACCCCTAGGACGAGCCATCCCTCAGCACTAACTCCTCCCTCCCCAGATCTTGCTCACCATCCCCAGCCTCTGACAAAACTTGATGGTGTCTTGGTCCCTCCAGTGGACTATCATGCCTCTCACTGGTCACCTCACCTAAGGTGAGCATCCTCACCTAAGACCTGAGGCCTTGTGGCAAGACTGAGTGAGACCTTGCTTCTCTCTCAGTTCCTCTCCCAGTTCACAGATCCTCAGTGCCTCCCCTCCATCTGAGAACCCTGACAAACAGCGCCC
Organism: Chionomys nivalis; assembly: GCF_950005125.1. Classification (NCBI taxonomy): domain Eukaryota; kingdom Metazoa; phylum Chordata; class Mammalia; order Rodentia; family Cricetidae; genus Chionomys; species Chionomys nivalis. Next base: position 19,582,530 of record NC_080095.1, on the reverse strand, counting down.
CCCAGAATCCAAATCCCAAGCACTTACCATTACCTGGGCAAGGGAACAATCAACCCTGTATCCTGAGTCTTTATCCAGAAAACAGGGTGGAGATAAAGCCTGCTTCATAATGTAGTTTTCTGAGCTACATCAAATAGTTTCGTGGTGTCCTTGACAGAGAGGAGAGACTGGAACACCTGTGGCCAGGGTAGTACATCCTCATGATAGTTGCCTGGGTGCCCGGCTGGGTGCTAAGCCCAAGGAGCATCATGGAGACAGGCCTGTCTCAAAGTCAGTGGTTTGGGGTCCTCAAACCCAGCAAAGCTCGCCTGCTTGCATTCCCCTCACCCCCACTTCTTTCTTGTATCTGCCACTATGTGTGGCTGTTATATGTCTGTCCACACCACAGGGCTCTGGGAATGAGGAGGCAGAGTTGGGGCTGGTAACTCCCCAGAAGGAAAGGGTGTGAGCGAGGGTTCAGGGCAGGGCTGCAGGCACTGACTCAGACAGCTAAGCTCTGGCAGAGCATGGAGTCTGTTGGCTTTGTTCTTGTTGAGGGGAGGCTGGACTAGATGGTGAGCACTCCTGGAGCGCACAGTTGCTGGAGGAGTCAAGGGATGCGTGCACTCTCAGGACCAAGGCTTCTGTGGTGATCTGCCTGGCTCTGCTATGCCCAGGCCCCCCTTGTAAAAACCTTAAAAGTGTGGTGGCCACATGTTGGCAACTCACTGATGTGGATAACCCCCACACTGCAGTCGCAGTCCTTGGAGGCTGAGACAGGGGGATTGCCATGAGTTCAAGGCCAGCAGCTTACAGTGGTCATTTGGTGTCACTATACATTCATGGTCACGTGCAGCCTTGTGACCCCACACATCTGTAGACCCTCCCTGTTGTTGCTGTCTCAGCAAGTAACTCCCACTCCCCTCTACAGATCTTTCCTGCTCCTCACCACAAAATGAGTTCATTGTGTTGGTCCTGAAAGGGACAAGAGTTCCTTTGCTCCCCTTGTCAAGCACATCCACCTCCAGGGAACTGCTACCCTCCTTCCTCCTCAGAGGGTCCTGCAAGGAAATCCCATACCACCCTTTATGGAATGGTCACCATAACCCCTGTAATGGCTAGTCTCCCCATCCCTGCCAGTCATGCCCCTTCCTGGGGTTCCTCTCCACTCATCCCTTAACGACAAGCAGATCTCCAGTATTCCTAGCCATCTCCTGCAGGAGGGTGACCCCATGGCCCCTCCTGTGCTGCGGTGCCTGACTCTGTACTCCTCAGTGTCAGACTCGGGTTTAGGGTGAGGGGTGGACCGGTTTTGACTCTATCAAAGGATCCTGAGCAGTCAGAGGGACAGAACTGACCCTACAGGCAGCAAGGACATTGCTTCTTACTTGGAATTCCAACTACTGCATTGACACAGCGGGGGAAGGGTGTCACAGTGGACGTTCAGGGAGCTCAAGGGTTCCCTAGCTGCAGAGCCAGTTGGGTGCCAAGCTCTATATCCATGGCCAGCTAGGATGGCTACTGATTGCCACTCTCCTGCCCTTTGCCCAGAAGCCTCAAGAAATAAGGTCTAGTCAGGCATGGTGGGCCAACTTTATAACCCCAGAACTTGGAGTCTGAGGTGGGAGAATTTCTATGAGTTCAAGGCCAGTCTGGGCTAAAATAAAGCTCTTTCCAAAACAAAACAAAACAAAACAAAAAAAAAACAAACAAACAACGACAGAAAAAGGGTGGCAGAAAAAAAAAAAAAAGAAAGACCATCATGCCATGGGCGCATTGGATCTCTTAGCTCATACCACTTGGCCCAGGTGCTCATGTGGATAAGGAAACCAATACTCAGAGACCATGCAGGGAAGGTCCAAACAAAGACTCTGTGCCTCTTCTGGGTTATGTGGGGGTCTGTTTCTTCTCTGACCAAGTTCATTCCTCCTGCTGTCTGAGGCTCCTTCTCTGACCATGGGTTTTATGAGCACACCACAGACACAATCCAAATGATAGGTTGAGCATCCTTTCCGGCCCTTTTGCAGGATTAGCAGCCAGTAGAAAGGGGCTCCAGTCACAGCACAACCTAGTCCTGACATGTGAGCAGGCCACTGCTGTACCTTATCTTCTCAAGCCGGAGGTGGGTCGATGCTCTTGGATCCATACCCCTGACCACTCCAGGGGGTACTGATATCATCAACTGACAAGTTTGAACATAACAAAGGTGGCCCAGATGGAAGGAACAATATGGCCCCTGTGGGCTGCCGTTTTTTCTCCTCCAGGAAGTGGGGTGTAGCATTGCCTTTGGAGGGCCTCAGCTGAAGGGAGCCTTGTAATCTGGTGGGAAAATAAGAAAAGCTGGGGTGTGAGTGGATGGGTAGGACCTCGGCAGCGTCCACTGTGTGTTGGATATGCACTGTGTCCCTGTCTCCCTGGGCAGGGGTATGGGTATAAACGTGTCTGCCCTTGAGGCAGTTTTGAGATGGAAGCAAACACGGGAACAAAACAAGTTAAGAGCCACTGGAAAGGCCACCAGAAGAGACAGAGGAAGGATGCGCCATCAAGTCACACCACGGAGATCCCCACTTTCTGGAAGCTGCTGCCTTCGACGTTCAGTTGAAGAAATAAACGTTGCTCAGAGCCTTGTGTGATACAGCAGGGCTTAGAGGAAGGAACGTGGCCTCTGAGGCTGAATAGTTTGGGCTGGCCATAGGCTTATCCCTTTTCTAGCAATGGGAAATCATGGACCCTCCCAGTGTCTCTGTAAGGGACCCCGTTGTACCTTAACATATAAGTACTCATTCTCACTTGCTCTTGTCGACACGCCTGCACACATAAGCACACAGCCATGTTCTCATGTGCATGTTTTTACACACATGTCACACACAAACACTTGCACGTCCACATACTGACCTTCCTGGGCCTCAGTTTCTTCGCCTACCCGGGTACCAGAGCCCTAGCGGTGCCTCCGAAGAGAGGCGCTCAACATGTTCCAACACATAGAACAGCTCTGAGAAATCCATCCCATCATTCCTTCCTCCTGTCTCCGCCTACCCCCAAGGGCAGCATCCCAGGGAGACAGCATCTGCGTCAGATTGGGATTCTAGTGGAGGCATCGTAGGCCCCCATGGGGAAGGGCCTATGCCCATGGTGTGGAGATAGTGTGATGGAGGAGAAGTTTCCTAAGGGGGAGGCAGCAAGCAGAGGCAGGTGGTCAACAGTGGCCAGCAGTGGGGAAGTCAAGCCATGCACGGAGCTGGATTCAGGTAAGGAGTCATCCGTCCCATCCTGTCCCGTTCCCCGCCACCACCCGTCCTGTGCTGCTATTGGCTGAGTTTTGTCACTTGCCTGACAGGCCCTGTCCTTCTTCTCTTGTGTGAGCTACCAGTCTCTCAGGGTTTCATCTGAAAGTCAAAAGCAGGTTTTTGGACACTTCTGTGCAGCTACAGTTGGTCTTCAGTTCTCCCTGCACTTTTCCAAAGGGAATTTAAAACCTCCCTGTGCAGCCTGGCAACTGGCTCCCCCTGTTCCACAGCGGGCAGCTCTTCAGTCCCGGGCTATGTCCAGAGCCCTGGCATTAGCCCTGCCTTGTCCGGCAAGTCGGGGGGGGGGGATGGCAGGAAAAGAATCCAATCCCTGTCTGGCCTGGCCAGGATGCAAGGTGTTGAGCAAACTTAACAGAGCCATAGAAACACAATGGTGTCTGGTTCCTGACCCCGATTCGTCCCTCTGTGTCCCAGGTCATCAGTACACAAGGGGGGCAGGAGGCAGGAGGTGGGACTGTTCACTGAGTCACAGACCCCATTCCCAATCAGATTATGCCAAACTGTCCATTAAGGGTTCCATCTAGGACTTTATCTTGCTTGCTTTGATATCCTATCTCATGGGTCCCCTCCCATCTGAGTTTCTCGGTCACTGCTTTTGGCTTCCCAGGTGGTGACAGTCAAGCGTCCCTTGTGCTCGGTTGGTCTGATGTTATCCTCAAGACGGAACCCAGGTTGGCCATTTTTGGTCAGAAACCCCAGGGCAATGCCATGTCCTTAACATCTCATGCCACATCAAGGGTATCAATACCCAGTTACTGCAGACCTTGACCTTGATGATTTGGTGTTTGCCTGACTTCCCCACTGTGAAGTGACAATCTCTCTTTTGTAATTATACCAGGGGGGCTGAGACCTTATGAATCCTGTGTCTTTAGACATTTTCTCACAAATACACCCCTCAGCGGATCTTAATGTCAGCAGTTACCACTGTGGTTAGTTCCCCAGTGACTTCCCTACTTTCTTCTCCCTTTGACGTAACAGCTAGAACCTACTACAAGAGACAGGCCTCTCTCCTCCTCATTTATCAAACTGATCTTTGACTGTACTGGTGCAGACCTGTGTTTATTTTCTCCTGGGCTCTATAACCCAAACTGTATTTATCTTCTTGCACAAGTCTCCTAGTTTGGCCATTATGACTGCCTTCATCCTGGCCCCAGAGTCCTTCCAACAGTGTGCCCCAATATCTCGCATCATCATTCACCCCCAGAGGGACAGTTTATAGTGTCACCTCCTGCATCTTGTAATGGTCTCCTCAGCTCAGAACACCTTTGCCGGAGGGTGATGTCTAGAGGACAAAGGGCACTCAGTGCTCTTGGTGTTCCTGACCCATCAGCGTCAGGAAGCACAGGTGGGATGGAGGTACCGAAAGTCACTTCTGTGTTTATCTATCACAGAGGTAAAAACTGTCTGTCGGGATGATGCAGCTGGCAAAGGGGCTTGCTGTCAGGTCTGATTGATGACCAGCGCTCAATCCACAGCTCAATTCTAGGGTATCTGAGTGTCACCTAGCCTGCTTGGAAAACCACTCAGCTAAACCAGCTCCCCTGCCTCTGGCTCTGGTAGTTTCTTCTTAGATGCCCAGGCTAGCCCTAATCCTATTAACTACAGGGAGTTTGGCTCCACATGGGTTCACGATAAACATGGAAGATTATCTATTGAGGAGAAGGGAGCTAGGGCTGGGCCGATGCAGAACAGCACCAGTGGAGGACTAGGGAGAGGGAGGTGGGCACTAGGGGGCGAGCTTGCATCCTATGGGGCAGATCCCAGGCTGGTGGGGAATGGAAACACAAGATCAAAGTCACTTTTCTCACTGTCCCCTGGCCAGATAGCCTGTTTTGACAGTGTGCCCCACAGTGGGTTCCAAGCATCAGGTGTACTCAGATTTAACAGCCTACATGCTGTGGGGGGCTATTTCCGGCCCAGCAGATGCTGCTTGTACCCTCTCGCTCTTGCTCTCTCTCCTAAGAGTCCTGTGTAAGTGGCTTCTGCAGCACGTGGCACAGGTTCCTGGATACTTTCTAACAGGACTTCTGCAAAGTGAATCATGTCAGCGTCACCTGATTGCCTATCATTTATCCTTCACTTTGTGTATGTGTGCATGCGTACAAATGTATGAGCACACATGTGGAGGACAGCCTTAAGTGTCATTCCTCAGAGCCAGGAACATTTTATTATTAGCATATTATTGTTGTTGTTGTTGTTATTATTACTGTTATTTTGAGTCAGGGTCTCTCAGTGCGCTGAGCTCACCAATTAAGCTAGACTGGCCAGTGAGCCCTAGGCATCCACCAGTGCAGGTAACAAGCATGCACTATCATACCTGGATTTTCCACCTTTAAAAAAGTCTTTTACTTTAATTATATGGAATCAGGGGTATATGCCAAGGCATACATGTGGAGGTCAGAGGACAACTTTCAGGGCAGGGGACTGAACTCAGCAACAGCCTTTACCCACTAACCCGACTTGCCAGCTTCATGCTGGGCTTTTTAACATGGGTTCTGGGTATCAAACTCAGGTCCGGCTGCTTGCAGAGCAAGCACTTCACCCACTAAGCCATCTTCCCAGTTCCATGCTTCTTAAAAGTATGTCGTCATCCACCACGGCATCCACACTCAATCCCAGGCAGAAGTTGGCAGAATTGTTAGAAATTAAGCATTATAGTCAAAGTCACCATTCTAACAATTTCCCAAATTGCACATTTTTATAGGCTATTTTTTTAAAATTCAGTACACTCAAGCTCTTTTGGCTGAGTTAGATGAGTTGGATGTCTTGCTCAGCGTTTTCTGGTCATCTATTGTGTGGACAGAATAGTGGGGACTGGGCTGGGCTAGCCACAGCCTAGCGGAGAGGCAGACCTGGGATGACAACTGCAAAATGAAATGGGTGCTTGCACCACAGCAAGCAGAGACCTAGAGAAGCGGGGTGAGGCTGAGAGGGCCAGGGGGCACATGTGCAGGCTCCTGGCTTACTTTGGTACTGTGTGGGTAACAGTTGGGGCACAAACCTGGCTCTCAACTATCTACTCAGCACAGAACACAACACGGAGAGGAGGGTTTTCCCAAAGTAGGAGCACCTATGGTCTCAAATCTCCCAGGAGGAGCCAAAAGCCCTCTCCTCAGGAGTCTGGATGGGTGAGGAAGGTGCCTGGTCTCCAGAGGTAGGAGGCAAGGTTTCTCCTGGTTCTCACAGGGCCCCATAGCAGCTGTTCTCTTCCCTCAGCCAGCACTGCCACCAGAGGGCGCAAACAGAGAAGGGGGGAAACACTGTCCAAGATGGGCCTCCCACAAGTCCAAAGGGAAGGTGGCTAGGGACTGGATCAGGGAGGGTTGCAGACGAGGGCTCCGTGAACTGCCTTTTCCCATACCATAGAGGTCTTTCCTTGTTCCTTCCAAGGCCCAACATAGTGGGTGTCTGACAGGATAGCTGGCCAGAACTGTGGGGTGTCCACTGTTCAGCCTTTGTCCTTAGCCTTTGGTCGCTGTGATTTGGTGTTGTAGACCACTATCCTCCAGGAATGGCATGACTGTTGCCCTCTTGAACTGTTAGCGGCTGTGACTACCCAAAGGGGACCTGAATAAGATTGGGCTAGTTAACTTTCTGCCTCAGATGGAGAGGCTCCAGAGGTCCCGTCCTCTGGATTTATCAGCAATTTGTGGGGCTCACAAGTCCAGACCCCTCCCCAAGGATAAATATTCTGTTCATGGTTGCTAGCAGAGATAATGACATAGCTATCCATAAGCTGCCCATGCTCCTGTAATTTCAACTAAACTCATTGGTTAAACCAGGCTAGATCTGAATTGAACAGTTTCTCTGGTCTCTAGTTGGCGCCCTATGTGGGGTGGATGAACACTGGCTCATCTCCCCAGCAAAAGCTCACACAACTTGGCTGCGTTGCTATCAGCGCATCTGTGGGTCTGTGTGAGGGCTGCAGCCTGGTGGTGACATTTTGATTCTTAACCCAACTTGTACTTCACTGCTAGTTTGCAGAAATGACTTCTTTTAAAATGTACAGATCCGATAGCTAAAGGCTGAAGTCTGCGTAATTGAATGGCTAGAACCCTGAGATGAGTTAACAAGCGCACATACATTATCCTATTCACAGCACACATTATTTGGGCTTAATTTTTCTATTTTGCAGGCTTGTAATCTACTTTCCCTCCCATCAGATACACAGCAATTCTATTCTTCCAGGGTCAGCTGCTTCATAATCATCACCCTGACAGCAGGCTACATCCTTGCTCACTTAATAACTATTTATCATCCGCTATCTTCCCACTTTCAAAAGGGAGTAAGTTAAATGCTCCAGAAATTGGAAAAAATTGAAATTTGACCTTTATTAACTGGGTTAATTGTCAAAATCTCTGCTTGTAAAAAAAATTTAATGACCAAAAAGTGTAACTTTTAGAGTTTCAAAGATTAGGTTAATGTCCAAGGAAGTATAAACTTTGACCTTTTTGACACATGTCATGAGCAACAGCCATTCTAATAAATTGCTACCTGTGAGCAATTATAAAGCTCCCCCAGTATCCAATCGGGCCATTTAATTGCTGTAGGAACCCCCGGCTTCCTCCGAGACAGCCTACAGAGCCATCGGATGCCTGTGGGAATTGCTTTTTAAGTTTGTTGCGGGGGAAGAATACTTCTTCATTCATTCGGATTTCTAGACCGGGAAACAGTCGCTGACAAACTTGAGCAAATTGACATGGACAGCTTGGGCAATAAAGAAAACTGGTCACAGAAACCAGGAAGGAAGTCAAGACCAAAGGCTCAGAGAGGGTCAGTCACTCACATGGAACTTTCCACTTCCTGAATTGCCCGTTCAAGGTGTGCTGGTGTGGGCTGTGGTTTGACCATGTGCTGAGCCCTGAGTTGGGCCGAGAGGTGGTTTTTCACACGTTCCATTTGGGGATGCATATCTGTGAGCTGCCAGGGAACAAGCTGGGTCCCACAGGTCAGGGGCATTGGTTGCTTTAGTGTGGGCAAAGGAAAAGTGCTTATTAGGTCACATCAGGCAGCTCACAATTGTTTGTAACTCTAGTTCCAGGGGATCTGGATACCCTCATCTGGCCTCTGAGGGCATCTGCACACACAGAGTATGCATAAATTCCCCCAGACATACATTTATCCACATAAAAATAGCTAGGTGTCCAGCAGTTGGGAGGCAAGCTCAGGTAGATCTCTGAGTTTGAGGCCAGCCTTGTCTATAAAGAAGAGTTACAGGCTATGCAGGGTTGAATAGTGAGACCTGCCCCCCTCTCCCACAAGCATAGTTTAAAAGTTATAGATGAATTATTTGTATAGAGAAGGGTAAAGTTAGGCTGAGAAAGAATATACAGAATCCCGAGTGTGGTCCAGTGAGCTTCCCATTAGTGGCCTGAAGACTGGGGTGGCCCTTAAAACCTAGTGCAAGTGGAATGTCTCCTATATGATTATCTCTAGCCCGTGGAATGGGTGGGGTGACATCCTTCTCTATTATCTTCCTTGGCTACAAGAAGGTCATGTACTCCCTGGCTGGCCGAACACATAGCAGACACCCCAGGGAGTGCAGGATGATGCCAACATCACTGACTGAAAGTGTATGAAGAAAAACCTGGAATAAAACCAGCAGTGACTGAGCCTATACTTGCACCTGTGAGGCAATGCCTTGACCATGTGCTCTAACACCAGTGAGTGACAGGTCCTGAGAGCAGTAGGGGCTGGAGCCACCAGACGCCCACTGGGATCCTGAGGGAGAAACCCTTGGGGGTCGTGTCCTCCAATGTCTAACCTGTAGCCAGAAGAATGTTTTCTTTGGATGCCCCGTGTTACTCCTTGGCCCCCAAATCTGATGCCTTCATCATCACTGCCAACTTCAGGTTAAAGGCATGGAGTCCCCAAAGGAAGCATCCTGTTGTCTGCCACAAAATCTAAGTGGAAAGCTTAGAGTTTCCTGGCTTTGGGAAAATTGAGAACCTGACTTAGGTAACTACTGCAGAGAGCATACTGTTCCAAGTTGCTAATGCTGTTAGTATTTGAGTCACCGGCTCCCACAGCACCCAACACGTGTGGAGACTCACAGGCGCAGGCTGTGCGCCATGCTCCTTCCCACTTGGAGCCCAACCTTGCACAAACAACGCTCAAGCTCAAGTGGCTTTTAGGTAAAGCTCCATCCACCTTCACTAGCAGGAGCTGACAGCTTCAGGGGGCTTCTATTTCAGCATCTGCTTTAAAAATTTGTGTGTGTGTGTGTGTGTGTGTGTGTGTGTGGAGGGGTGGAGGGAAGGACAGACAACGGTGAAAATGACAATGGTGGCATCAATTTTATACAAGAACAGATCAGGAGATAAAGTCCCATTTCCCTTTTTTCCTGAAAGAACCTTTCTAAGACACCAGCTCTGGTCCCTTTAAAGTGTCCAAGAAGCGTTAGGACCAAATCCCTGGCTGTAATTACCCGAGTCTTTCTGGTATCAGCACTAGGATCACTGGGTAACATGTGCCCAACACTGGCTATTTCAACAAACAGCAGAAAGGAACAAACTTCATGGTATTGGGGATTAACAGGAAGTCTCCATCATTTGCCTTTTAGGACTTGCTAGACGGGATGCTCTGGTGCCAGCTGTGGTATTATTTCCAGAATTGTCCAACTGAGGTGCATACGCCTCTAACTGCCATCTCTTGCTGTGACTTGAGTCGGCTGTCATTTCCATCAACCTTTGGGGCTTATTTTGAGCTATCTGTAAGATGTGAAAGCTGAGTTCAGTGATGCTAATATGTACAAAGTAATGTTTTCAGTGTACATGGGGGACATGATGGCAGTCTCCTGAGCCAAGGCCATGTGTTAAAATCCTGGGGCTGATGGGAATTCTCTCCTAACCTGAGAGTCCTGCCCTATCCCAGGATGGGATTAGTGTGTCTTCAGATTATGGCATGATTCCTTCAACAGTCCAGGGAGCTGGCTACTAAATCTTACTATAGTCCCTGGCATTCTCCCAACAATCTCCTATGTCCACTCCACTTTGTAGTCAAGAAATCCAAGTCTCTTACCAAGGAGTAGGTGCATGCCTGTAATCTTAGCAATAAGGAGGCTAAGGCAGGAGCATCACGAGTTTCAGGCCAGCCTAAACAAAACCTTTTCGCAAAGCAAGAGGGGGAGGGAGGAAGAGGAAGGAGAGAATGATGATAAATCCCACCCTGGGCATTAATACACTTGTTCTGTGTCACAGGCAGGGGTGAAGGTGGTGGGTCCGGACTTTACTTCAGGGCTACCTGACTTCCTAGGCTATGGTCCTGCTTACAGACAGTCTGGAAAGGTCTGAGTCCTGGCAGACACTGACTGCAGTAAACGTTTGCTCAGTAGCATCCTGGAGAAGGGACTTGGCATGCGTGAAAGGTGGAGAGGGCCCAAGGGAAGAAAGAATGCCGTCGCATGCCAAAGCAGACAGGGTCATCAGAGAGGCAGCCACTCTGGGATGTCCTTTGGGTGCTTTGTGGAGATTTTAAGAATACTCCAAGAACCACCTATGTATCCTTACCTTTTCACATCGGTTCTGGGGATCCAAATTCAGGTCCACATGCTTTTACAACAAATACCATGCACCCAGCCATCTCTTTAGCACCCCTCGCCGGTGTTTTTACTTATCTTTAATTGGAGACAGAGTCTTAAGCAGTCCAGAGACCTTCTTTTCTCCACCCCGTCAGTGCTGGGATTACAGATATGTGCCACCAAACCTGATATTCAGTACCAAGGATTGGACTCAGGGTTTTGTGCACACAAGGCAAACACTCTGCCTACTGAGCTATGTTCCCAGCCCAATTTTCTCATTTTAAGTGAATATTTAATTCAGCAACACTGTATATAATGGGAACCTGGAGATATTAACATATTACCCCATCTCTCTTTAAAACATGAAGTGTACCTTAGTGGACCTGTTTTAGAAACTACTGGGAGAAAACAATAAACTGCCTAGGAAAAACTAGGCATTTTTTAGGGAAGTGAATCTCCTGCTGTTCACAGGCCAGGAGGCGGTAGCACTTCCAAGACCAGCAGGACCTCTTGTCCGACAGCTCTAGGGAAGAAAGAGGACTTCAACATGACCTGAGAGGAAGACCCATTTCCATGGCACACGGCAGTGAAGGTTCTTCAATGCCACTGAAGCACTTTCCCTCCGTTTCTGAACGGGGACAGCGTGGCTCCTGGGGTGCATGACTAGGTAGGAGACGATGTGGTTCCCTCTGCCTAGAAAGCAGCGCTGGTCCGCAGCCACTCTGCCTCTGACATCACACTCAGTGACTTGGTGCTCCAATGGCTCACAGACCTTGTAATGGAAAAGGAACTGACAGAACAGACTGCGGGGCCCCAGGAATGGCTGTCACCATGTCTTTCAAAGATGTTTTAGAGACTAGGACTGGAATCCTAGGTCTCTCAGCTCTATCTAATCAAACTTCCCAGCAAATAGTTTACAATCTACCCCACGCTACAGTGCTCTTTTACCCCAGGACTGTACACATGTATGCACAAGGCATTTTTTGCATTAGACTTGAAAACTTTTAGTCTAGTGAAAAACTGTATTTACAGGCAAATTAATGCAAAACATTGTTTCAGCAGCATTAACTAGAAAATCCAAGGACACAGAGATCATTATGTAAGCTCCACATGGATGGTAAAGTATCTCCAGTCTAAGGCTGACAGGAGACTTGGCATCACGTGTCTTTTCACAACAGCAGCAGGTAGTTTCAGATGGCCCCAGCATCCAGTGCAGCAGGTGAGTCTGTCCAGCCCATCTGAACCCAGAGCAGACAGCCAAGCAAATTGTCTCTGGAGCAGTGTCTTCTCTGAGCAGAGCCATGGATGCTACACAACTCCCCACATCTCTACAGCTCTTATCAAACCACAGTGAATCATTTACACAGCAGTTTTCAAAATGAGCCCTGTCTGTGATAGTTCAGATGTCAGTGATGACATAAAAATGTGTGGTCAAGGAAAACTGGACATGAATCAGTAGCCTGAACACTAGACTCCTTTGGTGGCAGATCCCCTCCATTCCTCATCCCCTGAAAGCCAACCTGCCTCCTGCTGCCATCCTGTGGCCTGGGATCCCTTGAGGCCTGCGATCCCACTGGAGCATTGCTGGCAGCTTAAGATGGGATGGGGCTGTGCAGGCCTCTGGGCACCCAGGCATGCTCCCATCAAGTCTGTGTCTGTGATGAACACAGCCTGTGGCATGGCAAAGTCCCCAATGGTTAGGGAATACGTGGGATCTGCGTAAAAGCTTGACTCAAAGGGCCTGCTCCACTTCCAACAGAACAAACAAACAAACAAGAACACCAGTCATGTTTTTCTTTTAATAAGGGGTTTTACTCAAAAGGGAAGCTTTGAAAATCTCTAGCCTGTGAAAACTGGAAAAGCCAGGGAGCCACCGCCTCCTGAACCCACTGCATGAAGCTGCAGCTGCGTCTGCAACAGCCCACTGCAATCACTGGAAATCAGTGCAGCACTCTGATGAACTCAGAGTCAGCATTTAAAACTAAGGAAGAGGACTCAAGTCCTACTTTGATTTATGGAAAAGAATAAGTTTTTAATGCAGCAAAACAGAACACAAAAAGAAAACAAATCCGTAGAAATCACTAGATAGATGTGTGTATTTATATAATTAATATCACCAATATTTTAAGCCATTAAAAATTAGGTTGCCACCTTATCTTTTCTTTTGGTATGGGGGATATTATTTTTGAGAAAAAAAACAAAAACCAAACAAACAAAAAACTGATTTGCCCAGACCTCACTTGGCTTTCTTTGCACTGTGCCTCATTCCCACTGTCCGCTGAACACCTAGAGTTGAACCTTGGCTCCGCAGCAGAAGCAGAGCCCGCTTTCATTCTGGAGTAAGGGTGGTGGGCCTGCAGAGCACAGCTGAGCAAGGACCTCAACTCTTCCCCAGGAAGAGATGCAAGTGCCCACATAAGGTCTGCACAGTCCCCAAAGGCACCTCCTCCCTCTGTCACTGTTGACTAGTTTGTTCAGCCCAGAAGCAAGATGGCAATCTTAATCAAAAAGGGAAGCTAGATCTTTAAAATAACTTAAAAATCACTTTTATATAAAGCAGCAAAAACATATTTTCCTCTCTGCGAAAAGAAAAATGTTAACAAGGAACACGGCGATGTAGTGGGCTGTCCACAACTTCTGCTAAACTGGATTCCCAATGAGTGCATCTCAGCGTCGCTCCTTCACTTCATCCACGCTGCCCGAAGACTCTTTGGTCCCATTAGGGATCACGTTTTCCCCATTGATGAGCCCATTCTCAGCAGCCTTGGCTTTGCTGACAGTCTCCGTGAGGCTCAGAGACTCCTGCACCCCTGCCTCCTCCTCCAGCTTTCTCAGGACCAGAGGGAGCCTAGAGTCCCCCACACTGCCCTCCAAGAGTCCCAGGTCACTCTCCTCGTATCTGGGCAGCGGAGCCCTCTCCTCCATGTGTTTGCGGTAGTACTCCCGGTTCATAGCTGCGCTCTTCACCGCTTTTTCCAAAATTTCCTTTTCACCCAAACGCAATTTGATGGCCATTGTGGCACGAACAGACAGGTCAGGGTTTTTCAAGACGATCTTATCTTCCTGGGGGAGGAGGGTGTGACACCAAGTTAAAGAAAAGAACACTAGAATACTAGATCAGCAAAGCTGCAAAGCGCAGTGGGTCAGCCTGGGGGGGGGGTTTAAGGGTGCTAGAAGCCATACAGATCACCTGGTAACTCGATATGCGTATCAAAACCAGTTTGACTTATGAATCTTGTACAGTAAGTTATATCTCTCAAAACAAAGGCCAAGCCAAATGGAGCCAACACAAAATGGAGGGCAATATTTACTTTAATCACCTTGACTGAGCCCTCATGTTGGGCCCAGGATGAAGAACATGAACTAAAGAATTAGAGACAAAGAAATATTTTTAGCCAAGCTTGGTGCACAGTCTGTAAGCCTAGCTGGTCAGGAAGCTGAGACAGGATGGTTTTAAGGCTGAGGCTTGGGTAGGCTACAGAGTTTATGGCCAGTGTTAGTGAGGCTCTGTCCTGAAACTAAAGAGGACATGGGCTTTTGTGGCACAAGCAAGACTCTAGGTTTAATCCCCAGTAATGTACCACATGCTGGTACAAAAGAGAAAAAAAGAGAAGGTGGGAGAGAGGTGGGGGTAAAAGGGTAATAAAAGCTTTGAAGCTAAATACAAATTCATGTTTGTGGTATCATATTAATTAAAAATAGTTTTTAAAAGTACTAAGTTTGAGTCAGACAGGTGCACCTTTAATCCTAGCACCCTGGAAGAAGACGCAGGTGGATCTCTGAGTTTGAAGCCAGAGTTCCGGGACAGGCAGGCTACACAGAGAAACCCTATCCCAAAAAACAAACAAACGAAAAACAAAACAAAACAAAAAACCAAAACCCCAATCCCCCCCCAAAAAAAAACAAAACAAAAAAAGCACTGAATTTGTAAAATGTACTACATTTATAAAATTTATCAGCAATGCTATTAAGTATAAACAGAAAAACACTGATTGTGAATAAAGAATGTCAAATATACATTCTGCTAAGAATCAGAATATAGTAAGGACTAGAAACACATCAAAGCAGGATCTTCATTCATTGGGCTAATTACCTCAATTGTCGTTTTATATGTTTTTAAAAGAAGTGAGGCTCTATCTTCCAGAAATGTCCACAGTTTGACTTCATTGTCCCAGCTGACAGGAAACTCAGAGTTCCCCAGAGTGAAGATCCTGTCAATGGCGCTGTCCCCTAGCAAATGCTCTTTCAATTCCTCTACAAGAAAGATACATAGCAATCAATCAGGAAGGAACAGCACAGCCCTCACTTTAAGGGGGGCCACCCTAAGGTCCCCCACAGCACCAACATATTCCAGCCTCTTTCAGACTCTCCAGGCAGAGGCAGAGCTGAACTCCACACCAGGCGGTCACATGAGACCTCCCTGAAAGGTAGTCTCTCAAAGAGACACACTGAGAGCCTTCGGATAGTTTCACTCTTTCTGAAGACATTCTATGGCCACATCCCTCACCATCACACAACTGTTTTCTAGACCCCGAGTGATGACCTCAGTCCTACCAACTGTGCCAAAAAATAGAGCTAAAGGAATGGTTCAGGGTTAAGAGCACTGGCTGCCCTTCCAGTGATCCCAGGTTCAATTCCCAGCACCCACATAGCAGCCTACAACCGTCTATAGCAACAGTCACAGGGTATTCAATGCTCTCTTCTGGTCTTTGGAGGCACTGCACATACACAGTACACAGTTACACATGCAGGCAAACAGTTCATATAAATAAATAAATTAAGATGAAAATAAAATGTCTTAAAGACACTGAGAAGAGTCACTATGACCCTGGGACCCTCCATTTGGTAATTATATACCCCATCTTGTTACAAGTAAGCCGAAGATAGGAAGGAACAAGTAGATGGACTATAGAAATCTTAGTCAAGGAAAACGCCTCTCTCTCACTCATCAGGAATTTAAATTACACATAAACACAACCACCTTCAAAAATATATGTAAGAAGAAAGAATTCAGCAAGGGCTCTGAGCACTTATCTCCTGCCCATCCTATTCAGTTCAACAAACACACCCATGCTTCTTATGTAACTGTGAGACAGTATCTCTTTCAGAGCAAAATGCCCTACAGCTGTCACTATTTACAATTCAAATCGAGGAGCTGTGCTGCCAGCAAACCAAACTTTTATTAGTATTAGTTGGAGTAATTCAAAGAATACATCAATTGTCTTGACATGACAAATTGTCTTCTGATGACTGAAAAGAAACTAAAGAACAGCAATAGACATAAAATGATTTTTTTTTAAAAAAAAAAAGCATGTTATCTGACGTTTAAAAAACAACTATCCAGTTCTATGGTAAAATTCAGGGTTTTAGATGCTTCACTCGTCAGTTTATAACCTTTGTTTAGAGATAAAGATCTTTAAAAAAAAAAAAACATTTCCTTAGAAATAGAAAATTCCAGAAATCTCCAATGTTAAGTCACTGCTGTCACTCTTCCTCACCCCTAGCTCACACTGCAGTGTGGAAGGCAGAGACCATGCTCTTCCTCTCCAACAGATGTGCAGAGAAGCTGGACACAGCTCACATGAAAACATACAAAGCAGCTGCTGGCCTGACCTAGACAACAAACCAAGCATCCCTTCCTCATAGGTTCCAAGTCACTCCCCTTCCCAAGGTAGCCTAAGTCTGGCTATCCTGGGGACAATCACACTCAGCCTGAGTTTCTCCCTGTGCAGAGAGGATCACACTGCTCTGCCTTTCTCCCCTCCTCCCCACATGCAAATACACTGTCTCCAGCAAGAATTGTTCCATGAAGCCGGGCGGTGGAAGGCGCACGCCTTTAATCCCAGCACTCGGGAGGCAGAGGTAGGCGGATCTCTGAATTTGAGGCCAGCCTGGTCTACAAGAGCTAGTTCCAGGACAGGAACCAAAAAAAAAAAAAAAAGAATTGTTCCATGAATTCTATTATCTGCACATCAGCAGGGAAGTGGGGATGTCTGTGGCATGGACTCTGTGGCATGGACTCTGAAAATAATGCAGTTGGTTCTGAGTCAAGGTCATTCATTACTGGCTGAGTAGCCCCTTCCTAAGTTTTTTGAACTGGAGACTCCATCAATGCAACAGGAAACAGCTAACAGGGCAGAAGAGATGAAAATACAGGAAGCACCATATTGAGCATGATGCATTGCAAGCTACAGGGACAGCCACTGCCAGAATATCTCTTTCTCTCTCTTGCTAAATACGAAAGAAAATACCACAGTTCATCCTACCCTGTGCTCACAAAAGGTCCTGGTGAGTGGTGGTGAATCTCTGGAAGGTTCTTGCTCTCCAAGGATGGTTAGCCTGTCTCACTCTAGTTCTGCAACAGTGTCTATATTGCCTACCTACATTCTAGGACCAAGTTCTTGTACATCCAGCTTCCTGTTAAGCCCTGAACACAGAAGAGATGGGGGCGAGACAGTAAGGAACAGCCACTTTTCTGTGGCCACAATGGACTGCTCTAACCACCTGCACTTTCCCAAATGCTCATTTATCTATTCAGTCAATCATTCACTTACTCTCTAGTCATTTTGCATCGGACTGAAGGTAGCTGATAACAACAGGCCCCATCCCTTACAAATGAACCTCAGGGTCAGTGATTTGGAGCACAGTTCAGGAAGGAGAACAAAAGCAGAGTAAGCTCTGATGACTTGTTCTAAACTAATATATAAATGGGTGAGCAATACATGGATTTAATCCTTCCTGGACCTGAAATAAGAAGCTGTGGCCAGGCACATTTTGTCTAATACAGCTGTCTGCATTATTACTAACCCACTCAGGATATCTGGACTCTGCCAGTCCAGTACACAACAGATTAGTTCTTTCTCCAATATCGCCAACCTCCCTCTACAAAAAGTCTAATCTGACCCCCCATGTTTTACACTTTCACAATTTAAAAAGAAAACATTTTTTTCATCAGAAATGATTTTTACCTTCAGTCATGCAGAATACTCGGAGAAAAGCCAGAAGCTGGGCAGAGATGGGCGGCTCAGTAAAATGCAATGCAAAAACACTGGATCTGAAAAAAACAACACCTGAGGTCAGCCCCACAGCTCGTCCAGAGGAAGGTGCCAGATTTACACACAAGCAGTGGTCCTCAAGGAAAGCAGAGCTGAGCTTCACTAAATGAAGACATGTACTATGAAAGCATGAAGCTGGTGGGTAGGAAGGCCTTGTCAGGCACTGGCCACCCCTCCCAGCATGCCTGCTGCCTAATGGCCTCACTCTCGGGGCCACATGCTCATGGTGAGAGGATTAAACACACTCATAGTCCTTAAGACACAGTAACAATAATTCATGTTGAGTTCACACTTTATCATTAATCAAATATTGACAAGTTCAATAAAAAAAGCCAGATAATCCATTTTCATTAAGAATAGTTCCTCTAGTCCCTAGAGGACTAATAAATCATAATTCTCATCTTCTTTACCATTTCACACCTCAAATGCAAGAAAAATTTAAAAAATCTAACCAGAGATTCATGGAATCACTGAGGATCATGACTTCATTACAGAAATTAATGGTGCCAAAGAGTTAAATAAAACAAACTGATCCAGGTCATTATAGCCTTTTCAAGGTGAAAGACATGAATGATACCAGAGCACTTATTTAACTTAACGAGGACTACAGGCCATATCCCCTGGAACTAACTGTGAACACTGCTAGCGACACAATTACGTCTATCTGGAAGCGCTGGTAAATCACCACACATCTCCAAGGTCTAAATTTGCTGTGTAACAGGGATAAAGGGATTAAGACACAGCACTGTGGAGAAGCTTTATTAACACACCAATTAAACACTATGCCATGGAAATATTGCACACACCACTGGAAAGAGTCAACCCATGTTTCTTTCTACTTACGTTGGGATGCCAGCGCGAGCCAAGACCTCGGCCTTCATGGCGTAGAGCCTGTCACTTTTACTTACTCCAAGCTTTATTTTTACTCTGTCGTGTGAATTATTGTCAAAGAAAAAACCACTGTGGATCACAAACTCTGCATTTGAACGAGTGCCATAAAAAATGTAAATCTGAGATGCAGTAAAAAAAAAAAAAATAGAAGGACATAAACCAAACTTAGTATGTATCCTTAAAACAGCAGCGCAGAGGCTTAATCCTCCTGCATTAATGCTACTTTACATCAGCAGATAGATTTCTAACTACACATCCACTTGGTACAGCACGATGCATGGAAGGTGAAGGTATGCAGCCCTTCTAACTTCCCCAATTATCTAAGGAGAGGAAAGCAGAACATATATGTCTACTAATAGATGGGGGAGGGGGAGCACATGGGTAAACAGACCCAGGACTGCCAAACCTCTCATCCAACCCCAGCTAGCCAGCCCCTCTCAAACTGTTAGAATGTGCCACATCTTCCTTCCTTCCTTTCAGGGGAACATTCTAGAATAGGCATTTAAATTCGTTCCACAGCTCGTGCTCTTCCACACTGTCAGAGTGTTGTGAACATTTCTAAAGAACAGACCAAGTGGAAGGCAGTGTCTATCCCTGTATTGACTTTCTACTGTATACTGGGTTGTGAAACTAATAAATGCAGATATTTATAGATGTATATTTCAAAATTGTTGGTAAACTTACCTGTGCCTCCATCCAAATTATTAGGTTAAAAAAATGGACATCTCCCAGCAAAAGTATACGAGGATAGGGACGTGTGTTCTAATTTCCTTAGGTTTTAACTACCTAAATCCCATCTCTTTTAAATATCCCCTCTTTCTAGAGAAATGCAGCTTATGACACAACACACTTGCAAACAGAGTCTATCTGGGCTGTGGTACCACATAGAGTGGCTCACTGTACAAGGAGGGCACTGCTTTCTTTGTGCATGCAAAGTGTCATTCAAAGGATTTTCGGTCCCAAGATTCAGAAACTATCCTAAAGATCAGTGTCCCTCCTCCTCCCTATGCCTAACAGTTTTTAGGATGACCAAAGCCACCACTCAGTGCTCACAGTTAGGGACAGAACACGGAAACCTACCTGATCTCCAGCCTGAAAGTCCTGCAGGGCTACGCACTCACAGCGGTCATCTTCCAGGTTATAACCAGTCGTGATCTAGGCAGGAGAGAAAGACAGGGTGATGAGGCAAGTGTCCCTCAGGACAGAGGTGTCTAGGGGCGCTTACAGGGACAGCAAAGACTTTGAAGACTCCAGCAAAGGCCTGGTGAGGATTTCAGTCATCTCTATGTACAACATAGAGTGTACAGGAAACTGCAGATCTGAAGTAAATCTCCCTTGGGAGAAGACACTGTGCATCACTTCTAGGTCTCCACCAAGCGCATGATTAGAAAATGGCTGCCTTTGAGCCCCGAGTAAGGCTCCACAAATGACGAAAGTTGCATGCCCACACAGGAGGCTCTGGGGTACCTGTATTTACTTAGAAGTGTTACTTTTATATAACTTTTATAGTGAGAAATCAATGTGGGGGCAGGGTCTAGTTCAGTGGTAGAGCAGTACATAAGGCCCTGGCCTCTTTCACCAGCAAAACGGAAAAAAAAAAAGGGTGGTGGTTCTACTGCATAAGAATCAAGAGGACAAGAAAAGGGGCCACTACTACGTTACAGACACATTTTCCTCTGTAATCACAAAGTCATCTAAAATTTTCAGGTAACTAAAGGCAAAGTAAATGATTATTACTTCCTCTCTTTCTGCTAAGAGACATAATTGTGAGTGTTTCTAAGCCTATATGGTACAGACAGTACAGAAAAGTCTCCTGCCCGCATCCACGTCTTCTCTAGTCAACCTGTCTTGGCAAGGGCCTCTGTATGCAATGCACAGAAGTGACCACCCTTACTGCCCAAGAACTCTTACACACCTTTTTAATCTTTTTATTCTGTTTCCCCTTGTGACTACAGTTCTTACCCTTCCTCTATCAGCATCTGCAAAGCCCTTCTGAGCAGTGCAAGTTCTTGTACCACAGCTGTTCTGCTGACCACACAGTGGCCCTGGACAACACCAAGTTCCCAGGAGGCCTCAGAACATGGTGTTCTCTGTCATACAGGCCACTGTCCCATTCCCTCTTGCACGGAACTACCTTTATGTAACTCCTGCTTTGATTTGAGACTGTGAAACCTGTCTTCTTTCCAGGGCTCCTTTCCCCATTTTACCTCCACTCATCCTCCCCTTTCTAGCTGCTACCACATATATCTGCATATGTGCCTGCCCCATCCTCAAGGAGACCAGGAGTGTTCTTCAAATCAGAGCACCCAGTGCTTCGTGGACAGTCCCTAACTCCTGACACTGCCTTCGTGCCCTGAGGCACAAACTCCCAGGGAAGGAACAAGGGCCCCCCAATGCATAAGCAGTCTGTCTTGATGCCCCACCCCTGAACACTGCCAACCTCCTAAACTGTGTAAACGTGTCTAGATTCTTTTGGTCACACTTACTCCATCCTGGGGAACCAAAGGCTCACCTATTAAGTAGCACCATAGGAGGAAGGGTGTGACATGATTACTCTCTCCGACATACAGAGGACATGATCATTTCAATCTTTTTTCAATTTCCTCCTAGTGCATATCTATTACCTGCATTGTGTATGAAGAAGGAATGAAGTAATGCACACTTGTTTATTCAACTTGGAAAAGAGAGTGGAAAAACTGAAGAAACAGATCACAGCTGTGTCTGTGTGTCCTGCTGTTTTTTCCTAAGCCAGAGTGTGTATGCTGGTGAATTTAAAGCACCATACAAGAGGATATGACAGACCCAACCCCCAGCAAAAAAGAAGAAATGAATAAAGAAAAGAAACATCACCTGCTTTAATAGACCTCCCAAAATAATGGGTAGAGGCTGGCTGTGGACAAGTACAACCTGTAATCCCAGCACTCAGAGACAAATGAGTGCAAGGCCATGGCTACATAGCAAGTTCAAGACTAGTCCAGGCTACAAAGACGTGGTTGTTTTTGTTGCTGTTGTTTTAAATGAGACTACAATACATAGGTAATGCAGGAAATACAAATAGGACAAGAAGGGGCTTATGTGACGGAAGTGATGCTCGGTTTACAAAGAATACTCAGGGTGGCCTCACTTGACAATAACTTTGAGTCTCATCAGATCTGGGGAACACATGTTCTGGGCAAGAGCAGCAGCAAACACAGAGGTCCTGAGGTGGGTTGTACTGGCTAGAAACAGCAAGAAGCCAAAGGTAGGTGACATCTATACGTGTTTATGAAAACTGGGATTCTGCTCTAAGCTTGGAATCTAAACATCTTCAACAGCTCAACGGAAGGGCCCTGAAAGATTTTTACCACACTGACTGAGAGTCATATTATGTATACTCACCACAACACACACCATGCCCAGTAAACACTTAGCAGAATCCTTCTCAGGTAAAATGAATAACTTGAAGAAAGGAATTCTGTCAATTCTGCTACTTTTAGTCAGATCAAGCAAGATTTAAAGATAGTATTTCCAAGATGAGGGAAATGCTCAATGGGTAAAATGTTTGCTGTGCAAGGATAAAAGTCTGAGTATCCACATTAAATAAACAAATAAACACAAGCATAGTGGTGAGTATCTTTAACATCATATCATCACGGTGGTGGTGGGTGGGGGGTGGCAAAGTCGGGCAAAGCTCCTAAACAGCCTAGCCAAAGCAGCAGGTTCCAGGTTTGTTTAATGTGGGAGACCTTGTCTCAAAAATACAAGGTGGGGAACAGCAGAGGAAACCATGCAGCCTTGGCTTCCGGCCTTCACCCCCACACACACACACTGACAACTCTGCAAACATGTGCACGTGGGAAAGCACATACACATACACTTTCTACAGCTTAGGACTGGGCCTGGTGACCTCTTAAAACCTGCTTCTCCAGGACTTCACTCCCATTCTCCAAAATCCTAAGCAGCACTGTTCCCGCTGCAGTGTCCGAAGGGTTCAGGGCTACTGTTAAAAGCAGACAGCACTGGTTGATGAACCTTTCTCACGATTTCCCCTATGAGAGTCTAGTAGCCTAATAATACAAGGAGAGTCAGCACAGACACAGGGGGACTAAAAGCCTTTGTTTGACACTGCACTGAGGTCCAGAGTCTTAAGTAAGAAAGGGAGTAGGGACTGTACCAGCCAGGGGGGGTCATGATGGGGGAACCCACAGAGACAGCTGACCTGTGCTCATGGATGCTGGACCAACCTAGGCCCTCTGCAGATGTTTGACATTCCTGTAGCTTGGTCTCTTAGTAGGGCTTCTAACAGTGAGAGCAGGACCTCTCCCTGACACTTAGGTGGCTTTTGGTAAACTATTCCCCATACTGGATTACCTGGCCCCGCCTCAATTTAAGGGGAGGAGCCCAGTCCTGCCTAACCTGAAGTGCCATGCTTTGCTCAAGCCCATGGGAGGCCTGCTCCTTTCTGGATGGAGATGGAGGAGGAGTGGATGGGGGAGGGGAATAGATGGGAGAGGGGGAAGGTCAAGACAAGAGGAGGGAGGAGAAACTGGATGGTATATGAAATAAATGAAAAAATGTTATTTAAATAAAAAGATTTAAAAAACAAAACCTTTGCTTGAAAAGTCAAGCCTTGAGTTCAAGCACTTCACTTTAAAAAGAAGCTAACAGTCACACATATGATACACAATTTTACAGTTTGAAAACTCCATTCCTTAAATCCTGCCCCACTCAATGTTCCATGAAACCTTATGACAATAGAAACAAACAACAAAGGTGTCAAGTTAAGTGTGTGGGGCAAGAAGATACATGGGCTTCTTGAACAAACCTGAGGGTCAGCAGAGAACCACAGCAGATCACAAACCACCCAAATTATATTAGAGAAGATATGCCAAGAGCTGCCTGTTAAGTCTTAATTTGAGAGGAACACCAACGCCCAGACTCAGCACGCCTACGAGCATGTTAGGGTGGCACAAACAGTCACAGGACAGGAGAGCAGAGCCCTGAGATGTAGCAGCCTTCCATGTAGCTAGTAAACCAGAGGAGACTGGGAACGCAGAAGAACGGCTTACATTGCTAGAGACTTCTGTGTTGTTTAATTTTTTTTGATTCTTTTAACAATGGAAATGAAAATTAACTTTAATGACTGACTGAGTTTGGAAAACAGTGATCTAGTTCACATAAAGAGGGAAAAAGGAAACACACGGATCAGATATTTAAGGCTACATGAATTTTTTTTTTTAATTTCAAGCCTATCATCAGTTTTAAAATATTTCTAAAGGAGAAAAAAGGACAAAGAATGTAAAATTACATTCATTAATGAAAATGTAAAGCATGCTACTATTTCTTAGTCCTACTAATTAAATTAAGCATATCTAAATTAAGACAAAAATGTAATTATAAAAGTATAATTCTTCTTCCTTGTACAATTTAATATTGTTAAGATCTGAAAGACTACCAAAATTAGCAGGATAGTCTGCTTTGAGTGCTTGGCACACAGCGCATGTGCTCTGGCCGCTGTATAGATACAAAATAATCATTTTCAGCATTTCTTTAATCTATTTATAATATGACTAATAATAACAAAGCAAGCTGGCACTGAGAAGCAGGAATCAAACCCAACTAACCCTGCAGACTAGCAGTGCTGAGGAATTTACAATGATCTGGTTTTTCTTATACCCCTACCTGTGAGGACCAGGAAGTCCTCAGCACAGAGAAAGCTTCAGCTCCACACTGCCTGGAACCCAAGAATGTGGAGGAACAGGACCTGCCTTCCTCCTTTACAGAATCAGTCACATGAAGATGCTTCCTGTCTTCACTCTCCCAGCCCTGTGCTTGTGCCCAGAACCTAGCACACAAGCCTCCCACACACACATGGGCTCCTGAGCAAAGCAGGTGATCAAAGCAGGCGAGGAACAGAATGGGACAAGGGGTGAAAAAGAGTCAGCAGAGGGGGAAAGGGCTGTAAGAGAGAAAGCCAAAAAGATGGAAAGTTTTCTTCAATAAACCCATACTTGTAAGAAAAAAAGAAAAGTGGTTTGTTCAGTCTGTGATCCAGTAAGACAAGAAAATGAATGTGAGAGCTACGGTTGTGATTTCTGAACACACAAGGGCAGTCGCTGCAGTTTCTCAAAGTGGCCTAAGACTGGCATTCTTGGTTTTCAGTATGAAGAAGACACACAGCTTCTACTACAGGGAGACTGGAAACAGCAGGGTTTGCTTCTGCTTGTCCTCCTGGTGGGAGCTGGCAAGGGGAAACAGAAGCCAAGTAGAACATCCACCCAGAAGCTCAGCAGCCTCCAGACTCAACCCCCGGAGAAAATCTTTACCAGGCCATTGGTATGATTGCACATGTCCCATAAAGGAATCAGGGCCAAGGTCACCCGGGAGCCATCCTCTGTGGGAATTTGGTTTTGTCGTGTCATGACTGAAGAGACTGCCCACCTGTGACAAAAAGAAAATAAGAGGATTAGGAGTGAACTATCTAAAGCCACCTGCATGAGAATGCACACAACCAAACAGCTGGGGTCACTGAAGGGCTCCCAGTTTTCGGGTGTTTTCATGCCATTTAGAACTAAATCCAGGATTGAGGGAAAGGAGGGGCAGAAAACGAAGGCAATGTAAGGAAGAATGCTAAGAGGAGGCAGGAGCAGCAGGGGCCTCAGCTCCCTTCTTACCCAAATGCTGACCCCACCCTGTTCTAAGCCCCCACCGACAAGTGGTTGCTGTCTCTCCTTTTCTTAAGGTGTGTATGAGATGTAGGACATGACACTTTTATTACACTGTGTAGTGCATTAACTTTTTGTTCAAAACAAATCCCCACTTCACACTAATATGATCTGGTCAAAAGAGAAAAAGCTTCTTTAGCAATACTTAACACTAATGTTAAGCTCAAGTCACTAGCATTACAGGTTCACAGCAGTTTCTAAGTGGCTGTCAAAATGCCAGTGCTTATCAAAGCCGCTCACAGTGGCTTCTGGGACCTCCCAATTTCAGCACCATAAGTGGTCACAGCAGGTCATTTGCTCATGAGCTTCCCTCACCAGATCCTGCAGTTCCTCAGAAACCACCCTCAACACAGTGCCCCTTACACCAACCTGTAGTCCTCGTAAGTGAAAGAATCCTTCAAGGGCAGTTTGTTGGCATGAGGATGGGTCTGGGAATGAGTGGTTTTAGGAAGCAGAGGTGAAAAGAAAAAAATGGAAAACAGAAATCAGTCAGCAGAATTTCATTATTTAGTTGCTAACAGAACTAACAAGAGCCAAATGAAGCAGGAGGCGTCCAGCCGCGAGACTGAGGGATCAGCATGCTATTGTGCCCTCATACATCACTGTCAACTTAATTTGTTGTGCCCAGTGGCCGCCATAAATCTGCTCCTTCATAGTTCGATCCCGGAACCCACAGACACCACACAAAA
The DNA here is from genome assembly GCF_950005125.1 of Chionomys nivalis. Lineage (NCBI taxonomy): Eukaryota > Metazoa > Chordata > Mammalia > Rodentia > Cricetidae > Chionomys > Chionomys nivalis. The sequence continues at coordinate 19,556,385 of NC_080095.1, read as the reverse complement.
CAGTTTAAGGTGGACTGCCTTCACAAAGCAGGCACACCCACTGTTTTGAGCACCAGCTCTGAAGGAAACACCAAAGCCTGCTAAGCCAGAGGGCTTGCCTATCTTGGGGGTCTCATGCTATTACTGGATTTTAATCTCTTTATATTACAAAAGGCAACACCTATAGGTCCTATAGTGTGGGGGGAATTTTTTCACACTCTCTAACTTATATCACTTGATGACAATCGATTTATGTGCAAATGAATTATTTACACGGTAAATGTGGATCAAACACAGGAAATCAAGCAGAGTCTCGTGAGAATGAAGTGAATCTTACAAGTAATATAAAGATAAAACAGACCAGCATTATTTTAAATTATTTCTTTTGTCTAGACAAAAGAACATTTAATAAAATACCCAAAACTTCATGCACAATAGAAAATCTTATAATTTCACATTCCCTAGTCACAAGTCTCTTCTCTTTCGACCTTTGAGCACTTAAAACTTTGTCTCAATTAAGAAATTAAAAGCTGTAACAGTGTGATTTTAATCTTTACTTTCAATTACAGTCTGATAGACAGATTGCAGCAAGTGATCAGATGAACAAATGGTCGCTTCTGACTTGAGACAAGATTCTGCCAGAGCTGATCCTGCGCCTGTTAATGTGGCTCCGTGCAGCACACAGCTTTAACTCCAGGTACTGGCACCACAAGTGCACTGTAATTCATCATCGCTCCCTGTAATGTGCTTGCTGGCACTGTGTGCAGGGCAGTAGGGGATGAGGTACAAGTGGCTCAAACCGTAAATCAATTAGAAAACAAAAGCTTGTGCTCAGTGCACAATCTTAGGAAAATTATATATTACAAAAGGCGGCCAATTGGGTGTTAGCTCCCAGGTGCCGGCTTTTCTCCTCTTCTTAGCCTCATTTTAACCCTTTGGAAGAAAATTCAAAATGTAAAAATATATTCATATAACCTTTAAGATGCACATTGGGACAGGTGTAAAGTACACACTTGTAAATACCAGCACCTGAGAGGCAAAGTTGAGGGATCAAGAATTTAAGAGCTGCCTATACTGCAGCTAGAATTTAGCATTAAAAAAAGAAGAGATACAATGAATATTCGTACTAACAATGTGAAATGAAATGAGAGACTTTAAGCAATATACACAATAGTACACCACAAGACATTTCCAGTCTGACTCAGAAAATGCCATGCCTGGGAAGGTCTGTTCCAGAGCCTGCAGACTGACAAGTAACTATATGATATGCTCTGAGGCCACAAAGTAGATTTTCCTCTTAATTGTTAAATTTAGCAAAGACAGAGCCCAGGTTTACCTTTAAATAACAAATCAGCATGAGACCCTCTCTCCTCCCAAAACTAACCTGATAAGAATTAAAAGGAAAAACTTCAAAATAGTAAAGAAAATGGATCCTATTGATAAATTTTCCTTTCTAATAAAATTAAAACTCACAGTATCATATTATTGAGAACTTTGCACACCCAAGATGTCTCTTTTCCAAGTATAAAAGATGAGAAAATGTTATTTTTTAAAAAATATTTTAATTTACTTCAACTGTGACATTTACTACAGCCTACTCAAATTTTAATGCCCTCCCCCTCAAAAGTTTGATATTAACTAGGAAAAACAATGACAAGTTTCAGTTTTCAAAAGAACTTAAAGACTCTACCAACAGTTGAGGATCTTCAGACAGCCTTGGATTCTTTGGGAGCATGGGTGACCACTGCAGGCTAAGAGCTGGTAGTTCACACCAACGTGCTCCTTCCAACAGTTTACATACTTCCTACATTACCTGACAGTCCTGATAAAAATCATCACAAGCAAAACTTCAATAAGAAAAAAACATTTTCAGATAGAGGTTGACTATTCTTTTTCTCTATGGTTATATAGTAATTTCAGAAGCCATTAGAAAATTGTTCTCAAAAAACAGGGTGTGTCTAGTACACAAAATTCTAGTATAAAAGCCAGTCTGCACTGACACATGAACTTAACAGTTAGACTGAAGCAAAATGGGACACTGAGGTGGCCAGTGGCTTCCTCCTCGGCAGGCTCTCACTACTGTGACACTAGCGCCATCTATTGGCGACATGGAAGAATACATGCAATCCCTACCGGCAACACTACAGCAACGGGGCTTTCAGCTTCACTTGAGTAAGATCATGCTTCTAAAATACCAAAACCAAAATCCACACCTTTCATCTAGTCATGTTTACATAGTACTTTTCAAGGACTTGGAGGTATTCAATATCAAAAATAATTAAACTATACTTTTTAATTTAATGTTAGAAATAAAAGGCTTCCCTTATTTTGAAAAAATGAAAAAAGACAAATGTTGATTACAATTTTCATTTAATACTTAGACAGAGAATTTTTTTAATCAATCACTTTCACTGTTGCCTAAAATTAATTTGAAGTGAACTGAAAGCTTCTGAAATGTCCTCACATGAAGATATTCAAACTCCTAGTACATGGCAAGAACACTCTGCTCCCTTCTGGGAGTAAACCACTACGAGCCCATCCAACAGGAACCTCATTCTTGGTGGCCAGCTGATTTTAGTAGCTACAGTTTCCTAGACAAAGATCCATGTGGAATGGGGTCCAGAATATCCCCAAGTAATACATGAGGACTAGGCCTCCAAGGCAGAGGCCCCACAGGAGCCAGCCAGGAGCCCCGATGATTCACTCGCTCACTGCTCTACCGGAAACCCTAGGGAACCGATGCTGAAACGAGACACAGGTTTTCTTAAGAATCCTCTGTAGCAAATGGTTTTTAGTTCTTGAGCAAAATAAATACTTGAGGCTGAGGAAATAAACAACTGACACCGTTCTTATCAGACAGGGAGATGCCAGGCTTACTCTCTAAAGCCAGGGCTGTTGATACACACCTGTCATCCCAGTTACTTGGGAAGTGGAGGCCAACCTGGGCTATATGGGTGGAACTCTGCCTCAAAAATAAGTGAAAGCAAAAAGGATTCTAGAATCTGTATACAGAGTCAGGCAGGTGACCCTCTAAAGCACTCTCTCACTCCCTTTTCCATCCAAAGGAAGCATTCTCCTTGAGAAACAGCAATACTGTGCCTAGTAAAAATAATCACTACGTTTGGGAAAGATTAATATCTAAAATTGTTTGTTTGGCTTCAATAAAAAGAAGCAATATTGCTAAATATGTAAGTATGACATTTTGAAGAATTTACCATATTGCATGGGTCTGGTAGTGATGCTTAAGGAAATTAAAAACCACTACAGTCAGCATAGTTGATCCTTATTAAAGTTCTGTCGTGAACTATCACTCACATAAAACAAAAATAAACCATGAAGAAATTTAAATAAAATCTATGGATTATAAGTGTTTGAAGATGGAAAAATGAATGATATTCTGGCTTTTAAAATTGATTTAGCATGCAGCTTCTCTTTATAGTCCCTTGATAAAAATGAAATCTCCCTAACAAATACTTAATAAAACCTGTCAATATCTCTGAAAAGAAAAATGACACAAATGCATTAAGTATTAAATACCCTTGGAAAAAGTCACATATTCCATGAATTTTTGATGTACTATCTTGACATTAATGTAAAACCTTGATATTTATAATTGACAGATATTTAATAAAGTATAAAAGAAGATGGTTGCTATGCAGCATGCAAATTCCTCAGGCTGATCAGAGAGGAGAGATATAGGGTGCACTTACATTAAATAAACAGTTACTGTGCGTCACACAAATCAGCTGCAGTCTTATTTTAAGCTCTTACAACAAACCTCTGTGAAGAACCAAAACAAGCATACTCCATTATTATGTGGATCCCTAATCCAGAAACATTTAGTATGCGAAGCAGCTTTGAAACATTAATAGTTGTGCACAGGAACAATATGCATTTGAATTAAGGGTGTTTTGTGTTTAGCACTGGGAAATAAGAAATTGTAAACATTTTTAAATGCACTTGTATGAATATGGCTAAGTATTTTCTAAAACAATTCTCAAATGAAACAAATTTAACCTAAAGAAAGGCTGAAAAACACTGAGGAGAAAAGAAAGATCCCAGCATTAAAGGGACTAGAGCATGAATGTTCCCCAAACCCACCAAACCTTCGCTGGAGTCTCTCGTATGTCTGAACTGCTGTTTCAGGAGGCCACCCTGAATACAGTCATTCAGAGAGACATTCAATATGCTAAAAGGGAAGTTGGTCAGTCTATAAAAATGACTCCTAAATACCATATTTTAAAGAATTTACAACTGTTGCAATGCATAATCAGTCCTAAAATACACATGGCAGTCCAGCAAATGCTGTTCTAAACAGCTACGAGAATGCATTTTGTAAGTTATACCTGTTTGTTCAGATGAAAAGCCATAGTACTATGTCATCAAATTGATATGATTAAAATACATATATTTTGCATGACTTAAACATATATTAAAAAGGACAGTTGGATTCATCTGCCAAAGACAAAGATGGTACCATTTCTCTTATAGCTACAAGGATGAAACTAGACATAGAACTTTACATCTGATCTTGAGGTGGACACAGTCATGTATGCTTCACAACTGGATGCTTTGTGGGCTTTTGATAGAACATCATCTGATGTAACACTGATAAGTACCTCAGCAAATCAAGCAAGAAAAGAGAGAAGAAACAGATAGCCCCTGTGGGCCAGGTCCTGAAGGCCTGGATGGAGCCCTTTTCTTTTCAAGAAATATCAAAGAAGAGCAATTTCCCTGGAAGGAGGCAGAATAAAGGAGAGATGCAAGATGGGAATAAAAGGGAGGCTAGGGCTGGAGAGATGGCTCAGGGGTCAAGAGCACTGGCTGCTTTTCCAGAGATCCTGAGTTCAATTCCCAGCACCCATGTGGTGGCTCACAACTATCTATAATGAGCTCTGGTGTCCTCTTCTGGCCTTCAGGCATCCATGAAGACAGAATACTGTATACATAATAAATCTTTTTAAAATTTTTTTAAAAAAGGGAGGCCAGACACTGGACATGACATTAAGTCACCAAGGCAAGCTGGAAACAGCACACATAGAGGATAGCACGTTTCTAGGAGTCAATGGACCTTCTTCTTGTACTTTATTTTCTAAGTGGATACAGCACAGTTTAACAAAGGGACAAATTATAAAATTATCTATTGAATCTACAACTTAGTTTTGATGGCCATAAATCAGAATCAAAGCATGGTTCATATATTCAGCTCTTGAAGGAAAAATCAATTTTTAAGACCTTTATTTTTAAACACAGATTACATTCAACTCTTTGGGGAATTTTTTCATCATAAAGTTCTTCAAACTCACTCAATATAATCAAATAAAAATTTAACTACATCGATACACATCTAATCAAAACCTCCTGTTTTTCACTTCTATATATTTTTTTCTAGCAAATATATATCATCTTAAAATGAAATTAGAATAACACTATTGCTCACTACATTTAAAAATACTTTTTAGATAACTGAATCTATAATCTACAGGAAATTTAAATTTAATTGCAGTTGGCTAAAACATTATAAAAACTACATCTCTGCAGTATATAATAGTTAACATGCATATATACCAAAGGACAATCAACCTACACCAAACCGGACCAAAATAAACCACATATGGACTGTCAGTCACTTTTTAACTCAAATATTTACTGACTGTGAAAGAAAAAACTTGAAGGTAAGTTAACAGTAGACAATTATTAATGGGGAGGGGATCTTAAAAAAGAAAGAAATTGATCCATCAACAAATTTTGAGTGCCTCTGACGGCAGAGGAAGACACAAAATTAACATCCTCAGAGAGTTAGTACCTAGCAAAGCCAGAGGAAAGTCAAATAAGACAACCTAAGTATGAGAGGTCACAGTGCATTCCCACTGCAGGGCCACCTTCACAACCTCCCAGGTTCCCAGAGCCCTGTCACGCTAAGGTATTTCCTTTCCCTACTGGTAAGCTAGTGAGGCAGAAATACGCCTCTAGCCACCAGCAGCGTGTCCCCAGGGCCTTCACAGAGCCTCAAAGACATCATTCCTCCAAGGAAAGCCTTCTGCCAAGAGAAGACAGCTGTGACATGGCACCTGAGAAATGTCAACCTGCACAGGCCTGGACAGTAGGCAAGAACATGCTAAGTAACAACTTTCCAAAACAACACTGCTTCAAGGACCTAGAGCCTACTTTTGACACACAGAGACACACATACATATACACACAAACACACACAGAGAGGAGACACACAAATACACACAGAAATACACATACACACACAGCAGAGCCTAGTTGAATGGACTGAAGCTTCTGGAAACACCCCTTTCCCTCCCTCCTCCTTTCTTCCTTTCATTTCTCAGTAGAGTCTGTTCCTGAGCAGCAGAGAACCTTGTCAATCTTTTTCAAATGTCTCTAAACACATCTTTATCTTAAGAATCCTACAAGGGGCAAGACAAGACAAGCTCTCACTCCACCACCCTGTGTACACATAACTGCTCACTCCAATCATGCCGTGCTCACCCTGGAAAGATTAGCTGAGGAAACTGCTGTGCCATCTCAGAGCCTCCATTCATACATCTAAAATCTGCCTTTTTAAGTTTACTTTTACACCCTAGTCTCAGACACTTCTGCTGACTGACAAGAGGACTTAAGTACAATCAAGCACTATTCCCTTACCCATCAAGGGATCAGTGTTTACTCAGAAGCAATTCCCCACTCTCAACATAAACAACAACAACAAACACACACACACAAAAGAAGAAATTGGCAGAATAGCAAAGTAATTGTTTTTTGTTGTTGTTTTTGGTTTCTTGGGACAGGGTTTCTCTGTGTAGCCCTGGCCATCCTGGAACTAGCTGTGTAGACCAGGCTGGTCTCAAACTCACAGAAACCTACCTGCCTCTGCCTCACGAGTGCTGGGATTAAAGGCATGCATCACCAACACCCAGCCAAAGCAATTGTTTTATATAAAGATATTTTCATCAAAAAGCAATTTAGCAGTATATGGTAGCACATTTCTTTAATCCCAGCACTCAGGAGGGAGAGACAGGTGGATCTCTGCAAGTTCAAAGCTAGCCTGGTTCATAGAGTAAGTTCCAGACAAGCCAGGGCTACTAAATAAGATCCTGCCTCAAACAAAAAAACAAAACAAAACAACAACAACAAAAACACATACTAGAAATATTTCAGCTTTCCAACTATTTTCATTGTCTATGCTGGTGGAACAGCATATGACCAGGGTCAGGAGTGTGCACTTTGAGCCACTTCCTTTACAGGGTGGCTGACGTCCAGAGTGCACCTCTAATTCTTGCTCTAGAAAAGAAACGGCCTAACCAGATACAGGAAAGCACCCTGCCTCCAGAGGAACAGGAGTATGAACAATGACTGCCAGCTCTGTATTCTGTGCAGGTGATAACAAGACCTTAACCTGTGTATATCTAATCACCAAAATTCTTCCAAAAGTTATCAAGATCAGCCTCATTCTACAGTTGAGGAAACTGAGGAACAGAGAACTCAATAGAATGGCCCAGGCTAATAATGATGAAGCTGGAATAACAACCCAGATGTCCCTATTTGGGAGTTTAAGGAAAAGGCTAGCTGTCCTACTCCTGTTAGTGAAGTGCTGGAGTTCTCTGACAGTAAATGTACACTTGCTTCACCACCATGAGCTACAAAATGATGTGCATGGCCAAGTGTTCAGCAGTAATGACAAGACTAACAGTATGACTACTCAAACTGGAAGGAAAGGCACACATGCAATACACTTCAGACCTGGAGGGTCTCTAGCTATCATGGGGTCTAGTTCCCCTCACAACATATTAACAAAAAAAAACAAAACAAAACAAAACAAAAAAAAACGAAAAAAAAACACCTGGCTCTGGCTACAGCTCAGAAGCATGAAAGAGGCCTTGGCCTTGATGCTTAGCATAGACACAAGCATCCACCACCACCACTACCACCACCACTACCACCACCCTGGCCAGAAAACATAAGCGTAGACCCACTCCTTTTTTTTTTTTTTTTACATTTTTAAAACATAGAGGCCATATACACCATTCATTTTCTGGTACTTTCTTACAGAATTGTGCCACACTGGCATTCCAACCACTTCTAATATTCCATTATCTGAAACTCCTATCAACTTCATGACAGATCTGAACAGCTCCATAGACACCCCAGTTTTATTAATCATTGAACTTATCTACTTTCAAGTTTTACATTGATGGTGTCTTTTGGCTACTTTCAACCCTCCTAGCCATGTGAATAGCAAAATGGACTTTGGACCCTTAAATGTTATTCAGCCTGTAGTGGTTTGAATAATGGCCCCCATAGGCTCATATATTTGAATGTTTGTTTCTCAGATGGTGGAACTGTTTGGGAAGGATTAGGAGATGTGGCCTTGTTAGAGGAGGTGTGTCACTTAAGACAGACTTTGAGGTTTCAAAGGCCCACAACAATTCCCAGTTATCTTTCTCTGCCTCCTACTTGCAGATAAGGATGTAAGTTGTCAGTTACTGTTCCAGCATCATGCTTCCTGCTGACATGCTCCCTGCCATGCTGGGCATGGATCTGAACCCTCTGAAACCATAAGCTCACATAAACCCTTCTATAAGAGCCTTTGGTCATGGTGTCTTCACAGTAGCAAAAAAGTAACTGAGACACAGCCTTTAAGCCTAAAGGAAGTTAAGAAGCTGGAATTAATGGCCTGCCCACACTTGTAAATCCAGTACTTTGGAGGTGATAGTATGAAGATCAGGAGTTCAGGGCCAGACTGGGCTACATGAGGCGTGTTTAAAAAAACAAAACAAACAAACAAACAAATGGAAATCAAGTAAGCCTATGAGTAGTTAATAAGAAATAAACTTTAGCTCCGGTGCACGGCGGCGGGCGGGCGCGCGCACGAGGGCGGAGGTGGCCCGTGCGTGCGTGTGTGTCTGTGTGTGTGCGCGCGTGTGTGTGTGTGTCTGTCCATGGATAGGGGCCACTGAGTCTATAATTTGTGATCCTAAAGAAGCTAAACAAGAGGGTAAACCCAAGGAAAAACATATAGATATCCTCCCAGCTATGGGAAATAGACAAGATTGATGGGCAAAAAATGGGAATCTTGGGGGGTGGGGTGGGATGGGGATGAGGGGAGATGGGGAGAGAAAAGTGTGAAGGAGAGGATGAGGGGAACTGGGGGAATCGGGGTGATTGGGGGTAAAGGAAGGTTGGATGGGGGAGCAGGGAAACTCATACCTTAGTTAAGGGAGCCACCTAAGGGTTGGCAAGAGACTTGAACCTGGAATGGCTACCAGAAGCCCAGGGCAATGTCCCCAGTTAGTTCATTGGGGCACCTGAGGATAGGGAACCTGAAATGAACCTATCCTATAATCATACTGATGAATATCTTGCATATCGCCATAGAACCTTCATCTAGCGATGGATGGAGATAGAGACAGAGACCCACACTGGAGCACCGGACTGAGCTCCCAAGGTTATAATGAGGAGCAGAAGGAGAGAGAACATGAACAAGGAAGTCAGGACCATGAGGGGTGCACCCAACCACTGAGACAGGGGGGCCGATCTATTGGGAGCTCACCAAGGCCAGCTGGACTGCTACTGAAAAAAACATGGGATAAAACCGGACTCTCTTAATGTGGTGGACAATGAGAGCTGACGAGAGGCCAAGGAGAATGGCACAGGAACTTTCATCTGGCGATGGATCGAGAGAGAGACAGAGACCCAATTTGGATCAACCGTCTGAGCTCTTAAGGTCCAAATGAGGAGCAGAAGGAGGGAGAACATGAGCAAGGAAATCAGGACCACGAGGGGTGCACCCACCCACTGTGACAGTGGAACTGATCTATTGGGAGCTCTCCAAGGCCAGCTGGACTGGGACTGAATAAGCATGGGTTGAAACTGGACTCTCTGAACAAGGCGGACAGTGAAGGCTGATGAGAAGCCAAGGACAATGGCACTAGGTTTCGATCCTAATACATGAACTGGCTTTGTGGGAGCGTAGCCTGTTTGGATGCTCACCTTCCTGGACCTAGATAGAAGTGGGAGGACCTTGGTCTTCATGTAGAGCAGGGAATTTGGACTGCTCTTCAGTATCGAGAGGGAGGGGGAGTGGACTAGGGGGTGGGGATAGGGGGAGGGGAGCGGGGGGAGGGGGCAATATGTGGGAGGAGGGGGAGGGAAATGGGAAACGGGGAGCAGTTGGAAATTTTAAGTAAAAAAGAATAAAAAAAAAAAGAAAGAAAAAAAAAAAGAAATAAACTTTAGGGGTACACGGAAGAATCCAAGAACTCACAGATATTATCTACTTTGGTATAATAGTTTAAGCCCTTATAAACAGCTTAGGAGGGCTGCCACACTGAGAAGGTCTTCAGGACATGCACGCCCTCCATCCTCTATGTGAACCCATACATACAAACACATCACCAGCTGGTGGAAAGACCCACTGATAACAAAGCTACAAAGTCAAGGCTCCTGCTGTACCACATCCTGCCTGTGGCTGTTGGGTGAGAGAGAGCTCAGTGCTCGGCCCTCTGAGTGTTAGCCTGGGCTCAGAGAAGTCTGTAGACAACAAAAAGTAAAACACAACTGACCTCATTTCTCATGAAGCTTCAAATTTTGAAGAGGGCAGTTTCAGAGTATCTGTATTTCTTCCCGTGCCTAAAGGGCACAGAAGGTACCAAAGAGAAAATCCCCAACACGATTTCTACAGGCCAGTCAAGGCAGGACAACATGACAAACATTTTCACTCTGAGAGCTACACAGGTCTCTCAACAAGACCACAGAACTTTCCCTTGTGGCGTGAACTGTGCTGTGGAAATCTAAGCTACTGCCTTTGCATCTTCTGCAACATACTGCCCTGAGGTGTGACAAGTGACACACTTTAACAGTGGTGGTGAACGTGCCTCTTAAAATCATAAAGAACTGAACAATCAAGTTAGTTCATTAGCGTCATAACAAAATGTTACCACAGTTGAGACACTCGCCTGAATAACCACACATCATCTCAAATATTCATACCTCTAGGGGTGGTGGCTAAGAGTCTTTTGTTAATTAAGCAAAATGTATTTTATATTTACTCTGTTATTATGGGTTGGATAAACATCTTTCAAAAGTTCGTGTGTTAAACAATTGGCCCCAAGAAGTGACATGAGCTTTCAGGAAGATAAGCCTTATGGAAAATCCTTAAATTACGGGGGATATAACCTCCCATAAAGAAGGATTTGGGAACCCAGCCCTCTTCTTTTGCTTTCTGATCACAAAGTGAGAAGTCTTCTCCAGTCATGCTCCTAACATAGTGTGCTACCTCATTAGGAACCTCACAGGGGCCCCAAACAATAGGGTCCCTGATCTTGGACTGGAACTGTTAAAACTAATGAGCCAAAATAAATCTTTCTCAGTTAATTAACTTAGGTGTTTCATTATGTCGACACAAACCATGACAAAGAGCTAGGGTACAGGGTTTAGCAATAATGCTCGCCAGGTAAGTATGAGAACTTTAAGTTTGACCCCTAGAACCTACATTAAAAAAGCAGGACATGGGCCTGCTTATAATCCCGGGGCTGAGAGACAGAGACAGGTGAATCCCTAGGGGAACACTGGCAGCCAAACTAGACAACATGGTGAGTTTGAGGTCAGTGAAAAACCCTGTTTTTCAAAAAACAAGGTGAATAATTTCTAAGAAGCAATAGTTGTGGCTATCTGCCACGCCCCAACCCCCATGCACATAAACACATATACATTTCAAAGAAGAAAGCCACCTCAACACACACGGGATAGAAATTTCCTCTCTTGGAATAGGGCTGTAGCTCAGTAGTAACACACTTGCCTCGGATGTATATGATGCCCTAGCTTCAATTGCCGGAACTAGAAGAAAAAAAAATCCCTCTCAATTCAGTATGAATACAAAATAGGAAACATCTCTGCCATTGTCTATGAAGAGAGGGAAGGGAGGTAGGCACCAGGATGTATGTCTCTGGTACTCACCCCCTATTTCTTTGTTAACATTAGAATTTCTTGGGGAGGGCTGGAGAGATGGCTCAGAGGTTAAGAGCATTGCCTGCTCTTCCAGAGTTCCTGAGCTCAGTTCCCAGCAACCACATGGTGGCTCACAACCATCTGTAATGAGGTCTGGCGCCCTCTTCTGGCAGTCATGCAGAAAGGATATTGTTGTATACATAATAAATAAATATAAAAAAAAAAAATTCTTGGGGAAAGGGAGGCCTTACCTGAGGAGTGGATGGTGGAGTGGATAAGAGGAGCTTGGAGGGGAGCAGGAAAAGGGGAAGGAGGGGGAACTGGGGCTAATATATAAAATTTAAAAATTTTTAAATAAAAAAAAATTCTTGAGGGAAAAAAGTCATGAAGAAAAATTTTGAAAAATGAGACTTCACCTATAAACTGATCAGGACACAAGTTCCAAAAGGAAAAAAGGAGCAGGGAGTCAAACTACAGGGGGCGCACCAAACCGGGAATATAAAAGGCTGACTGACTACTTCTTTTTCCATAAAAAGTTAACTTTACCTCATATTTTCCTAATCAAATGCTTCACTGGCCAACAGCATTGAAATGGATTTTACTCTTGCTCCCCCTAAGAGGAAATACTACCTCACATTCTAAGAGTAATCCAATCTTGTTGGGAAAGTCAATTTCTTGAAACAATTTTTCCATGAAAGAATAGTTTAATTAGTGTCTGTCTTTTAAGTATGATGTAGGAGATGGATAATTGTCAATTGTTCACTTGGAACAGAATGCTAGGAAGTCAATGTATTGATTTGAGCTATCTTTCAAATAAACATGATATTTGACCATAGTCACAGACAAGTAAAGATTTCAGAACTGAGTTTTAAATAGTGGTCCAGCTGATTCCTAACCCAGAGACCGTAAACTCTGGGAACACTTTGCAGTGCTGCAGGAACAGTATTGCAGTGCAGCAATACTGTTCCACAGTATACTTTTTCTACAGTATAAGAATGAAGAAAGCCAGAGACAGGGACACATGACTATGCCAATATAAGATAGCAGTAGACTCCTACAAGAACATGTGGATCTGCCAATGGTTATACATGCATCAAAGTCTAATGGGAGGTACCTGGATTGCCTGTGGTGTTCCAGGGACACAGAGATACATACCAGCCCATGGGTAGCTCAGGGACCCCGTCACAGTAAGCATGGTCTTACTTTAAAAACTCCCTATTCTTTTTAATTATATGGCTCCAAACAAAGAAATAGGCTGGAAACTATTTCCATGTAGATAATTTCTGCAATACCACACTGCACCAGGTTTGTGGGGCTAATGAGTCTGCTACAAAATGAAAGATCAGCAGACTGCCTTCCCAGGATAACCAGCAAGTGTTGTGAACACCTTGGTGTTTAGCTCTGTTGGGGAGGAGCCATGGGAGCTGGTGCACTCAAGGATAAAAAGAATGCACATGGAAGGAGCTCCTGTCCAGCCCAGCAAATCCTGGTGATTGAAGTGCTCCCCTACCCACATCAATCACCCTCAGTACATGGGGGGGGGGGGGTGGTGGTGCCAAAAGTATCTAGGCCTGCTGCCCTCGGAGGAAGATTCATAGCCAAGAGTGAAAGCTCAGTAAGTGTGAGCTGCTCCATTCTTCAATCACTGCCACACTTGCTCTGTGCATGTCAGTGAATCATCATCAACCCAGAACAGGCTGTGTGGTGGGACTGTGCCTGCACCTGGGATGGACCTACGCTCAGTGGCATAAAGCAATCCAGCACAATTGGAGTTTAGTCTCAGCCTCAAACTACTCAGGCTGTTGAAGATGGTGCAGAAGAGAATCTCTTCCTAAACACTTAATGAATCTACTGCAAAAAGAAAAAAATCTGTTTCCCCATCTGCACTTCCAGACACATATAATAAAGTGACATTTTCCAACATAGGTTTTTAGATCATTGGCTGTGTCATTTAGACTCTACTCGGCAAAATGACCATTATTCTTTCTATTCACCTTTTAACCCCTGAAAAAGTTGCACAGTCTGGAAGTCATCTTAAGCCATTTATCATTTATCCCTCAAAAAACTTGATGTGGGAAACAGTCTTCCTGCCCATTTTCACACTTTCCAGATTGGAATAATTCCCCCCTCCCACTGATTCATTTAGCCAAATCCTACAACAAAGTTTAAGATTTGTCTTCCTTTAAACTTTCATGTGACCTCCTGTGACCTCTGAATTCTTAGCACATGCAGCCTGCAGAACACTACTGGTCTCTGACTTCACGCCATAGTGAACTTCTATTTGGTTGCTGTGTGGCATTCATTCAATCATTCCTTCACCTGGGAAATATTCGTGGAGTCTATCCAGAATAAGAGAGAAAATAAGGGCACAAGACAGATCTGGTTTCCTGCCCTCGCTAAGCTTCCTGTCTGTAGAAGGCAGACGCTGATCAAGACACGCATAGGGTGAGAGCTTCGAAGGGGAACAGAGCAGGACGGGTGGGCTATCAGGGAAGGCTGAAGCCTAAAGGCCAAGGAAGGGTGGGGGAAGGACCTGAGATCTGCTGCTAGACTGTAAACAATTCAGGTGTTGGTACTACAGTCCTAACCCCTTGGTCATAGCTGCCACTGTCTGGCCTCCCCAGAAGTCATAACACATTTTGAACGAAAGTAAATGTCTACTCATCTTGTCGTGCACACAGCCAATGTATGGATTCCTTTTCAATATTTTAAAGACATTATCTCTGGGACCAAAAAAAGAAAGAAAAGGACATCCTCAAAGGTTTGGGGCAATTTCAGTGAACACCAGGAGACTAGGGCAGGACAGGAGAGAGCCCCAGAACACTTGAAGTTCAAGAACACCCTGACCTCCTGTGCCTGCTCAGAGCCCTGTTCATCAAGATGGGCAGAGGCTTTACTTACCTGTTTCTGCACTCGGACTCCTCTCTTCAACACAGGATACTATTTGCCTCCAAAAATGACTTCCATAGGAAGAGCAGGCAGAAGCTGTGATAGTGATGTCAGCTAGACTAGGCCCACGTGGTTCTGAGGGAACCTGGTGGCGGCAGGGATGTCTGGAGTGTTTCTTGTCAGGCCCTTATTACAATCTGCATCAGCAAACCCCTGGGTACAGACCAGATAGCTTCTCTATTTGTTTCAGTGGAAATTTTTAGTAAAGACATTTACTAGTCATGAGAATAACCATATCTTTCAAGCTGCTATCTGCCTAAAGTATATGTCCATATAAAAAAAAAAGGCAGAACTTATGCCACTGGGTGTGGTGTACACCCATATAACAGCACGGGAGGAGGAAGGAAGATCTCTTGATTTTTTTTTTGGTCATTCCTGGCTATATATCAAATTTAGGTAGCCTGGGTTACATGAGACAATGTCCTTTGTTTTTCCTTTTCTTTTTTTAAAGCAAGCACTAATGAAACAAATGTAATATTTTCTGTGAAATTCTCATAAGCAAATAGGTGTGAGGACTGTAGAATGAACTACATCAGCAACAAAAAAAAAAGGAGGAAAAAGAACAGGTATAAAATCTTTAAAAAGGTTTTTATCAACCTCAGAAAAATAATCAAGTTAAAGTAACTAAATATTGCTGCAGTCAGGCCACAATAGTGGCACACAACTTTACCCGAGATATTCCATGTCCTCTCTATTCTACCAAAACCCTCTGAAGCAGAAGCTTATTTCATCAACTCAACAAAGTGGTGCTGTCTGCACCAGTCTTCATAGGAGATGGAATAGGAGAAGAGGCCTTCTGCCCTCCCCAGTATTTGACACCAAGGTTGGAGGCCAAATGCTGAAAATATCAACACTAAGATACTAGGCACATGCTGGAATTACTAAGCAGAGGCCACAGGCACTGTGAGCAGAAGCTGATCTTGTAGGTGGCAGGGGGTGGGGCTCTGGAGAAGGACAAGCTCTGACATCTAGAACAGAGAGCATAAGGCAGCAAGAGTAGAAGTGTCTGCTCAAGGATTGTATGGAGGAGAGTGGAAGGTAAAAGAGGCAAAGCTGGTGGCATCCAAACACATAAAGTCCCAGAGTGGAGACATAGCCCAGGGAAGGAGCTCTGGGGAGAACTCTTATCTGTGGAGCCCTGAGCAGCTCCAACTGTCTGATCTTAGTTTCTCCATATATAAAAAAAGACAACGCCAACCACCCACTTGCTCTGATATCTGAGAGAAATCAAAGAATTTTATCTTTCCAGGAAAAAACAAAAAGGATTTAGTAAAAACACTGGTAAGTAAAATGGAAATGAAGAAGTTCTCCTCTGAGGAAGGCAATATACTAAAGGATGAATCTAACAGACAAAACGAGAGGAGAAAGACTGCATTAATTAGTTTTCTATTGCTGTGACAAAAATAAAACACCAAGACTAAGGCAACTTAGAGAAGAGAGGGAGTTATTTGGCTTATGGTTCCAGAAAGGTCAAAGTTTTCATGGCAGGGAAGCAGCAGGTCTGGTGGCTGGAGCAGCAAGCTGACAGCTTACATCTGTTTTTTGTTTTTTTTTTTTTTGTTTTTGTTTTTTTAAGAGGGGGGATAGAGCCAGAGTTTCTTTGTCTAACAGTTCTGGCTGTTCTGGAATTCACTCTGGAGACCAGGCCAGCCTTGAACTCACAGAGATCCACCTGCCTCTGCCTCCTAAGTGCTGGGATTGAAGGTGTGCGCCACCATGCTCAACTGAGAGCTTTCACCTTAAACCACAAAAAGGAAGTAGAGAGTGAACTGGAAATGGTACAAGGCATGAAAACAACTGGCACCCAAGTATTCAAATGCTTGAAACTTTGGGGACTATCTCAGTCAAAAAACTACAGAGGTTTGAAAGTGTTTAAAAAAAAAAATGCCTAACCAGGCCCAGTGGCACAGAGGCATAGACATATAGTCCCAGCTTCCAAGGAGGCTGATGCAGAAAAGATCTAAGTTCAAAGCCTTCTTAGGTTACAGATTGATTTCAAAGCCAGGCTGGACAACTTAGTAAGATTTTATCTTAAAAAGAAAGGGGAAAGGGTGTGGGCATAACTCAATGATGGAGCGCAAGACCTAAAGTGTGCAAGACCTTGTATTCAAACCCAATACCAATGGTGTAGGATTTCCTTCTGTATGCTGTGAATACCACTGGTGAATAAAGAAACTGCTTTGCCTGTTAATAGGGCAGAACTTAGGTAGGCGAGGAAAACTAAACTGAATGCTGGGAGAAAGGAGGCAGAGTCAGAGAGAAGCCATGTAGCCCCACCAGAGACAGACGCCAGAACTTTACCTGGTAAGCCACAGCCTTGTGGAGATACACAGACTAATAGAAATGGGTTAAATTAAGATGTCAAAGTTAGCCAATAAAAAGCTAGAGCTAATGGGCCAAGCAGTGATTTAAATAATATAGTTTCTGTGTGATTATTTTGGGTCTGAGCTGCCAAGGAGCTGGAACGACCAAGCAGCTCTCCTTACAACATACGACCAACACCAAAAAATAAGGGCCAAATATGGCAAAGAACTGAGAGCGGCCTCCAGCCAACAAGAAGCCAAGGCCCTAAGGAGGTATACTCTACAACCAGTTGTAGAAATGAGCTTAGCAGTTGAATCTTCAGACAGAACTACACATGACTACGCCCCTGTGAGAGCCATGGAAGCAGGCACCCAGTCAGACCAGACCTGCACTCCTGCCTAGAGAATACAAGATAATGTTGACTTAAGCCCTTAGAAAACATAAGATAATAAATGTGTTGTTTGAAGCCTCTAGAAAACAAATTTTTAAAAATTGTTAACTTCCAAGTACACATATCAAAGCAAATTCACACAAGCACATCACACGTTCTCAGTAAAGATGGTCTAGGATTTGCCACAGTAAAGTGAAATCTCAGGGCTGCCCAACAACCACACAATTTTTCTCACTCCTTGTGTGTCTGCTGAAGGCTGGTGATGCCTTGGCTCCCTCATTCCAACAAGGTACTTGGTAGTCTTTCTGCTTCTAAGAAATAAGACTGAACATGTTCAAAGAAAGAAAGAAGGAAGGAGGGAGGGAGGGAGGGAGGGAGGGAGGGAGGGAGGGAGGGAGGGAGGGAGGGAGAGAGAGAGAAAGAGAAAGAAAGAAAGAAAGAAAGAAAGAAAGAAAGAAAGAAAGAAAGAAAGAAAGAAAGAAAGAAAGAAAGAGGAGGAGAAGGAGGAGGAGTGAAGGAAGAAGATATAAAGACAAGGGCATGTTCTACTACCAGCAGCACGGTACAAAGAGAAAGGTGATGACTGGTAGGGTGAGGTACCAGTGAAGGCAGAGACCCTGCTTCTCTTCAACTAGAGGCAAGAGTTCAATCAGGGAAGCTGGAGGAGAATTTGGTCTATTAGAATTGCTGTTAGTATAGGGACAGCTTCTTGCCCCTTCTGTCCCAATTTATGCTCCACTTTGACTCACCTCAGAACAAATACTCTATTTTAGTTCCAAATATATGACTCTTTGGCATAGGCAAGTCTTTTCAAACACATGCTATGTACTCTAGCAGTTACAATGTATCACACTGATATGTCTCTGCTGGATCTTAACCAGAACCAAATCCAATATAGGAACCCATCTGAATGGCTTCCATCTCCAAAGCTGTATGAAAATCAAGTAATCTGAAGACCCCATAAGGCCTACCATGTATACTAACAGTTTATTTTGATCTTATCAACATCATACACCTGCTTTCACTCCGTGAGACAGACGAAAGCTGTGAAACAGCATGAAGTCCGAGAGCAGTTCCAACGGCTGCAGCAGCTTTCCAGGTCTGTGGCCCAGGACACTGACCTTTGGGTCAGCCTTTCTGTGTACTCACCTCTGATGCAGGAAGGGAACCCAAGCCACCTATACTTGATTGTATAGTCTCCAGGGGGCGTGCTAGTTGCACCATGGAGAATGTTAAGACTATGGCTGCCTTGCTGACTCCTTCCACTATAGTCCATGAGCACATTCTGCACCAAGGCTAAAGGAATGAACCCCATGCTAAGGTTCTGTGATCTGCTCTCTTGAGATTCTGGCTCACCAAAACTCTACTTTACTAATTTTTTATTACATGTACACATGACTTAATCTTTTTTTTTTTAACGTTCCATTTAGAGATGGAGTTGTAGCTTGGTGGTAAAGCACTTGCCTACAGTACATGAGGCAAGACTCTGGATTTGACCTTGAGCAGACCCTCCCTAAAAAAGTATCATTTAAAAAGGTTGGGGGGGGGTGGCAAGATGTCTCAGTGGATAAAATTGCTTGTTGACAAGCCTGACAACCTGAATTTAACCCCCAAGAACCCACACGGTGGAAGAGAGAACCATCTCCCACAAGTTGTCCTATGACCTCTACATTCATGTCAGGCTAATTACCTGTGTGTGCATACTTGTTCCATCATGTACGTGTGCATGCACCTACCTATATATAGATACACAATCTATCTATAGCAGAAAAGTACCAGAGACAGCAACAGTACCCCAAAAAGTAGCTTGTATTTGTAAGCTTTAAAACAAAACCCTGACTCTAATAAACCCACATCAACTGGTTTATTAATTATTAAATCAATCTCCCAGGGATCACCACCAGCAGAACAGTTACCATCCCATAATATACACTGGACACAATGATTCTCCTCATCTGACCACCCTACAGTATTGATTCTGGTTTTAAAGTAAGTAGATTTTAATGTTAAGAATTCTATGTATCTACTCAGGCTGTGAATTGAAAGAAGCATCTCCATACCACCCTCCCACCACTTCCTGCTGAGCACCAGCTGCCACAAGGTTCAATGCACTTCTCCCAGCTCTCTCCTAAGTGATCACGTGGGTAGGTCACCACAATCTGTATACCTAGTCAATTTTATGACATACCTGACAGGTGGAAACACAACTGAACTACACATAAAAAAGAAAGAACAAATTCCACCCCATCCAGCAAGCATCCAGCTACTCATCACACTTGTGTTCCAAGAACCAGATGGTAATTCTAATAAGAGCACACTTCACAGTCAAGTTGTTTCCTGAATTTACTCTTTTGTTCAGGAAAGCAATGGGAATTTCAGTTTTCATTACAGTTGTAACATTAAAGTTAAACAACAATGAGAAATCCTGAGCTCAAAAAGACTTATTCTTTAAATGTGTGAGTCCTTTGTCTGCATAAAATCTGCTCCATGGTCAGACTGGAAAGAATAAAGTCTCTAGCTTCTGCAAAAGTCAGGTCATTTACCCTCATGTTCAGATACTACCTTTAAACCACCAAACACCACCTTAGTTTCATCTGTCAATATGACCCATACAAAGCTCTCTATCATAAACAAAACCGAGTTTTGTTTTAAACAAAAGGTTAGGAACACACATGTTAGAAAGATCAAGATTTCTTTCCAGAGACTGTAACACTTCCAGAAGCAAATACATAAATACGGTAACACACCTCATGGTAAGCCTGAGTCCCAACTTTCGTCTAAATCATTCCTTGTTGCATTGTAAGACGTTTACAGCATCCATGATCCAGCTGTGACAGCCAAAAATGTCTCTTCCTCCCAAGGAACAAATCCTCAGTTGAGAACTTCTGGGCTGGATAAAACATTCTTGAGATGACTACAAAAAGCACTACCTTTAATAAGAATAATCTACTCAAAAAAAAAAAAATCCTTTGGAAAGTGACTCCATAAATCATAAACTGAAGACAGTCACAAAACCCAAATATTCAGAACACATATTCAGAAGAGAGGGCCAAACTAAAAGCAGCCAATGGCAAGGAGGAAGTTACTTCTTCATGATGAGACTTTCTGTACTGAGTGGTGGAAAAGCTTTAAAAATACTTAGTAAAGAAGATTACACAACACTATGAAAGTAAGTATTTATTGGTTACATGTATTTTATTAAAATCAAAAAAAATAGTAATGTTAAATAATCCTCCAAAAAACAGACACAGGATCTCAAATTTTTCTAAATAATGTTAAGTATTTAATTAATTTTATACTGATTGTGTGTCTATAGGATGAACTTGAGGTCTACAGGGCTGAACAAAACATATTTTAAATGAGTAGAAGACTTGCATAGCTCTTTTAACAGAGGATGTCCATGGAGCTGGTAAGCAAACAGAAGCATGCTTACCACTTTAAGTCACCAGTGGAAATCAGAACCACAAAAACCTAAAATGTACACCAACACCGATGTCCCCAAGGACAAAGTGTTGGTGAAGAAGTAGAACAACTAGAAATGATTGCTGGTGAGAGTGCAAATTGGTTCAAGCACAGGGTTGTTTAGCAATGTCTACTGAGACTAAATGGAGCAAATATTCAATACTCCAGTAATCCTTCTCCCAAGAGATGCCCAGAAAAAGAGTGTGTATGTCCAAAGGAAGACACATGTAAGGCTACTTATAACTGTGCCAGCAAGATGGTCCAGTGGGGAAAGGTATTTCTGTGCATGTATGATGATCTGAGTTCAATCCTCAGGACTCATGTAAAGATAGAAGGGAAGAACTGATTCCACAAAGTTGTCCTTTAACCTCCACATGCCCATCATGACACATACATATGCATGGGTACACGTGTATACATGTACACATTCATTCACATTCTCTCTGTCTCTCTCTCTCCCATATCTGCCCATGATACTTTATTTGTCAGTTTGACTGGACTTAGAATCCCTCAGAAGACATGCCTCATAGAGTACCCATGAGGGTGTTTCTAGAGTTTACTAAGAGGGGAAAGACCCACACAGAATATGGACTAGAGCCCTGGACTCAATCAAAAGAGAGAAAACTGAGCATCAAGGGTCCTCTGTGTATCTTGACTGCAAATGCGATGTGACCAGCCACGGGGTACAGTCTCCAAGGAGCTTCTTCCCTTACGTTGCTTTATGACTGTTAAATCTGTCACAGCAATGATAAAAGAAACTAGCACACAGCCTGAGCCCAGCAAACAACCAGTCTCCATGAGCAGAAGAAGCCAGGTATTACCTATAATCCCAGCATCTGGGAGACTGAGGCAAGAGAACTGACACTATACTCAAATAATGTCCATAGGAAGACAGCTAATAAGGCTACTTATAACAGGACGGCACTGAGAGTTACATGTTAGCCTAGGCTACAGGGTGAGACCCTATCTCAAAAGAAAGAAAGGAGAAAAAGAAACAAATGTAAATTTATACAAGAAAGTTTATAGAACAATGAAAAGGGGCTGACCTATTGCCATACACAACAACATGGACAAATCTCACAAACATTACACGGGGCAAGAGCAGCAGATGCAAAAGAGGCCTGGGCTCACCTCCACTTATAGGAGGTTTGGTGACACTTAAGACACCTTGAAAAGGATGGGTGTCTACTGTCTGAGAAAGGACACTGAAGAGCTGTCATACCCTAACCTTGATGTGGGTACTGTATGAAATTCTTGGCAACTCTACATGGTGTAGCTTAACTTTCATTTAAAACAAAAAACTAAAAGTCAAGAGGAAATTTCCCCAAAAGGTTAACCTTTGCTATAGGGGTTATTAACTATTCCCTACCTCTTTTAAGTTACATATTATATTAACATTGGCTATTTTGAAAGTCAATGGAGTCTGCTCATTATTGATAGCCATATATCAGCTATCATGTCTTGCTCTTTTTTTTTTTTTTTTTTTTTTTTTGGTTATTTTCCACCTACACTGCCTGAGTAAACTGTAAACAATTCTTCAAAAAGTTTACACTTTAGACTGTGGGTGCTCAGCTCTACCTGGGACAACAACCAGAAGAGGGACAGAAAGAATGGACGAGCTGGTGGATGAGAAGGGGTGAAAGGCTGCCTCAGGATAGACCATGACTTAGGCCCCATCCCAGGTGAAAAGCTACTGACAGCTGATGACAGCTAGAGGAGGAAGAGTCATTTTTCTTTGGCATTGTAGCAACTAGTAGCCTATGCTCTGGGGATAGCACACCCACATGCAAATGGGCAGCACTAACTGAACAAGGACATTCCCAAGTGAAGTGGGATATTAAAAAGAAAAAATAATAAACCAGCACCCCACCGTTCAAGACAAAGTGAGCTTGGCACCTTAAACAGAAAAGGTAGTTAAAAATGCCATTAAATACAGACAAATCACTAATTAGTAGGAATCAAAGTACTCAAACAGAGGACACTTTCAATGCAAATTCCTCACTTGCCAAACGGGAAGTCTGATGAGTTCTCACAGCTATACACAAGGCGGATCTTGACATCTAGAAAAGTATATGACCTTGCTAATGCTGTTCCCTGCTTCTAAATCCCTCCTTCACCTCCTCTGCCTACTTGCTATCTCATGACACACCAGGCTGACCTATAGTGAGAAGCCCTACCTCTGTGTCTCATTCTCTACATCTGCTGCTCCTCTCCCTGACTGTGGATGGATCCCACTCCTGCTTTGTATCGCCAGACTGGATTTAACAGACAGCACCTTGTGGACAGAAGCACTCGGCCTCTCTGCAGAGCTAGCACTTAACAAAGTTCCTCATGTATGAGTGACAACTTGCAATGTGGCTAGGTGGGAAGGTCCAAATCAGAAAGGCCACTAGAGGGCAACCTATTCTGCAGATCCCTCTCTGCCACAGGAAGCACTGTCACTCTTCTCAATAAAGTCTTGTTTGCCTTCCCTTCATAAAAAGGAAGCCAGAGGGGTCAGAGTCACTAGACATACAGAACTTTTATGTAATGAGGTACTTGCATGAACAGACAGACATAGTCCTTCTCTGTAGATCTTTTTCAGTTTTTGAGCACTCCTAACATTTCAACACTAAAAGCAATACCCTGTCACTGTAGAATGAACCGACACGCCATAACTGATCAAGGGTTCACCTTCAGGCACCAGTAATTATATCACACAGGTCATAGGAGACGTGGCTATTAAGATAAAGCCAGTGTTCTTTTGGTTCAGGGGCCAGGGCCTCTAACTCACTTGAAACTTAAAAAAGATAACATAAAGAGCAGGAATTTCAAGGCTGACAATATCATGTCTGATGTAAATACTAGCAAATAAAAAATGGCATATTAATTTTTAAACTCCTTCACAGCATTTAAGAAAAAAACAAGAGTCTGACACAAAAATTTCAGAACTCATTAAAGTTGGTCCTGAAATCACTGGCATATAGAAAGTGAAATCTGTTCGTTCTGACAGTTTTTCCTTCAGACACGCCCATGTGTCACCATGGTAAAGGCTGGGTGAGCACTTCTATTAAACCCTCACTTGCACAAACTTACAATTTAAAAATGAAAATTTGCTCCAGACCTGATTTTTGCATGTAAAAGTCATCTACTTGAAACAATGCATTCTAAATAGAAATGAAATCCACGGGCAAAACCCAACAGGCTACTTGTGGCTACTACATCTTAAGCTTTGACAAAGTACAGTAAGTTGGGAATTTAATATCACAATTTCCACTCCAGGTCTAGAAACAACAAGAAGATTAACTTGAAAACAGTACATTCCAGAAGCCTTAAGATCCTCTCTGATTCTCCCAAACTCTAAGCTTTACCAGGCAAACTGGTCTCCTGGCTGGGCTGGGCTTCACTCATTCTCTAACCATGAAGAAGCTTATTACCCAACAGGCCCTGGTCAAGGTGACCTGCAGAATCAGAGGGCAATGACTTCTCAAGAGAGACAGGTCCCTGTCCATGGTGCTCACATGAGAGAAGACACAAGTATAAAGACAAAAGCAACTCAAGATAGTGGTGGGACTATAAAGAAATAAGTAGCACACAGCACACATGACAGGGAATCATGTCAAGAAAATACACACTCAGAAAGACTCTAAACTAAAACCATAAGGTGAAGGAGTTGCTTTGGAAATTGGGGGAAGGCTCTTGCAGATAGCAAAGGCTTATCCAGTCCTACGATCTCTGAGGAAAGGCCAGAAGAAAGGGAGTGGTAAGAGTGAAGGGACCAACAAGCACCACTGAGAAGTCCTGCCATTCCAGTTTACTCCAAACGTAAGCAGAGGCAGAGGAACGAAAAGATGTCATTTATATTCCAGAAAGATCCCTGTTAGCTGTGTAGACACTGATCGGTCAAAAGCCAACCCTGGATGATGGAAAAGTGAATCTAAAGAAATGACAGCACTTCACAATCTAAATAAAAAAGCCTGACCTTGGGAATCTTGAGAAAGCTCATCCAGATCATCATGGAATCATTGCTCAGGATATTCTACAAATCCTGGGAACTCCAAAATGTGAACACAAGATAAAGGCAAACATCCCCATTCAGAAGAATAGAATCAACAAGGCATGTTGACAACATACCTGTAATCCCAGCAGTTGGGTGGCCGAGGCAAGAAGATAACAAATTTGAAGCTAGTAAAGGCTATACTGGAGTTTGGGCCAGCTTGCACTATATAACAATACCCTGTCTCAGAAAAGGAAGGAGGGGGCTGAGGGTGTAGCTCATCAGAACACGTGATTGGCAGGAATACCAGTCTGCCCCTGACCCTTTGCAGCCTGTGAAAGAGTCCATCACACAGAAAATGTGAACAGTGCTGATTCTGAACTGAACTGGAAGGCCAGCAGATGACTAGAGTGCCAGCTCTGGGACCTTCCAAACTCAACTTATAGTCAGAGCAGGGCTTGTCTAAGGCTGCATCAGTGGACAATACTTGTGTAGCATCCCTAGATCCATGCAAATACTCAGTTCCTCAATGATGTCGATGTAATCACAGTTCCAGTGGGCTTCAGAATGTGGTGTCCACCAGAGTTATGTTTTACTTTGAACAACAGTTGTCTGCTATTTCAGCTATGACTTTACTCAATAAATAATTACCAAGCACTAGCTCTGTGTCATCCCTAGCTATCCTGCTAACTGAGAATGAAACTAGGTCCCTGACTTCAGTGGTTAGCATTCTAGTTGAGGAGACAGAAAATAAGGAAACATGACGTGCTATCAGATGTGGATCTGCTTTCGGACAGAAACCAAGGTCAGAGGGCATGTAACATTGAAACACATCTCCAGGACACTGGGGCAGCAGCTAAAACTGAAATACCAGTAAGTATTATACCATTTTCCTCCCTCTCTCCTTTTCTGGAGAGGTATCAGGCCTGAGTCCTATTACCAGGGATTTGCATATGTACTGCATCCATACAGGTGCTTCTCTAACAGGTGAACATCTGGTACTAGGGGACAATAAGTAATATATGTGTATTACTTTGTTTGCTGAATATCTACTCATAAACTGAGTGATAAAAGTCACAAGTTTGAATTCTAACAGGCCTGGTGGGCAGGGACTAAGGAAAGGGAGGAAGGCTGGGACCTTCCTAAGGAAGAGAGGAAGTTAGAGAGCGGAGGGTAGCAGTGCTACAGGGAACAAAGCAGGCTGCACATGCGGGAGTCTAAACCTGAGCAGCTTCCATAGGACACAAGAACAGGCTACAATGTTCCAGGCTCAACGACTCAGTGTTGTCCCCTGCCCACTCTCAGCACCAACATGATACGAGGTATAGCTTTACCACAGACAGAACCATGGACACAGGAAAAAAGTCTCCCAGAGGCCACTAAAAGTAAAGGCAGAAAAAATAGGAAACAAAGGGCACTGAATTCCCCAAAGATTCTAATGAAGATTCTATCTAAATTGCAATGGCATTCACAGTGAGAAATTCAAATTAGATTTTAAAATGACACCTCCACAGTCTTTATTTATGAAAATGGTGAACATCAGATACATGTTTTGCTGTGGGATAATGGTCTTGTACACTGTAAAGATTTGTCACTCATATTGGTTTAATAAAATGCTGAATGGCCAGTAGCCAGGCAGAAGTAAAGGTGGGGTGACCAGACTAAGAATTCTGGGAAGAGGAAAAGCAGAGAGTCAGTCACCAGCCAGATGCAGAGGATGTAAGATAAGAATGCCTCACTGATAAAAGGTACCAAACCACATGGCTAAACATAGACGAGAATTATGGGTTATTTTAAGTTATAAAAGGTAGTTAGTAATAAGCCTGAACAACAGGCCAGTTTGTAATTAATATAAGCCTCTGTGTGTTTCTTTGGGAAAGAACAGCTGTGGGACAAGGAGGGACAGAAACATCTGTCTACAATGTTTAAATGAGTAATACACAAATGTGGGACCCTCACAAAGTTATACACTGAACGCACATTAGAAATGATGAGAATGCCTATCAGGGACACGCAAGGACACACATAGTTTAATAGGCCACTGAGCTGTGGTTAGAAGTTCAAGGTCTGTCCTTGAACTTGAACAGAACTGTTCTAAACCCGATTCAAAAAGTACAGACATCACAGCACCCAGGAAGCGGCTCCCAAACTGTCTATTCCTCATGTGCACATGTGCACACATCCCTCCTTCTGGATCATTGGAGCCAAGGAGGTCTAAGGCTATAGTTGGTGCAGAGTGCTTCTCTCATAGCATGAGGCACTAAGCTCCATTTTCAGTGCACTTCTGAAAAAACAACTAATAGACAGGGAGTCCTCTTATTGAGGGACTCCTTCTCTTCCTCTCAGCAGTCACACAGGCATGGTCACAGCTCTGTCCCACAGGGACTGCCATTTGCAGCCATGAGTTCCTGGTGATGTACACAAAAGCTCTTCCTACCCACCACCCTCACCCCTGCACTTTTTCAGTACAGCCCCACAAGCATTCCATAAGTAGATGTTGCTGACCTGAAGAGAAAAGGCACCCAGCAAAGTCACAGGGACACCGTGAAAGCAGAATTGTTATTGCCCTTCTACACCTCCTAACTTCCATTGTGGCTCCAAAGCTACTGAACACAAGAACCCAAAGCTCACTCATCTCAGCACCTTTGGTCGGTTAACCTGGTGTTCATACCGTCATTACCTCTGACTCTGTGATGTGGGAGAGATTTCTTTCTAATCTGTTGCTTTCATTGGTTCATTAATAAAGAAACTGCCTAGGCCCATTTGATAGGCCAACCCTTAGGTGGGTGGAGTAAACAGAACAGAATGCTGGGAGAAAGAAGCCGAGTCAGGAAGTCGCCATGATTCTCCCACTCCAGACAGACGCAGGTTAAGATCTTTCCTGGTAAGCCAGCTCGTGGTGCTACACAGAATATTAAAAATGGGTTAGATCAATATGTAAAAGCTAGCCAATAAGAGGCTAGAACTAATGGGCCAGGCAGTGATTAAAAGAATACAGTTTCCGTGTAATTATTTCGGGTAAAGCTAGCGGGTGGCGGGACGCAGCCCTGCCGCCGCTCCTATTACAACAGAGTGAAAGCTAACTGGGTGGCAGGGACGCAGCCCCACCACTCCCACTTCAACAGAGTGGCACCCAACGTGCTAATGAACTCCACGTAAAACCTAAGAGGGCTTAAAAAGGAGAGAGAGAGAATTTAAGACAGCTTTTTACTGTTTCTGGGTTGCCTGCCGCAAATAAATTGTCCTGACTCAACAGCAGGAAAAAACTGGCTGTTTTAAAATGCCGGCTTTCTGGGCTGTTGCCGCCATTGTGATCTCTATCTGGCTCCTGCGGGAGACAGAGCTTTTAAATGGAGCATTTGGAATAAAATGCTACGGCTTGCTTGATGGCAATATGGACTGCTATGTGCCTAAAACTGTGTATGGCTCAAGGGTACCAAATGGC
The DNA here is from genome assembly GCF_950005125.1 of Chionomys nivalis. Classification (NCBI taxonomy): domain Eukaryota; kingdom Metazoa; phylum Chordata; class Mammalia; order Rodentia; family Cricetidae; genus Chionomys; species Chionomys nivalis. Next base: position 19,527,924 of record NC_080095.1, on the reverse strand, counting down.
TCTGAGGCAGGAGGGCTCAGCTCCGCCATGCTAAACTGTGCTAATCTCAGGCAAAACTACCGTAATTACCATAATAATAGCACAGTTAAGGTTTAGACTGGGCAGGACACAGGCAGTACCATATTACCTGTACATGGTACAACTTAAATTTTTAAAAAATGCTTAACATTTTAAAAAATGCTCCTAGATAGTAAAAGAATTACAGATTCACAATAAAACAGATTCAGACATAAAAGACCACAATGTTGGATAAATGTACGTAGGCTTGAGAGAAAAAAAATATATAAAAAATAAAGTTAATGGTTTAAAAAAAGATAAAATCTTTAAAGAGACAGAATACAGATAGTTATAGATTAAAAGAAATAAAGAAAAATAAATCACGTAAAAATGGAAAATTCACAAAGAGTCTGGATTATGTACATTGTGTTTTCTTTAAAATTTTTGACTGTAAAGGAGCTAAGTACAGAGAGACATTTCATTATATGGGCTGCCAAGCAGAACCAGAATGGATATAAGGGTATTATGACTTCAGGATTTGGATCTAAGGATATGATGCTTTGGAGAGGGTCTTCTTTTGTTTTCACAGAGGATGAGACTCTGTGGATTGCGTCTATCCCAATATGGTATGATAGACCACGCCCTCCTGAAAGGTTGCTGTGAACACCTTCAGAAAATTACTTCACTCAACTGCCGACTGAGATGACCCTGACACACAGGTTACACCATGAAAGATCTGAATACAGCGCCCCCATTCAGCAGGAAGCAGTTTGGAGAGAAAAACTACGCCCATGTTCCCAAATATGGTTTATAAATGTTCTTTTACATTTAAAGGGGGATATGATATAGATATGAATAATTTGCATTGGTATAGATTTTAAGGTCAATTTTGTTATATGTATATTTCTGATCTTGATTAAGGTATTATGATTGTGTAGTTCATTTAAAATGTAATGTATAATTAGGAAATATAGGTTGCTAATGGATAATCATCAATAATGGTCAAGCTTGTAGTCAGGTTAGTTAGATTTTCTAGATGTGCATAGATATATTTCAGATAGGCATTCTTCATATCTTTCAAAGACTGCAGAATATGGCATTTAAATGTTATAGTAACTTAGGGCTTTTCATGACAATGAGACACGTCTGCTCCTGGCAGCACCAGCTACTTCAAGAGGACGATGGGCATTGAAGAGGCTCCTTATGGAAACTGCTCTTGCCTAGACTGATGCATAAAATGGACACAGAGAACCCACAGAGAGAGGACTGATGCCAAAGGAACTCTGTGATGTGTGATGCAAGAGTAAACAGATTTTTACCTGACACACTTCCATGCATTTATCTTACTAAAAATGCTGCATAGGATGTTCTCCAAATAGTTCAAACTGAAAAAGAAATCAACTGTCACATGCAAAGTCATTTACAACAGCGTGTATCAAATCAACAGTGAGAGCAATGGATCATATAACCCATCAAATAAAACAAGAATCCAGGAATCCTTGTTGACATGAACCACTGAATAAATCAATAAATAGGAAAGTAGGGGCAGCTATTCCTCAAAGTAAAATTCCAATACCTGCAGAAGAAAAACAGAACAGAAAGTTTCCAGTTGGCACACATCAGTCACACATGCCTAGTGCAGAGGACAGTGGCAGCACAAAAACTAGTATATGAGAATAGGGTATTTACTTGCTGTCCACTTTATTGGAACAAACATTAATAAAGCACATTAATTTATGTGTTCCCCGAGAAGGACACAACTTGACTTCTATGATACTCTTGTCAAAAACATGATCTCAGTTTAATGTGAAAAACTTCAGATAAATATTAAATGAAAGATGTCTATAAAGTGGCTGTCAGAGTATTCTTCAAAACAATGCAAGAGTCTGAAAGGAACTGAGAAGACAGAGAAATTGTCAGCAAAAAGGAGAGCAGCTAGGGGGAGCTCTGTGCCACCACTGACCTCCTGGATCATGTTTTACACTGCAGTTGCGTAAGGCATTACTAAGTCATAGACTAGGCAACATGAGTGTGAGCTCTATTTTATAACTTGTCTATAAGCACAAAAGTTTTTCAAACTAAAAGTTAAACAACTGAGCAGGGTATAATATGCATTATTGCCAAAAATGCATAATCTCAACCTAACTTGAGAAATCAGATAAGTACAAATGAGTGACTTCCACAAGTACTCTCCAAAAGAGTGCCAGGGTCACAGAAAACCTTTGTGAAGTTGGGGGTATGGCCCAATGGCACTAGATTCGATCCCTAGCAACACACACACACAGTTGGATTCTACCTGCAGTTTCTGACCTCTCATCCTAAAAGCATCTGAAGATAGGGAACACTACAAGCTGGTGCTCAGAGTCTTCCACATAATTTCGTGCATGTTCCTAAAAGGCTTGTTTGTTACAGGGCTTTTGCATGACAGCAAGTGCATGTCTTGTGCTGCTAAAAGACAGATACAAGTAAAGTCACGCAAACAGGACAAATAACTGTCTGTATTTAACCACAACTGTCATGGCACACTGAGAACCAAAAATGGCATCTCTTTCTGCTTCTTGACAGGGTCCCAAGTTCAGAATAGGTTGTAGCAGGTACAGCAGTAACTGTAACTATGGTTGTTCATCTCTTCTGTCACCACAACCCAGATTAGCCGGAGGTTGCCTGCCCAGCGAAGATACCAAATTCAAGACTGCCATACTACACTCTGAAGCAAAACTCACCATGAATGAATTCTCTCACACTGAAACAAGATACACAACTAATACACAAATCATTTTCTCCACAAAAGGAAATCCAGGTAAACATGCAACAAGTCACCTAAACTGGGAAATGAATAAATGTTAAACACTGTTAAACCTGTAATCTATTTTAACGTTTCAACACAGGAAAAGGTGTGTCTTTGAAAATTCTTATCCTCAACATAAGCTGATGCCCCGAGTCATCAACTGACATGTTATAAAATGATTATCAGTTAGACAGCTTATTCTCAGACCTATATCTTTTTCACTTGATCATTCAGCACAGTAAGGAGAGTAAAATCTAATTGGAGTTGATTCCACTTTAACACAAATACGTAGTTTCTAATCTGAGTTTAAGCCAAATCTTGTTTTTCCACTGATTTCTATCACAAAACTGGTTACAATGTTGCCATGTGGAAGTCTCACATGGAGCTGACCTGTGGTTACATTCTCATTTACTAGGAGCATTTTCTTAGCTGTAAAACTGCAAGTTGGAAAAGCCAGGTTCTGCCTTTCCCCACCAGTCCTTTCTTCTCTGGCTCCTGTTCACTAAATGATGGAAATTTTATCCCTATCGAGGGCTCTCAACCCTTAGAAGCCTTTTCTAGCATGTGGCTTAGTCAGTTTCTAAACTTAGCTCTTGGACTTGGAGTGTTAAAATCAAGCTGCAGTATAAGGCTCCACCAGCAGGTGCTGCATCAACACCAGGTGGGCTCTCAGCGCTTGCCTGAGGCTCCTGTCATATGCTTACAACCTTGTAGAGGGATACAGTGATTGCTAAGCACCAAAGAATACAATCTCAGACAACCTATTCTCATGTTCTCCCTGCTGCAAGAGCTGATATTCTACTTCTCAATAAAGCCTTGCTTGCCTGCTCTTCGTTGAAGGGGGAAAAAAAAAGGAAGAAAAGATTACAGTGCAGGATCTGGAAGGACGCCTGGAAGACCAGACACCCAAGCCTCCAGTACACAAGGGAAGGGAAGAGGAGCAGAGGCCTGGCAAGACTCCATTTTAAAACAAACACTATGAAGCAAGCCAAAATAAGTTCACTTAAACTAACAAAAGTGCCCACACCAAGAAGCCCTTGACCAAAGAAATATTCTGGAAAAAGAGAACACAGGAAATAACTTTGTCTAGGTTTTAGGCAATCAAGAAATAAGTGACCAAAAAAATTAAAATAAAAAAGCAATACAACGAAATCTAAATCTTAAAGAAGTTTCTGATTACTAGAAGTTTGTCATGGTGCATTTAGAATAAAATTCCAAACACTGGGGAACAGTGTGACGCTCTCTACTAATGGGCACAGATCTGTCAAGGACCAGGGTCACACCACAGACACATGGAGGTGTGGAACACTTACTCTGAGCCTTGACAAAGGAACTCTCAAGCTGGCAGTCAGATGAGAAGAGTCTTCAGTTCTAAAGAATTAGATACAGACACTCAGGAAGATGATTCTAAGGGGATATCACAAGCTAGAAATAGAATATGGACATCCTTTCCCTGCGGCCTGGAAAGGGCTGTGACAGAGCTCACAGATATTTCTCTAGGGGATGGTTCTCATGTTCCTTGTAAAGATGAAGATTCTCAATGAGAAACAAAACAAACAAAACCTAGAAGGCAGATCCTGTGATGAAAATGTCAATCAGGGTGTAACTACAACACAGTGGGTGCTCTCCTCCCTCTTTCTGAGTGCTAAGACACAGACATTGTACTGCCCCTGGAAAAGCATGAGAAAGCCCTTCACTGCTCCAGAAGAGAAGACAAGGACAGCAGACAACAGTAACATCTGTATTTACTGATTTATGACTCACACTTTCGAAAGTGATGAGACTATTCTAAAACAAGAAAAGCAGCTAGACTCAAAAGATGGTTTTCAATGAGTGACATGGCTAATCTTGGTTGTCAACTTGACTGCATCTGGAATTGACAAGGACCCATGCTGTTGGGCACTCCTATAAGAAACTTCTCTTAATTAGATTAGAAGAAAGACGTACCCAAACCTGGGTCTCACCTTCTGGAGGTTGGTGGTCCACATGAAAAGACATAGAAGAAGGAAACTTTTTTTCCAGCTTGCCTTCACTCTTGCCGGCAAATTCACAATCCTGTTGCTGCAGTTGGTATTAAATCTTTAAAATTCTAACACAGACTGAAGACCAGCAGCTCTCCAGGAACCCTCTAGAACGTCAGCATCAGATTGCGACTGCAGAGATTTCAGCCTTATGGACCAAATAACTACCAGATTATTTACTTTTCTGTAGTGAGACAGATGCTGAACTCCTTGGATCACAGACTGTTCATTCTACCAGTTGTGTGTGTCTAGCTAATACAGGACAGATGCTCCTTAAATCTGCTACCATATTCCTGATGCACACCTGAGCTGATGGGTTGGGTCTCAGGTTATGCCCCCGTTCTAAGCTGCCTAGAATGCTTATTCCAACAGGCACTTAATTGGAAACCCTGGTTAACAAACTTTCTACAGGTCAGACATGGTGGAGCACAACCTTAATCCTAGCATTTAGGAGATGAGGGCAATCAAATCTCTGTGAGTTTGAGACCAACCTGGTCTATATAGCAAATTCCAAGTCAGCTGGAATTACATAATGAGACCTTAGTTTGTTTTTGTTTGTTTGGTTTTTTGTTTTTATTTTTTAAAGGAAAGGAAGGAGGGAAGAAGGGAGGGAGGGAAGAAGAAAAGGGGGGAAGGAGGGAGGAAGGAAGGAAGTGGTGGTGGTGGTGCATGCCTTTAATCAGCACTTAGGAGGTGTGGGCAAGCAGATCTCTGAGTTCTGAGTTCAAGGCCAGCCTGGTCAACATAGCAAGTTACAGGACAGTCAGGGCTACATAGAGAAACCCTATCTTGAAATACAAACAAACAAAGAAGACTCACAGAAAAGAAAACAAAACTTTCTACAAACGTTCATTAGGCATTTTCAACTTGAATGGTCCCTTCTGTTCTTTCTTTTCATCATTTAGTGATGGTTATGTTTTCTTTGGAAAAAGAATTACAGCAGTTAGCTAGGTATGGTGTATAGCATGCTTGTAATCCCAGCACAGAGGCGGAAAGGCGACCATACACTCAAGGCCATCCTAGGCTACATAACAAATTCCATGCCAACCCAGGGCAATATAACGAAATCCTGTCCCCCAAAACCAAAACAAACAAATAAAATAAAATATCAAAGAATGAGAAGGAGGTTAAGGAGGAGGAAGAAAATAACCATGGTGTCAGACTGCACTGACAGGTTAATAGTGTGGCACCCTGGGTTCTGGAGAGGAGAGTTGCTTTTCCACCATGCCAACCTCACTTTGAAATAAGCCATT